>NC_134373.1:7117016-7426451 GCF_035582795.1 Mycteria americana | reverse complement strand
CTATGTGTTGGATTTGTGCTGGAGACAGCGTTAATAACACAGGGATGCTTTCGTTACTGCGGAGCAGTGCTTACACAGAGTCAAGGCCTTTTCTGCTCCTCGCCCCACCCCACCAGCCAGTGGGCTGGGGGGGGCACAAGAAGCTGGGAGGGGGCACAGCCGGGACAGCTGACCCCAGCTGACCAAAGGGCTATTCCACACCATACGGCGTCACACTCGGCATATAAAGCTGGGGGAAGGAGAAGGAACGGGGGAATGTTCAGGGTTATGCCGTTTGTCTTCCCAAGTCACTGTTGAGCGTGATGGAGCCCTGCTTTCCTGGAGATGGCTGAGCACCTGCCTGCCCAGGGGAAGGGGTGAATGAATTCCTTGCTTTGCTTGTGTGTGTGGCTTTTGCTTTACCTGTTAAACTGTCTTTAGCTCAACCCATGAGTTTTCTCACTTTTATGCTTTGCATTCTCTCCCCAGTCCTACTGAGGAGGGAGTGAATGAGCGGCTGGGTGGTGCTGAGCTGCTGGCTGGGTTTAAACTGTGACAGCTTCCCTGACATGCCATGTTTTCTGTAGCAAAATAATGATAGTCCTAAATATATACAATAATACAATTACATTTAATATGCAAGAAAACAATATAAAACGTGTACTATGGCCCTAGAGTAAAAAAACAAGCATGCACAAGGGTGTTATTCAAAAGGGTTGTGAAACAGAGAAGAGAAAAATTAAATATTTATATATTAAATATGTAGATACTTAAATACATAGCTGTGTTTACTTAAAGGGAAAAAAACATCTGAGGAACTATAAAATTGAGGTAGAGGCGACAGCTAAGACAAAAATCCTTCAAAAATTTGAACTCAATTTAATAAATATCACAAGTTATGTACACTAAACAGTCAGAGGAAAAATAGGAAAAACTATATATAAGTTTTTCAACTTTGGCATGGTTCAACTTCTCTAATTTTATATACTTCATAAGAGCAGCAATTGAATGATAAACTGCTGAAATAGCCTTTGGGATCAGGGTTGGGCAACACTAGACAGCATCACACAATACCAATACTGTGTTTTGAAAGAAACACCTGGATTTTCTCCATTGTCTGTTTAGATCGGTCACAAACAATTCTGCTCCATGTCAGCGTTGATGCAGGAGGTGAAGAATCTGTTTCTGATCCTCTGGACTGGTGCTAAATGAATTATTTAGTTTATTTTTCACAGCTATTAATGTAAATGTAAAACTTTTTAATATCTATAACCTACTTCTGAAGTCTGTGTTATGGAAGATGCTCTAGAAACTTTATTATTGTTTTATCAATTCATTAAACTATTTGCAGGCGACGGTAAGGATTAACTGAAGGATTAGTGTATCCGCCTCATACAGACACAGTACCTAATATTTACTTGGCTTTTTATAGAAGTCATGAACTGAAATGGAGAGGCGGGGGGAGAAGAAAAATAATCCCTGCTGAATCCTTTGCAGTCAATAAATACATGTTCATTTTTCAGCCCTACCTTTTTTCCCCTGCCCTGTTACTTGGTTCATTGTTTCAATGTATCATATTTCCTTATATTTTCTCCTCAATGCAAACTGACATGCTGAAATAATAACTAGGCAAGTAGATTATATAGAAGAAATATTCTTATTACAAGAGCTTAGTTAACTCCCAACAACAGTTCATATCATGGAAACATTGCCAATAATAAAAGGAACTAATTCAGTTCACCTCTAGAAAAGAACATAATCTAAAATGCTAGGGGCTTTTCTCAGCACAGAAAGTAAAGCATAAACAATGGGAAGACAGAAATTATTTGTCTGGAGTATTTAGAATGATGGAAACAGTTCAGGCAAAAGAGCTATCAGGTGTGATAGGTGTGATCCTGTGTGATAGGAAGGTGTGATCCTTTTCCAACTTATTATTCACCTTTTCCTCACACTTATAACATGTAGTTTTGATTTTTGTCCACCAAAGACAGCGTATGGTTTGGTCTTTTGATTAATGGGATACATGTATGGACTAAAACTAATTATCCTGCTGCCTGCCTGTCTTCCATGCTCTGTCTTCTGTACTCTGTCCAGGGTTCAGCTGGGAGATAGTTTATATTACATTTTCTGCCAAATTCTCTGTCTCTGCAATATTGTTATTTACTCATGGTTTGTTAATAATACTTGACCATAAGTATTTGACCATGTAAATGGCCCTATCAAAGCTGGCAAAAGTGAATTGGGTCTAGGGCACAAATAACCTGTTTCATTTAGATACAGTCAGTGTGAATATACTTCCCTTGTCCACTAACTTCCCCATTAAATATTATGTGTTCAAAACCCTTTATACATACATGGATCTTAAGCATATGTATCAAAGCACCTTACAGCTAAGTCTCATTGTGCTTCAACTCCTGTACAAATGTAAATGTATATTTTAATATGTAATACATATATAAATATATATTTTTAAAGGTGGGGAGAGAGGCAAAGGCAGAGAAAGTTGTAGTAAAAGCTACTGTTCTCCTGGTATTTGTCCTTGGTTGGAGGAGGAAGTCAGGGAATAATGTGTTTAAATAGAGGTTCAATGCAAAGTATTTTGCAGTTCACACGAGAAGGACCTCAGGCATTGCCTAGCTTTTCACATTTCCCTGCAGCTGTTTCTAACTTTCGCTTAGCTAAACTGAATTCAGACCACCCCCACCCCACCAGAAAAAAAAATCATCTTCTCCCAGTTGTGAACTAGGCCATAAAAGTTCCTTGTAAGAATAGCAGAATTTCATTTGTTGTCATGTTAACATACCAGAACTTATAATTGTGTGTCTTGCTGTTACTGTAGACGATGCTCCACCTTTACTTCACCTTTAAAGGATGCACTGGTGTACGTGTGGGTGGGGAAATACCCTGGAAATTTCAGAAGAAAACTACTCTGAAGACTTAAAACTCCAAGTTTAGAGAATTTTAAGACTCATTTAGTTGCTTGTAGATTTAAAAAAAAAAAAAAGCTAAGGGTTTTATTTAAATTCAGTAGAAAAATTCTGAGTTTTGTGGGCTTTAGGACTTGGGAGAGGTACTTAATTCACTTGATTTTTTTTAAGTTACATTTAGTATTTGTGTAAGGAACTACACTCATGATGTTAGGAATAAGACATAGTTTTTCATTATGTATTGGAAATGTTCTTTGAAATATAAATATCTGTAATGAAAATTGTTGAAATCAAGAATGAATAAGCAACTTACTGCATCTGTTTGAAATTAATTCTTGCCATTTGTGATTATGCAGATTAATAGATATATTTGAGAGCATTATGAGAACATAATGAACCTAAGATCCCAGTAGTAATAAAACAGTAGTTCTGTTTAAAGAATAATTTTATAGTTTATAGAGATAGCCTGTTAATTTGAAAGATTGCATTTAGCTATGTTCATTTCCCTGCTGGCTGAATCCAAACTGTGAGCATTAATTAGTTACGAATGTTTTGAACGGGGAGAGTAATATTTAGTTTATTACTAAATGCTTTTGAATATAGAATTACATCTTGAAGCACAATGCCAAATTTTCAATCTCATGGGAAATTAGTATTTCAGAAACCATACTGGTAAATAAGTTTGAGGAGCTTTGTTAACTGTCATAGGCTTCACCTGAGCGCCAGGTTTTCCTCAATGCACCTTATTGCAGGACTGAGGACTAAATCTAGGACTTGATCAATTTTTCCGCACTTATCCTTAAGTGAAGTGTCTGTGAACCGTCCTCTTATTGCACTGGTTTCGAAAATTGGAAAATATATGCTTGTAGGGCAGTACTGGAGATGTGTGAAATCTAATTTAAATAACTGCACTAAAAAAAAAATCCTTTTGCTTCAGTAGCCAGTTTAAGATTGTTTTACTGGCTCTTACATAATGATAAAACATTTTTCATTTTTTTTTTTTTACTCATAGATAAAATATTTTTTTCATGTCCCTAAGTACCCTGCCTTACAAGCATGTAGACTAATATTCAATTACTGCTGTACTTATCTGGTGCTAGAACATTCAGTATTCTGTAGCCTACAGGAAAATGTCATAGAGAACTAGAAAAACACAGAATTAACTTAAAAATAGCATGATGACTCATTAAAAAGATTAGAGCTGTTTATATTCAGAATTATGGAGCTTTAAAATAAAATATGAATAGTTGAGATAAAAATTAAACAGTGTAAAAAGGTCAAATCAAGATGCAATAGCTGTTTTTTATTGAATCAGAAAAGTAGAGTTTTGTAACTAAGAAAATTGGAAGCAATTGAAAAAGCTGTAATTTCAGCATACTGAGCAATAGTTTACAAATACTTAAAAATTATTTCCAAAAACATTGAAGTGCGTTTTTAATCCTGCTTAAAGCATTGAAGAATACTTCTGTAGTCTCAGGATAGATCTTTGTCTTCTGTGTCAGTCAGATGATGCTTTCATACTTACATGATATGTCATAGTTTCAGTTCTCCTTTAAAAAAAGGCTTGTAACAACCCCGGTATGTCAGAAACCATTTTAGTACTTTGTTACAGTGGCAGCTTTTCTTTTACAGCTCAGAAGAAAATGTTGTTGAATGAAGGATATACTGGTTCTTTGTTTACTTATTAGTACTGGAAGACATGGGTGCAAATGTGTGTATTGATGAAATTAAAAATAATGTGGAAATTAATATATTGAACACATAATCTTAGTTTAGTTGTTTCTCAATTTCTTAAAGAATGTCAAATGACTGTCACGTGATAGAACTTTATTTTCCACAGAATAATAACATTTTCTACAAGCATACAACTGTTACCAGAACAAAACTCAACAGATTTGCTTTTGTTACATACAAAAGCAATGGAACAAAATTTTCAGGGGCTCTGTTGGTTCTGGTCAGTATAATGTTCTGTTTTGACTGCATATGATTGCTGGCTGGAATTGGCACGCTCTCAGCTACTGTGCTGGCCACCAGTATCAGCTTTGATTCCTTAGACTAAGTTTGACAGGGTTAGTTGAGTGTTAGAAATTTATTTCTGATAACAGGTTTCTGATAACAGGTTTTTTGAAATTTACCAAAATCACCTGCACTTTTTTAATTGCATCAGTGATTTTAGATTTGGGTATAGGTGACTTCTAGCTACTGGGACCAAGTACAGTCTGTGTCCTGTCTGCAGCAATTTCTCTTTAATTACCCTATTTCATATACTATCTAAATATTTTTTAACTTCCTTCTAATCTTTATTTGGTTTTAAGCTTAAATGATGAAAGGATATTTGAGTAAAAAATATTGATGTGAAAATCCTAAATCACAATGAATGCATCCCTTTGTTGTGCCAAAAAAGTAGCTTTTAAATATTAAACTCAATAATTTATTGGTATCTTATTTAATAATTTATTAGTTTGTTGTATTTATGTGTATTTTGTAAATACATGTGCTGAATACATAGCGTGTGATCTTCCTGTGAACCTTTTCTAAATATTTAGGCTTCCCAATGGCTTTTCAAGTCTTTATTATTTCCCTATTGCAATATCTGATTAATTACATAGTACTGATAGTGACAAATTGTAATGATCCAAAGTAAGAATGTAGAGGGGAAAATATGAAAGGTGCACCTACAAAAAGGTTTTCTGCATCCAACAGTTAATATGATTACAGTATTATACCCAGACTCATGTTCCACTTGCCACGTACAGCTGTCTGCCTTTGAAAAGGAAATGTTCTGTCAGGTTTTCCTTTTATCTTGACTTAAGCTGCTCTGTGATCTTCTGCACAAAACAATTTTCTTATGAACCTTACTGAAAAGTCCAGTAAATCAGAGACACCTATAACTTGGTATCTTTATTCTCTTGTTCTGTTAATTCCCCCTGTGAGCTATTATAGGATTCTAAATGCCTATGGAACAATTTCTTATTTAATGGTAGCTATCATCATTTAACTGTCAGTAGCACCCTTTTAACTTAAACTCTCTTTGATGTTTTTGATTGTCTAAGCATATTGCTCCAACTCCATGGTGCCTGTTGCTTGGAGCCTGTGATGTTGCTTGCTATCGTGGTGCAAAGATGGCTTTTCAGTGGGAGTGAAAGCCAGATGCTTCTACAAAGAAGAGACAATATTCTGCATGCTTTGGAATAGCTGAGATTTTTCAGATTTGTAATGAACTGTTAATTTTCTGCAATGAAAAGAGAAAAAGTAAGTTAAAAGGGACCTGTGTCCCTTGGTGCTGGATATTCCAATCTCATCAGCATTTTTGACAAGTCTCTTTCTCCTCTGTAATAGGAGATATCTGTGGAGAGTATTTGTTAACAGTCTGATTTTAGGTAGCTGACTGGAGTCCTGGGATTTTCCTGCTGGGGTTGTCTACTTCTTTCTTTAACTGTATTAGAAGCTATATTGGCTCCCAATTTTATGTAGGCTGAATGATGCCTAAATTAACAAAGTAGCCTGGGAGCCTGGGGGCAGTGGCATGTAACATGTTAATAAAATTGCCAATCATTTTTCCCCATAAATCCATGAAAAACATTGCAGTGGCATACTCTATTTCTGTCAAATGCATTGGCTCTTAGCTGTTGAGGGTGATGGTTCAGAGGATACCCCAGGTAACAGGGGGAAAAAGGGGTAATCAAGGTGCTAGAAGAATGGGTGCAGAGATATAGGAATGACTTGTGACTGTTCTCTTTCCAGGGATAAGGTAGTCCAAGGAGCAGAATAGTAATGTTTGCAGGATGTCACATTTGTGCATCACCTAGTAGATCTGTCTTTCTGCATGCATGGTAGCCCAGGGGTCTGCTGGGGTAATTCTGAAGGGTTTGTACTGTTACGGGGAATAACCAACTGATAAGATGACCAAAGAGCCGCAAAGTTGCAAGAACACATTGCCTATCGGGGAATGCTTTCTTCATGTGTCATTTAGACTTAAATACAATTTAGAATACGTTTCTAAATACTTTTAGGATACATTTTAGTTCTTTGTTTTAGTGACTGAAATACTGGAAAACTATTTTCACAGTTGATTTTTTGAAATAAATATTGATTTGTTTGTACAATCCAAATGAATTCAGGGCTGAAGGTATTTGTAAACAAAAGACTGTTCTGTTACACAGCCTCATCACTGTACGCCTTTCTGACAGGTGAAGTGCCTCACAAGGCCTGTAATCAGGTAGCAGGATAGCTTTTCAAGATAGCTGTGTGAAACCAATCTTTGTCTACAAAGCTCCTGGATTTTGTAGCCTCAGTTATTACTTTTTCCACAGCAATTTAAGTTCTCTAATTGATATGGTTAGTATCTTACTATTTATGTTCCTCTAGCTGTACAGATTCAGTGTCATAATGCTTCTAATATTTTTTCCGATGTGGTGCCATAGTTGTATCTCTAAACTGTATGAAAATGATGTATCTAGCTGGCACTGCTGAATGTCAGCTGCAGTCAATAGAAGTGTTGGGTTAGTTACTCTTGATTAAATTGTAAAGAATGCCTCTGCTGGAGTCAGGTGTCAGAGGCAATAACAGTCCTGTATTGCTGACTCACTGACTTCTCGATGTTATTTAGCGGTCTGTCAGAAAATATTAGCATATACTGATTTGAAAAGCAACACACTGAACAGATTGTTCAAGGTAGGAAGCTATTTCACGTTTGGGGGAATAAATGTGCTTTCAACATTTGCAGTTTTGTGGAAACTAAATATAAACACATTTTCTTCTAGCTAGGAGGAATGTCACTCTGTGTTTTCATACAGTAGATAATCTTAGGTTGGAAAATAGTTCAGTCCTCTGATGTTCTAGGAATGCCAGAAATTTGGCAGGATTTTGTGACTTCTGTCATGCTCATTTTGAGTGTAACTTGGATGTATTCTAAAATTACATGTTGATGGTATATCCAGACCAACATTGATATGACTGTGATTGCATACGTGGGTCTGTATATAGGTTTTTCTGTATATTTATATATACCTTTTTAAAAAAGGGAATGTCTGTGGGAGTTGTATTTTCTGTGAATCTATGCATAAATTAAAAAATGAGATTCTATGAACTTTGTGGTTTAGACTTAGTCTGCTATTAATCCCAGTGTGTCCACATCTCACAGACGTGCCCTCCACTTGCTAAAGCTTTGTCACAGGTCTTCATGTTCGTAATAGCATTCATAAGTTGAATAATGTTGTATTGCTCATGCCCTGCTCATTTGTGCTTGGACAGGTTCCGTGTTTACTGGTTCAACTATTATTTAAAAGTCTATTAAAAATTGGTATTATAATTTTTTGTCTGGATTAAATTAATGGTACACTTTTATGTTCTTAATGAAAACTAGTATGTATTATTAATATATAAAATATTAATATTGTTTGTTGGATTTTTGCTGTTTTGTTGTTTTACTTACTGACTTCCACCTTCCAACATTATCGAGATAGATTAAGGTGTTTTCATCATTTCCCCCACCCTTCTTGTCTCTGTATTCCCGATATATCCATTACTAAAATGTTTAAACAGTTCCTTAAAAACAGAACTGTTAATTTCCCATTCACTAATAGTAACTGTGTTATGAATTTCTGAATAAATTTTTGAAGTCTATTTTCTTTTAATATTTCCAATTATTCTGTTTCTTGCTTTATTTCACTTAGATTTGTTTGCTCTGGCGCATAATTTTCATGAGCATTCACACAGTGTTGTCCTGAATAAACACAAAACTGGCATGAAGTTTAAGTCGCACAGTTAAACTAAGAAAAAGAAAGAAAAATACTGCATATGTGCATGGCTAACTATGGACCTTTTCTCCAAGTTGTTGTTGTATATTTTTATCAATGGTAAATGTCATAGTTCTTGCATTTAAAATATTTTGTCTATGGATTTAAATATTTTTAAATGTGGATTTAAAGGGACTAAATAGAAGGACTAAATTGAGGTCACTACACAATTTTGCTACTGAAAATAGTCCTGTTCAGTCTAAATAATATCAGTGTGTGACATTAACTACACTGTCTTCTGAAGTTGTAGCAAATAGCTGATAAATAATTCCCTTTAAGGAATTCCTAAAAGCCGAATATCAAATACTTCTTACTGTGTTCTTTCCTGTAAAGGTCTTTACATGATTGCAGGAATAGACATAAAGAATCCAGGCCTCTGGAATGTAATTTTATTGAATGTGTATTGAAATATTTCCTGAAGTGACTTTCTGTTGTCTTCCTGGGATCTAGGTTTTTTAAAAAAGAGGGAGGGGGAGAAAAGAATTTCCTATCATATCTCTCCAAGCATAACTTTGGTATTTTTGTTTATCTTCATGTGTTTCGGGTATTTATATGTCTATATTTAGCTAACTAATTTTTTCCAATAAAGAAAAAAAAACAGGAGACATGAATAGCTAGAGCCAAGGTCCAGGTGTTATATCTAGTAACCTGAATATATTTGGGAACATAAAAAGAGTTGCACTTGCTAGTAGGAGGTAAATAGTGAAATGCATAAGGTAAAGATTTTCAGCAACTCTTCTCCACTATGTTCTCCTATTCTGTAGCCATCTGCAGCTTAGGGACGTACCGAGAAACAAAAAGATTACATTTGAGTGTATACAGTGATTGAACTGCTATTATCTCGAAATTATCTCCTGAACTGGTTAAGATCATGTTTGAGACACTGTTAGAAGATGTTATTTTCCTTGTAATACCCAAGTAGGAACATCTGATAGAGTATTTCTCTTGCCAAAACCATGTCTATTGGCAGGTGTGTATAGGTATAGTCTTTAGCAAGCAGGAAAAAAAAAAAGGATTTCCTTTTCTCCCACAACTGATGAGCAAAGAAAGCAAGTCAGAAGGATGAAGGAGAGCAGTATTTGTTTGGCACAGGTTTCATCAGAATGATACCAGAGGCTACTCGCCAGCCTTGTGAAGTGTATCAAATTTGTTGCACTTAATTTGTTTTATAGAAGCGAAAGACAAGGGCCGTCTTCAGTTGAAAAGTTTGATATGAATACCAATAACTTTGCAGTTGATCTGATCCTAATGTTAACTCTGGGGAGAAATGCAATCTTTCAAAAGCATTTCCGTATTTGATTTGGATAGATTGGACATTTGATCTAACAAAATAATAGAGAAAGAACATCAAAAAGTCTGCACTGTAAAAGCTATTGTGCTCTTTAAATGTCAGTTCAGTGGTGAAATTATCGCTGCTCTGTACAGTGTCTATCCCAGACTGCTTATGTTCCTGGGTACAAAATCATACTGAAGGAACTGCCTGACAAATATTTTGAGCAATCTGTGAATATTAGTGGCTTATATCCATTTTCCAGATCAGCTGCTGGAAGGTGTGAAAATTGCAAACTGACGAACACCGAAAAAGTCTGACAGTTTCTCCTGCAGAAGCCAGTGATACATATATCCTCAAGCAAATATTGCATAATCCATAAAAATGACTAGTGAACTGGGTCTTGAGCTCCAGGATTTCACAGGAGATGAGAGCTGTTCATAGGAATAATATGTACACACAATGACTGTTTACGGTGTGTCTCTGCATCGTTAGGAACAACACTTGTGCTTTACCACCTTCCTCCTTCCCCAAAGCCAAGAAGGCTGGCTGTGAACCCTTTGCTCCAGGGTGCAACTGAAGGAATTTGCTGTATGTTTGATTCATGATGGAAGCAAACTCAGGTCTGTCAAAAGAACTACTTACATGCTTAAAACATGGGGGCGAAAGGGGAATATGGGAACGTTCCCTGCCCCTGGGCAAAATTACTTCTGTCTAATTCCTGCTAATATTTAATTACTATGTTCAACAGTCTAACCTAAACGAGTCCATGATTGCTTAACATACTTCATGTTGAAAAGCTGTCAATGGCCAATCCAGGACATGGAAATTACATGGTCAAGCACTATAACAGAGTTGGAAAAGAACAGACTTTTCAATTCTTAAGTCCTTCTGGGTAAGAGGTGAAATGATGTACTGTGACTAAGTTGTGGAGGTAAATTCTTATTGCTAATAGCTGACACTTTCCAATTCTACTGAGTGTATTCAGAATATCTTTTAAAGGGTTTAGAAAGGAAGTTTCTTTTAAGGATCATGCTGTTCCAGCGTGATGGATATATACACAGCATAGACACTGTTATTGACAATTGCTTAAAAAATAAACACAGAATATGATCTGTGATAGAGTAATTCTGTCAACAAGGAGGGCAATAGTAACTTTGCCAAAGAACAAAAGTCAATGTCATTTCTACTTCCATGACAGGAAAAATTGTAAAAGAAATGGGTGTGACCCAGAATGCCCACAGTCAAGAGAATGCCTAAGTACCAGTTTGGCTGCGATGAATATATTGCCTGGCATTCCCCAGTGAGAGTTTTGAGAAGTCATTGGAGGCTTTTTTGTATATATGAATATCTGAGTGTATATGTCAGATGTAGGCATATATATTTTTCACATACATACATATATAAATACAAGTTAAGATTTTTTTTTATCTTTTCCATATCTTACAGCTATATATATAGTACCTAATTTTGTAGCTTTTGCTACTCCCATTGTACAGCAAGTTTTTTCAGAGCAGAGACTACCATACTGAAGAGATATAAGTATTCACCTCTGATCTTTTTTTAAGGGATATTTGATTGCCAAATCATATGCTAAGTATCATGAAACTTATTCAAAGCTCTTTCAGTCCTACTCCTTGTTAGCTGCCAAGCGTTACAGATCCTACAAGGCCTCAATGAAGTTTACAGAAGTTTTTTCATTGTCTTCAGTGGATTTTTAATCGGGCTGAAAATGCTGGTGGGTCTCAAAAGGGGTTAATAGTTTCAGCAAGCTTCAATCTAACAAGTGGTGACCAGAAATAAATCAAAAAGGAAGCAAGAGCTTTATGAGCAAAATGCAGTAAGGCTTCATTTGATTTCAAATTCCAACTTGTTTAAATTTTACATCGAAGGTTTTGGAGGTATAAATCCCTACTATCACCTTAAGATACATCTGCCTCATCATTGGTTAGGACACTGAATATGCATAGTTTAATTTAAAATGGATTGCCTTTAACAACAGAATTTTTAAAAGCCTTTAGTAATGTCATAATGATAGATAGCATTTAATTTAGTCAAGAATGACCTGATACAGTTATCTATAATTTACATTAGCAATGTTCAACTGACAGTAAATTAAATTAATTCTTCAATTTTATGCTCTTAACATTTAAAAAGCTAAAAATCAGTTTGCATTATTTTGAAGACTGGATCTTTAATGTTAACCTCCTATTAAGTCCTCATTTTCTCTCCTATATGGTTGCTTTAGGTTTTGTGGAATGTGGATCCATAAGCAGTATTTGCAGGTGTGTCCATGACTTAAGCATCTATCTATTGAATATTGATCTATTGTGTTGAATATAACATTGTAAAAATGTGATTTATAACAGGTAGTCTCATAGTATAGACCAGGAGGTTAGGTTGTTATTTCCTCTTCCATGTTCACTACTACCAAGAAACACCCATGGCTGTAGGTACTTAATTCATAACGATAGTATTGCATCACCTGTTTTTTATTTCTTTGGGTTTTTTTAGGAAGGTTAAGTATAGATTTATCCCATCTTTCAAGAAATATGTAGCACATCTGATTATTTGATTTTGTTAGTATGGCTCTACATCACAGTTGGTGATAGAAAGCTGAAGGAAAAGGCCAAGGATAAACATTAAAGAGCCTTGGAGTAAAACCAAACAACTGAAGGTGGTGACTAAGGTGAAAGCCCCCTCAAGGCTGAGTGCTCCATCGCAGGTTTTTTTGCGATTCATTCTGTGAAGCTGCATTATCATTTTGCTATATACATTCAAATATATGTAAGTAAATTTGGACCCTAGAGCATGAAGGAGTGGACATTTCCTACGAGTAATTTCAAGTGTGACTACCACAAACAGACTGCTCAGAAAACTAGCTCTAGATTTTCGTTTAGTGTTTCTGATGGTTAAATTTGTAAGCTCTTTCAGTCAAGCTGGTTTGTGATACAGCTCCATTTATTTAGTGATGCTGCACTAACTGCTGTTTGGCAACTGAATTGGAAAACAAAGAAATTGATGATATAAACAGAAGGTCCATTCCCAAAGCTGGATGAAACTCTGGTGGAAGAGCTTCTCTGGGTTGAATTTTAAACATGATGTTGCTAAACCTTGCATGTCATCTGTGTGTTCGTGGATTGTATCCACCAACTAGGACAGTCCACCCAGGCTCTGTTGATGCAAGCACGTCTTTCATTGGTGCTGTTCCCTATTATTTTGGAGGATATCTGAAAGTAAGGTATAAGCAGGTATAGAAAACTTTAATTTTTACCTATAAACTTCATTTACCCTACTTGCCTGCTATTTTCCATTTCAAGTAGGATGTTAGATAGAATCTGTCTAATCAAAATGGTGTAAAAAGCATGTCTTCAAATCTAAATTGAAGCCTGTTGCAATCAGCAGATGCCCTACCTTTAGGAAAATGGGTTGCATCTCTACTGTATAACATGTTCCTCTTTCACTGTCTCATTGTATATGATCTTACCAAGGAAATGGTAAGATGTGGATTGTATTACTGTTTTCTTTGATGCAGTTGTTAATGCTGTATTTTCATGCTCTTGTCATTCTCTTTTACACCAGAGGCCAAATCTCAGTTCTATTGAATAAATGCCAGAATGCTTTTCTACTTTAGCAGGATTAGGTTGTTCAATACAAGGCTGCTCCTCTGTAGTTACAATGGCCTGTAAGGTCCATAAGTAAGAATCCTTAAAAAGATGTATGATTTCCCAAATTTCTTATCTTTTAAAAGTAGTCAAACAGAAAAAGAAAGCTGGGTTGAATTCTAGTCCTCCTGAAGTAATTGTCAAACCCCTCTAGTGAGCTGGACCCAGCTTTTTACCCATTGGTTATATTTTAGTGAAATGAACTTTAGTTTTAAATGAATTAAAATATTGTGGTTTTGAAATCTAATCATTGATAAGGGGGGAAAAAAAGCTGTAAATACTGGGTAATCAACAGATTCTCAACTGCTGTAACTGAGTGCAGCTTCATGGAACTGAGAGGAGCACCTCACTTAACAGAACTGAAGAATTAAGCCATGGAAATGGCATGAAAAAGAATTTTAGAATTATGATCTGAGGAAACAGAATAAAAAGAAAATTAGGAATCGCTTCTGTGAAAGAAGTTGTCATACATCCACGTTACATGGTGGTTGTGTTAATGAAAAGCATCAGTATTGAAGCTGGATAATGTCATGGAAAAGTTAGTTCTATTTTTTTAAGCATGCAAAACTTCCATGAATTGAAAGGGGATAAGAACAGCAAGCTCACAATATCTCTCTTCTTACCTATTGCTTTTTAAGAGGGTTAATAAGATTCCTGGCATTGCCCATCTGGAATTCTCATGCTAATAGTAGACCTAGGCTGTAACGGTAGAAGGGCTAAGATGCCCTCATTCAGCCCAATAAGCTGAAGTAGTATTTATTTGTGAAATGCCAGGTATTTCAGACAGTTGCCTTATAATGCAATAGTTTGTGTAAGTATGTGTATATTATAATTTACTTAACATAATTAGTTTATTAGATGTTTAGACCAATTAATTTGAAATAGACTGCAAACTGCTTTGCATTTACCCTTCCATAGAAAATGGAGGTTGAATAATTTTGTCATGTGAATTTATCTTAGGAAACTGGATTACAAGGTTCTGAATTATAGTCATTTTATAAGTACTTAAAATATTATGGAATACAAGATTCATATAATATAGTGCAGATAGATTAGTACATATACATAGACCATTTCAAAACATTTGCACTTTTGCCACTTCTGCCAGGGCTCGTTGGATCTATTCATAAAAGGTTGACTCTTCTTTACAAAGATGACATTGGTTTACATATCCTAAATATTAAGACTTTGTTTGAAACAAAACAAAAAAAAATTAGTTTTTCTCTTTTTATTTTAACTTTTCATGCAGTTTGTACTAAGGCTTTCAATACTACTTTATCATTCACAATTTGTTTTCATTTGATGTTCTCTGGATGTTACCTCTTTGCACATTAGTTTAAAGCATTTTTTCCCCATTTAAAATGTCTTACATAATTGTAATTTATGCAGCTTATTACTCTATTAAATTAGAAGGATGCATTTAGATTTTTAAAGAGCCTTCAATGAAGCAGTTATAAAGCCTTTTCCAAAAACCACAAATAAAAATTTGAGGCTGAACACATGTGAGGTTGCTTTGAGTTTTGTTTTCTGTTGCTTTTTGAGGAAATGAAAATATGAGAGAGCAAGACGTTATTGCTAATAAGTATCAGCTATTATCATAAAAAAGAATCATATTTTTGAGTTTTATTTTCGTTTTGACCAAAACACTTCTAAACAATAAAGGTTGCAATTGAATGCTGTCTTTTATAGGATGCTGTTAAAACAAGCTAAACACTTTTCTTTGTTTGCAGATAATAAACTGATGCCCTAAGTTTAAGAATTACTATGCTTAAAATTTAGGATTTGACTAATTTTCTTATTTTTAATCTATGAGTTGGACTGTTTCTGCTTATTTCTGGAAGTTTTGGATTTAGCTTAAGGGTGTTACCTAGGGTAGAACTTCAAAAGAAGATATAGATTCCAACCTGATCTCCTTCTATGACAAGGTGACCCGCCTAGTAGATGAGGGAAAGGCTGTGGATGTTGTCTACCCAGACTTCAGTAAAGCCTTTGACACGGTTTCCCATGGCATTCTCCTGGAGAAACTGGCTGCTCATGGCTTGGACGGGTGTACTCTTCGCTGGGTAAAGAACCGTCTGGATGGCCGGGCCCAAAGAGTGGTGGTGGATGGAGTTTACTCCGGTTGGCGGCCGGTCACAAGCGGTGTTCCCCAGGGCTCTGTGCTGGGGCCAGTTCTGTTTAACATCTTTATCAATGATCTGGATGAGGGGATCGAGAGCACTCTCAGCAAGTTTGCAGATGACACCAAGTTGTGCGGGAGTGTTGATCTGCTGAAGGGTAGGCAGGCTCTGCAGAGGGACCTGGACAGGCTGGATCGATGGGCTGGGGCCAATTGTATGAGGTTTAACAAGGCCAAGTGCAAGGTCCTGCACTTGGGCCACAGCAACCCCATGCAACGCTACAGGCTTGGGGAAGAGTGGCTGGAAAGCTGCCCAGCAGAGAAGGACCTGGGGGTGTTGGTTGACAGCCGCCTGAATATGAGCCAGCAGTGTGCCCAGGTGGCCAAGAAAGCCAATGGCATCCTGGCTTGTATCAAAAATAGTGTGGCCAGCAGGAGTAGGGCAGTGATCGTGCCCCTGTACTCGGCACTGGTGAGGCTGCACCTTGAATACTGTGTTCAGTTTTGGGCCCCTCACTACAAGAGAGACACTGAGGGGCTGGAGCATGTCCAGAGAAGGGCAACGAAGCTGCTGAAGGGTCTGGAGCACAAGTCTGATGGGGAGCGGCTGAGGGAACTGGGATTGTTCAGCCTGGAGAAAAGGAGGCTGAGGGGAGACCTTACTGCTCTCTACAACTGCCTGAAAGGAGGTTGTAGAGAGGTGGGGGTCGGTCTCTTCTCCCAGGTAACAAGTGATAGGACGAGAGGAAATGGCCTCAAGTTGCGCCAGGGGAGGTTTAGACTGGATATTAGGAAATTTTTCTTCACTGAAAGGGTTGTCAAGCACTGGAACAGGCTGCCCAGGGAAGCGGTTGAATCACCATCCCTGGAGGTATTTAAAGGACGTTTGGATGAGGTGCTTAGAGACATGGTGTAGTGGTGGTCTTGGCAGTGTTAGGTTTATGGTTGGACTCGATGATCTTAAAGGTCTTTTCCAACCTATACGATTCTGTGATTCTGTGATTCTGATTCTGTGTTTTCTCCATTAATAAGAGGGTTTTTTCCTGCATCTCCAGGCCGGTTTTTGGTCTGGGCAATTTCTAATTCTGATAATGCCACTAGGTTTCTACTTGGGAAGTTGCCTCTTGTTGGCTATTTTCTGGATATTTTCACCTCTTTCATTGCATGTTTTTAGACTGTTATAAGTGTGTGTTTATAAAAAGCAGCACCCAAATTAATTGCATCTCGTATGTACATAAGTACTAGTTTATAGTATTTTAAACTGCAAAAGCAGTGATAGTGTTTGTGGAAATAGAATTTAACTCGCTTGGTGGACTGCATATATATCCCTAAGCAGTTATTGTAATATCTTATCAAATTCATGAACAAGAAATAAAGTTTTTTCCAAATGGTATTTTTATGAAGCAATCTTAAGAACTGTTTGCTGGAAAATTGCCTAATCACTGCATTACCTGGGTGAATGGCAGGCTTGTATGCATTTTGAATCACTAGCAGGATTATGCTGAACTACACCACCAGGAAACAGTTAAAATTACTGCTTTTGCTGATGCGGGTAAATCGCTGAGCAAGTTTTGAATATTGAGCAAATTTGTAAAAATGGTCCTGTTTAATTGTAGCAGCTTGGAAATGTGATGGATGTACGTGACGAGGTTAAGCACCCACATATATCAAGCAATTCCTGTGCCAGTCATTCAGCATAGTTCCGGTGCAGTGTTTGGCTTTAGGGGCAAGTGAACTAAATGTGAAAAAAACCAGTAGTCTCCCAGAGGCTGTTCTTCCTAAGGGTTGTGATTTGCAGTTGTTGTAGTCCATGCAAACTCTATGCAGCAGACCAACGCTTACTAACAGTTAGTGAAGTAACCAGCCTATAGCATGATTTCAGGGTCATTTTAAGGATGAAATGTTGAATTGTATGATTGGATAATTTTCTACATAAAATTATCTATAGATATACCAATAATTATTCATATTCATGATCAAATCAATTCTGAAAGCGGAAATAACTTTCACTAGCTCCTGTTTCATTTGAAGAGTACCTTGCTGCAGTGATTGTTAATAAAACAGTTGAAACAATTTTATTTCAATCTGAAATGGATCTTAACTGTTATGGGTGGGTTTTTTGTGTTGGGGTGTGGTGTGTGTGTTTTTGGTTTTTGTTTGGTGTAGTTTTTTTTTTTTTTTTAAACCAATGCTAGAAATAAGAATTAAAAAATCCTCTGTTAAAAAGATTTGGGAATACATTTAATTTAAAGAAAGATTAAGTATATCAGGGAAAAAAAAGCCTGTACTGGCATATTTTTGTTCAGGTCGTTGCAAAGGAGCTACAATGGCTTAAGATCAAGTTAGTTGCTCCATGGTGTGATGTGGGTGGCTTTCTGCTGATGGATTTTTACCTACATGGTGAGTGTGTGTCTGAACACAGTGAAGCTGTGAGGGTGTACTAAATCAAGTCAAAGACATTTCTAGTTGAGTAACTTGTATCTGGCAGGTTCCATAACTATGCACCTGGGATGTAAGATTATCAAAAGGTCTCCCCACTGCACACTGTGAAGAATCTTGGTTCATTTTGAATCTGCTGCCTGCTAGTTTAGTTTGATGTTTCCATATTCCTGTATAAAAGACAGGGAACAATTGCTTCCTGTTCACCTTCTCTGTGCAGTTCCTGAATTCATAGCTGTCTGATTTTTTTTTCCTTTCCTTCAGTTATCTCTTCTCCAAACTGAAGTACCCTTATCTGCTTAACCCTTTCTTTTATGGAAGCTGTTCAATAGCTGTAGTTAAACTGGTTGCCCTACTCTGAATTTTTTCTAATCTCCTGTTTGAGGATGAGGCAATTACAACTGACTTCTCAGGGTGCACTGAAGGAGAGCACTCTTATGCTTTCTTTCCTTTAACAGGAGGTGAGGTACTGCTACCAAAATCCAGGATTCCTCAGAAATGCCTTTTTTTTTAATTGTCCCCTCCAGAAAAGTTCCCTGAAGACAGACTTTAAGGATTTTCTGTATTGGTCCAGAATTTCTTCCTGTGTGTTAATTCTTTATTGGTTTGTATTTGTTTGGAAATGATGTACGTGTCTAATGAGCATATGTCACATATGGGCACGTGAGCACTTTCTTCCATGGGAAATCCTAGGCAGGCATGAAAAACTCTTAAGTATGGATTCTGAAGTTATGGTCAATGCTAGGTGGTGCAGAATTCACCCATGAATGTCTATTTTTATAAATGCAAAAAGTACATACTTTGTCATGATAGTGACGTACCATTTCTGGACTTCTCAATATGTGAAAAATGGAAGAGCTGTGAAATCACAATTCACAGCTTTTTCAAATCTAACAGTTTAATTAGACTCGTATTTAGATGACTAGGAAGGGACACTAATAAAATAGCTGTAAGAAAAGGCTTACGGAGACTCAGATGATCAAACAAATGTATATAGTAATAAACCCCAACAGACCCAGAAAAAAAAAAAACAAAAAACTGTGAAGGTGCTAAATTTGCACAACACTATCAAAAGAAAAAGGTTAAGATGATAGGACAGGGTGAGTTCACAAACTGTTCTTTCAACAACAAAGTTGAAGAGGTAAACTGCTAATCTTTTGCCAAATGTTTTTGCAATCATGCTGAGCAGTAGGAGGAGATGCTTTACATGACAGTATCTGAACTAACTCTTTATCAAAAGGTGTAGTTAACACAGAAGTGGACAGTGAGTAAGGCAGGAATGACTTAAGATTTCAGTGCCATTGGCTGTTTCCAGGGCATTGGAGCGCTTTCATGCGATTGAGTACTGTGGTAATCAAAGCTAACAAATAATAACCTAAAAGCAGTTGTAGCTGTTCATGGGCCTTATGTTAGAGACCTCTTTTCTAAACAATGTGGCTGTTGTTTTAATTAGGTTTAGATTTGAATTTAACCTCTTATTGATCTGTTTCCATCCCTGCTGGTGTCAGTGGCTGGAATCCCATTTGCTTTAGTGGCAGTGGAGTTGGACTGTATTTGCATAAGCCCCAAATCATCCAAAACCTTCGAAGAGAATGTTAGAACTGGTGGCAGCTGGTTAAGTTTGATACTCCTGAAGTGAAACAAGCTCAAAGTGAAGATGGCAAAGTGCTGTGTACAGCACATTCCAGCACAGGTTCCATGAGCAGTGGGCAGGTGCTGTGCTTGTGTGCCCTGCTCTGCAGGGGATTCAGCTCAGTGTAGGCACTGTTATTTTAATTAAAATACAATGAGGCTTATACCAGTTAGCCTTCACACTCACTGAGCAAGTGTCCTCCTCTAAGGCTGATTCAAAGTAGCTGAGTTCCTAGAATCTGCCAAGAAAGAAATCGTACATTTCTCAATGTGTGTTGAATCATGCCTGAAACTCAGAAATCTGATGAAGTTGAACAGGAAATGTTCATGTATTTGAGTTAAAATGATTTCTAATGTATTCCAAAAAGTTTGTCTGAATTTGAATTTTTGGGGGAGGGTGGAGAGGGAGAGGTTAACTTGTGATGAATATTTGGATCAGTTTAAAAAAAATTATCTTAGTTGTATAGTTCATATCAGGTTTGAAAGGGCCAGATAAATGAAGAGGAATAGGTTTTGTTAATAATTTTTTTTTGCATTAATAATAATTTCAATCAATGAGTGTAACATAGATAACTGATACTACTTTACAGACTCTTTAGAAAAAGTAATATGAAATAGTGCAGAATAGTCTCCCTAGAATGGTTACTCTGTGAGAAGCTATAGCTCCATTTTAAGACTGATATGGTGTCAGGAGGTTGCTGAGCACGGGCGAGAATAAGAGAAGTGAGAGAATCAAAACTTCATCCATCTCCAAGTACTTGCTTTCTACTTTCAGACTTCCTGAAAATATTTGTGTGACTTCATTTGTGCATTGCAAAAGCATGACTGCTTTTGTATGAGGCTTTTCACCCTTCCCCAATTTTGTGCCCTTGTTTCTTTCAGATATAAATCCAGGTCAGTTGCATAATTTTTATTTCATATCAGAATTTAGCAGTGGTTCTATCAAGAAGTGCTGAAAAGTATTCAACATAAACCCTTTTCTTCAAAAGTGTTTACAAGAGTGTGAATCAAACGTAGAAATCCAGGACGCAGAGAAGGCGGCTCCCTCTGTATCTCTGTCTCAGTATTTCAGTACATGTATGAGTGTATTCCCTGAATCTCTCATGGAACTACAATAAAAAGGCAGTGCTCCCCAAAGCAAGAAACAAAGCCATAGAAACAAAGATTCATCTACCCATCCTATGAGAGCTTGGTTTTTTTTTTTTAAAAAAGCTTCTATCCAGCCTATAAGAAACTTCTTTAACTCTTAAAATTTATGAATACAGATGTCTTGATCGCAGCTGAAAGAGGTTTGTAGTTACATGTTACAGGCTTATGAATTCCTTAGCAAGCCAATTATTTTATGATAAAGTATGTCTGTGAAATCTTTTGGAGTTGCTTTTGTTTGGAGTTTTCTACTGGGAAATATTTTTTTTTTTTTTGAAAACATGTTTGGGAGGGAATGAAAAATGCTGGCAGGTATAAGGATGTAATAAAGTCTTTAGGGAAGTTATACTGGAATAATCTTGAGTCTAGAGAAACATCTTGAATGTGGGGAGGAGAGGTTTTTAAAATCTGAGGGGTTTTGGCACCCACCAGTTGTGTATTTGTGCTGTTTGCTTTGGATAACATAACTTGTGCTTCATTCAAACATTTTTAAGCACCTTCAGTGTGTTTAATAAAAAGCTGTATTTTTATAAAATGGCATTTGGTGCACTATTGACATGCTGCTTTATCACCTACCTACAAGGAGTTGCAATTACATAGATTGTATCTCGCATGAAACAAGAACTTAAGAGATCTCTCTTGGGTTCAATGAGCCCATTTCTAGCAGTGCTCACAAGCAGATTTCTACACAGAAGCAGGACAAGCATATTTGATATTTCTTAATGCTTTTCCAGACTCCAGCTATTCTCAGAGCAGGGACTTTGAGTGTCTGTGTATTTACTAACCTTCAACAGATTCCTTTTATATCAACTTGTTCAGGCTGCCTTTGGGCTCCTATGAAAAACAGCTATAGATTATAAAATGCGAGAATATTTTTCTCGGTGAATGCTTGAGAAATCTCATGCTCTTTTAACACAGTTTAGTACTTCAAACCTAAGGATCCCTGGTCCCAGTGAAAATCAATAAAACTATGTCATTACAGCCATGTCCGTCAATTATGGTTAGATTCATATGGTCATCTAAGATTATAAATTTGTGCCAACCTCTTAGTCACAGATGTTCCAGCTGCGAAGACATGTGGTACTATTTATTCTACTCTCTTTTTCCTAAAGATCACAGGGGAAAAATATTGTCCATACCCAGAGTAGTCCTGAGACTGTAACCCTCATTCTGAAAGTACCTTTTAATCTTTCTCTCCATGCTGAGATGATAGCAATAGGTCTTTTTAGCACTCACATGTTTATTTCAAACTCCTGCAGCTCACAGAATTAATTTCTGTTGGAAACAAGAGTGTCATGATGAGGCCGGTTATTTTGGCTGGGCTTTTACTTTATCCCCTAGACAAAGCAACTGATTTACTTTCTATTAATTATGCATCAGCTATAGGGACTGCCTGGTGGTTTTTCTTCAGAGCATTCAGCCATTAAAGCTTATTCTCAGGTCTGCTGTTAGAAAAGTAGAGATGACAGGAGGGGAAAAGATGTAGTAGAAGGAGGTTGTCTTACCCCAAATCTTAAAGCACATCCCACCTGTAGGATGCCAGAGAATTGTTATTGTGTGTGATGCATTATGTTCTACTTAGAGCACAATATTACTTGTCACAACCCTTTCTTTTTCTTTTTTAAACCCCGTGAGCATAAGCAAAGGAAATGCCAACAAATTGCTTTTTAACTAATTATAAGAAATCCAATAACACTAGTACCTTATTCCTTTCTGAATAAATATAATGAGATTTGAACATTGCTTCATCAGGAGAATGACCTAATATAATAGTTTATTGAACCATGAAAGATTCATTAAAACTACCTTGCAAGGTTTTTTTGGAAAATGTTTTATGCAGTATACTTTGGAGTTCTTAAAAGAAAAAAAAAAAGCCTAAGGCAGTTACTGCATGTATTTGTTTTTGTCCATTTTATAACACTAGACAACATAATTTGTTCTTAATTAGCTATTTTGTTATGAAGATGGTTACAGAAGCTGAGCTGTACTTCATTTGTTGGAGGCTGAGGTTTGTAGCCAGATGACTTTGCAAAGTAACTGGATGTTACGCTCTGGGATTTTGCAGAGACATTTAGGAGCTGGTGATAATTTTCAAAATTCCGAAAAATTTCCATTCCCCACTGAGCTAAAGGAGAAAGCTATTCTCTTTCCATGATCTGAGTTTTGTGTTTTCACTGAGAGACAGAGACCAAGACTGTTTCAGAATGATTTATGAAAGGTACTAAAAGGTAAATGTGATTTTTATTTTTTTTAACTGAAATGTCACAATGTTTTGAGGAAACAGGTCAGGGGTTGAGTTTATTAATTTTCTTGGTGTGTTGTCTAATGTTTGGAGTGTCTGAGTGAGAGGATTCAGTTATATTTTGTTCTCGGATATGTTTTGCTAAAGATGTTACTGAGCACGTGTTGTGGTTTAACCTCAGCCGGCAACTAAGCCCCACACAGCTGCTCACTCACTCCCCCCCCCAGTGGGATGGGGGAGAGAACTGGGAGAGTAAAAGCGAGAAAACTCGTGGGTTGAGCTAAAGACAGTTTAACAGCTAAAGCAAAAGCCACGCACACAAGCAAAGCAAGGAATTCATTCACCCCTTCCCAGGGGCAGGTGTTCAGCCATCTCCAGGAAAGCAGGGCTCCATCACGCCTAACGGTGACTTGGGCAGACAAATGGCATCACTCCGCATGTCCCCCCTTTCCTTCTTCTTCTTCCCCCAGCTTTATATGCTGAGCATGACGCCATATGGTGTGGGTTATCCCTTTGGGCAGCTGGGGTCAGCTGTCCCGGCTGTGCCCCCTCCCAGCTTCTTGTGCACCAGGCAGAGCATGGGAAGCTGAAAAGTCCTTGACCAGTGTAAAGACCGCTTAGCAACAACCAAAACATCAGTGTGTTATCAACACCATTTTCAGCAGAAATCTAAAACATAGCCCCATACTAGCTACTATAAAAAAAATTAACTCTCTCAGCTGAAACCAGCACAGCATGGCACTTTCAAGAGGCAAATGTATTTCAAAGGACTTATACATCTAATAACTCTGCCTGAGTTCTGTTGTGTTGGTGCCATGTGTATGCTCATCATGCACAGAGATCCCTGTACAGTGCCTGCTATTGAGATGGGGGTTTCTAGTCTTACACCCCCGGGAGTCACAGAAGTTCAATCAGGTGCACAAATTCCTGAGGTGAAGTGAAATCTTTCATCTTTATCCATTATTCAGAAATACTTGAATTCCTAAACTGATGTTCTTTCTCTTTCCTCGATTTTATTTTCAAATGTCTAAAGCGACAGTATTTCTGTACATCTTTTGCAAGACAATGTCACTGTCCCGGGTAGGACTTCAGGACACTAACTTGTGTTAGTTTTACTCCATACACTCTCTTTTGGAGTTCCCAAGACCAAGTTGTTTTTCTGCCCTTTGTGAACAATGGTATTCTGTGTTCCCCACAAGCCTTAAAGACAAGGCAAATACTGTTCTTTACAACAGTTTGTTTTTTCTTCTTAATTGTCCAAGCATCTTTCTTTTCCTAAACTTGATTATCATAACCAAACTCAAAAAGATAGCCGAAGTAAACTAGCAAGTTTCATTCTTTCCTCTTTTATAACATCTGTATGATGGAAGGTGATAATTCTGTTGACTTCAGTGAAATTCTGTCCTTTAAACAGCTCTGAATATTTAAGGCAGAGCTTTTACGCCAGCAAGTTTTTTCCCCCTCTAAAAACTGTCTTTCCTGATCAGAGCTCAATGCACGTCATCCTGGCAGCCTGGTGTGAAATCACTCCTAGCAAAGAGTCGTCAAAGTAGGATGGAGTAGTGTCTCCACCAATGCCTGTATAAATTCTGTATGTTTTTAGGACAGTCAAATGTTTTTCAGATGTACCTCAGGAGGGAAGAGGATTTAGCTCTCGCCTGTAAGCACAGCATGGGTTTGTGCACATTAATAGGACAAGTCAAATGTGTGCACAGGCTTTAGTGCGTGCTGCTTAAATACATGTTCCAGATTTGTTTCTAGCTGGCAGCAGAAACGATGAAATGGACAGTTACGCTGATTTAACTGAATTCTAAAATTTCTTATCTGTTTAGTTGTAAGTTTTTTTTTAATGCATTTACAAACCATGGTCTTATCTTGTTATTCAAGATTCTGCTTACTTAGTGGTTGGCACCAACCAAGAGATGCAATTGAAAAAGGATTACCACCTAAGTTAAGAACACAAATGATATTCAGTAAGCATAAGACTGCATGTGAAATTACTATCTGTGTGCTTTTTTGTTTTATTTATCCTCTTATTAGGATATTGTATCATTGTATGTATTTTTTTAGGGTAGCTCAAATTTTATCAGCTTGAGATTTCTTTATGCCTTAAATATAGAGGTTATAAATTAGTCCTATTTTTTTCTGACAAACATATGACTTATTTTTATACACCAAGCTTAGTGTAATACAGTGCCTACCATTTCAGTAGCCCACAATTATCATGGATAGCAAAGGGCGGCTTAAAATGTGTCAATTTAGTTGAAGTCTAATGGATACAAAGCTCGTGGGTAAATGGAAATTATGTACCCTTCAAGATCATCAGTGTTTTTGATAAGTAACTTTGTTTATAATTGTTTTTTAAAAAAAAGTTTTTGTCCAATAATAAACATATATTCATTCTATTTATACTATTAGAAAATGACCTATTTTTATTGAGACAGCTAGTAGTGTCTCCCTGCTGATAATATACAGCAGGGATGCAGACTTTATTTAATGTAGTACTTGTGCTTCAATCTATTATGTCAAAGCATTATATTAGTAATATAGTGCTAGACAGATGTGATGTGTTGCATGTTTTTATGTCAAGATATTTAATAAACATTTTCATTGGAGAATATCTACAGCTCCCCCAGATAGCTAGATTGACAGCAAAAATGGAAAAGCTGAATGTCTGTCTGAGGATATTAGATTAAAAAAATAAATAAAACTGAGTTTAGTCTCATGTTTCCACTTATTGCCAGCGAGTAATCTCCAGTGGAGATTGGATAATCGCATGGGAAAGAATACTGCTCAAAAAGTATTTAGCTAAAATTAAAAGCCATTCCTCTAGCTTTTTTAGTTACAGCAGTGACTTTCTGCATGCTTAATGGCCGAGTCCTGAAAATGGGCCATTGAAGTGGTGCACTTATCTGTTCTTAGGATACATCCATCCATACAAATGTCATTTTGCCTGGATTCACTGTTTTTGCCAATTTACTCCCATCCTTTGTACAATGTCTACAAGTATTAGGGGGAAAATATCCTGTTTGGATAAGCATTTATTCTGCAACCACAGATAAGATGCTTTTGTACAGTGCTCTATTTTAATAATCAGTTCTGCCAGTATTGTGTTTTACAGCTCAAAGTCCTGCTAGCTGACTTTTTTTTTAGTTTGCAAATACTCTTTAAGCCAGAGGTTTAATTTAAAATGTATCCAGCTGAAATAGTCATAATAAAAAAATTGTTTGACACGGTTTTACTGTTTACATATTCAAAATTATTAGAAACAGACCTCAAAAGGTAAAGCTTAACTGAATTTAATTTCAAGATTAGGTTGAGCACAACTTTATGCATTGTGGCCAGCAGTTTGATGTGATCTAACTCTACTGAACTAACTTTGTTCAAAAAAAGCTTAGAAAAACTCCCCCAAAAAACCCCAACCCCCAAACAAAAAACCTCATCCAACAGGAAAACCTCTCCTTAGAATCTGCTCAAATTCTGTTGGGCTTTGTTCTTACTTTTCTCTGAAGCCTGAACAAGTTTTAGAATAAGTTTTCAAGCTTCAAGAAATCCTTTACCTATTTTTTTTTAAGCTTTTCTCTGATTTAAACCAAGCAAAGAAAAAATAATTATTTTCTTTATTTGAACAAAAATTTCTAACTAGTTGCTTGTTCATGCCATCAAAAATGGAAATACCTGTTTTAAATAGTAAATTAATTCCATTCTTATAGTCTTTATGCATTTCACATTCTACTGCTGATTACTTTTTCTGACAAATATCATTCTAAACCTGCTTCTTTGTTACTTGAAGCACCGAGACATTATTTAATTTTACTTCAATTTTATGGCGCTCTAAGTTGTGGTACATAGGAATTCTTTGTTAAATGTCCCGGCCAGCCTAGTGTAAAATTGATTTTTTGTGATATTCATATTGTTTCAAATTATAGCACTTATTTGTTGTTATATCTTTCTTATAATGATATTATATCTGTCCAAAATTTTAACACTTCTGTAAGAAAAGCTTAGCAACTTTGTCAAAATGCCCATGGGACAGTTTTACTGTGGTTAGAACAACTTGGCAAAATTCTTCAGCTTCTGTTGAAGCCCATCCTACTGAGGACAGTCCATGGGGCTGTATGGATTACCACAAAGCTTAGCCAGGAAGGCTTCTTCAACAGAAAAACTATTTGATTCAAAATGGACATTTTATAGATTTTTATTGACTTTTTGCAAAAACAGGGTATTAGTGGACTTTTGATTTTGTTTCTAGTACAGAACAAAAGCTTCAAAAGGTGCTGTGATTTTTTTTTTTTTTTTTACTTCAGAAAGTTCTATCAATAAATTTCAGAATTTCTTTCTCTTAAGCTTGAGATCTCCTTGAGTTGCCAGTCTGGATAGACTTTTGAAGAGTATTAATTTCAAATACAAAACTAGGTTGGACTCATCTAACAACAACTTGAACAATACTCTACTTTGCAAGGAATCCTAGTGAAAGGACACTTTGAACAATGAGAGTACTCAAGAGACATAAAAACCAGTCCGATTTAGGGAAGTATAAAACTTTCTGAAATGATTGTAGTATGTTTATCAACAGGAACATGTCCATTTTTCTACTATGTTTTTGTTTCCCTTCTGAAGATTAGGGGCTATTGTAATGAAGAATTCAAATGAAATGGTTTGAACCTTTGAGATTCCAAGAAAAAAGAATGACTAAGAAGGAGAAGGCGAGGAATCTGGGCTGGATGAGCAGAGCTGGATTTGTCAGACTGTATGTTAAAACAATCACAGCCAGGTGTAGCACAGCCTATAGCCCATGAAAGGGCTTGAATGACCCAAAGTCAAAGGGAAGTGACTGGGCTCTCTGTAGACTCAGGGGCCTATGGGCATATAGGGGATCCAGCAAATAATTTCCCTGAGAGCAGCCTAGCTGAGTGGTCAAGTGGAGGTTTAGCCCAGTGAAATCGTTGCGCAGTAGCTACCTTTCATTGCTTGCAAGCATGTATAAACAGTCTTCTTTATGGAAAAAGCTATGATTTGGAATAATCACCAAACTGTAGTCACACACAGACTCCTGAGCAGTAACTCTGTGTATACAGCAGGAACTAGAGCGCTGACTCTCAGAAGCATTCATATTGAAATCATAGAAACACAGCAAAACCAAATAGTTTGAACCCACAGCAAAAGTTTTCAGATGATTTTTAGACACAGTGCTTCCTAGGAAGGACTTCAAGCTGGGGAAAGAAGAGAACAGAAGGATTATCCCCTTTTGCTTCATCTGTATTCAGAAATATGCCTACTTTGTAAATGAAACTAACACCGAGATCAAACACCAATTTCTGCTTCTACCTGAAGCTATCTACTAGATTCTGAAAACGACTATTTAGGACTGAGAGAGAATAGGGGAAGTTTTCACACCAATGAAGTGTATAATTTCACAAAAGCTGGGAGAAAATTCAGAGTCATGGTGTCCCTAAAATACAGAGCTCCTTAATATTGTAGCAAGTGATGAAGAAAAACCTTGACAGTTAGAAAGCTTGAAATGCTTTTCATTGATTTGGAAACTACATTGAATCGGGTGCTCTTTCTGACTTCTGACATTGCTAGCAATTTGTTTCCAACTGTGCCAAAAGTAAGATCATGACCATGACATTGTATTAAAAAGAAATTCTATCATCTTTTTTCAAATCCTTATGAATATAAGTGTGCACACATGTATCTTGCAGTGTTTTTCAGGAGCCTGCTGTGCAATGGTACAGATTCAATATTTTTTTGTTTGCTGCCTGGGCAGGCAAAAGCAAAAAGTCATGATTGTAATAATCACAACTCTATTGTTGGCAAATGTACTTCCTACAACTACCCTACTAACCCTTGGTGGATTAAATAAATGAGAAAAATCCATCAAAAGAAAATCTAATAGCTATCCTCAGTGTGAGCCTGGCTGAGGGGGAAAAAAGTGTTTCTCCTGCTTAGGCTAGAAATTTTTTTTTTTTTTTTTTCCCCAACAGTTAAGGAAACAATTCCCAATATAAATGGGGTGGGGTGGAATTAAATATAAGAGTGTGAGGTTTTTGTCCCTCTCATGGTAATTTTAGTCATCAGAAATGTCTACCTTGTAAAAGAACAAATTAATTAAAATCCTTTCTTCCACCCTGGCTTTTCTGGTTGTAGGAGGCTCTAAAACTATTAGCTTCTGACATTACTTTTTAGTCCTCTATATTGAGCTCTCATTAGACAGTCATTCTCTCTGCCAGGCAGTTATTTTCATGAATTTAGTGTTGATTGCATAGATTTATTATAAGCTTATTGCCAGTTAATATGAACAAATCGGACAACTGGTGTTTTCTTACTCAGAACTGTAATCTCAATGCATTCTCTGGTGGCCTCTCATTGTGAATTCTTTAGTACTTAAATTAAGTAGTATAGTTATGTCCTTAAGTTAATAAAAGAGAATGAAAAGTTAAATTGCTGTTCAATAATAAATTATTTTAAATCAGTTGGGAGTCTAATACAGTATTATACAAGGAACTGTTTGAATTCCCTGAATTTTCACAGTGTATATAGGTGATGCAACAGCTTGATGCAAGCTGTGAAGAAGCTTACTACTATGCTGTGTAGGAATCATGGCTCTTTGACAAGAACTTGTCTGGCATTTCACCTTCAGGCCATCTGTAGGTCTTTCACATTCTTTCTGCATAACATCTTTATGACATACCCTAACCTATCAATCCACATAATTGATACTCTCAGTCAGAATCCCATCATTTCATAACTCCATAGTTCTACCTTTGACAAATTCACATTTTCCTGCTCATGTCTGTCAAGATTGTTGCTGCAAGGGTGACTTTCCTAACTTGTTGTTTTTGTTTACGTCATCTGCTGTTCAACTTCCAATTTTTTAACTTGAAGACCTTTGTTTTCTACTGTATAAACCATTAGTTGCTATACTATTAGGAGTCTTTGCATATCTGGAAGTTCATTACTCCTTTCAAATTTGCCACTGCTATTAAATTCCTTTCTTGGAAGGTGGAGGAGTTTTGCAAAGTATCTGTAGAACTACTCTTATTTTCTCTTTTAAAAATTACTTTTAACTTGGCAATACTTGGACATCTTCCTGGTGTGCTGATACTATCAAGTGGGCTAAGATATCTTCTTTCTTGGTATTTCTCCATTGGTCTGGTTATAAATGGCTGAAGTAAATGTTTTCTGTCTTCTACAAAATACTATATAGCCATGGGTAATGACTTGCATGCACAACAACAACTCCTCTCCTTTTATTTTGCTTTTCTGCAGTTCTCACATAGTGGGATCATAGTCTACAAATTGGTACTCTTCAGCACTATTGTAAAATAAATAATAAAAATAACATATATGAGGGGAAAAAGAAATGGTGGTGACCAAGATATAACACCTGTGCATTTGCAAAAGCATCTCGAGATGCTTATGGGTAAAAGACAATCCTGATCTTGAAGGTTTATTTGTGGCTGAACCACTGAATTTTGTTCACAGGGTAGCGTGAAAATGAAAACAGTTTTTATTATTCTTTTCTAAATGTTCCTCGTGGTTCCCCAATAGCAGGTTGTCCTCCTTACTATTAAATCTTACTGTTAGATCCTTTAGGAGGGCAGCCAGTTTTCCTAGGTTTTGTTGACCAGCTAGTTGCTAGTTGACCTGCTAGCTCGGGCTTCTAAGGAGGGCTTTGTAGCTAAGCATGGTTCCTTCTTTTTGTTGAGTACGGTCTTGAACAGCAGTGAATGAACAGAGCTAGGAACTGATGATTTAAAGGAATTTATTCAGAGTACAAGAAACAATGAACCTTTTTATCCTAGTGGAATAAACCAGGGAAACTGGATTTACATTGCTGTAAGGTCAAACTTAGGCCCAGTAAATACCAATTTTTTTTTTTAATCACTTCAGATAAGGACCTGGTAACTGTAGTGCTAATCTCTGTATTTTTGCAAATCTCTTGGCCTACCATTTACACGTAAGGAGTCTGATTGTTCTTAAGATTACTGAGGATGACTGATGAGAAAAAAAATTGAGCAAATCCAGTTGGTTTTTCGTAAATTGGCTCTTTCAAGCAAAGAAAAAACACTAAAGGATTTTATATGTGTTTCTTCTTACTAGCTAAGAAAGGCATCAGGCTTTCTGTGATGTTAATATCACTATTTTGACAGGAAAAAGACAGAAGAGGTGAGAGTTTTGCCTCTTATAGCCTATCATGACATGTACTTGAGATGGGGGAAAACTTCATGCTATGTTACATGGCTTAGGTGTAAATGTAAAGCGTGTTACAACAGATGTTACGCACTCTGTGTAAACAGGCACAAAATGAAATTGGAATTTGCCTATGCCTAGTGTTAATTGTGCCTAAGTTGTCAGAAAAATTTTTCCCTGTGGTTATTTCTAAAAAGCTTTTTTTGAAAGAGTGTTCTGTTCTGGTTTAGTTTAACCTTTTTCCAAAGTAGAAGATTACTAGCAGTAATTAGGAATAAGTCAATGTCATTCATGTGTGTCTACTCATTAAATTATTGAAAAAGTAGTTTGCTTGATTTTTTTTCTCCTTAATTCACCATCCTTCTGTAATCTAAATTAACTTTTTTAGCCACCCAGTATCTTGATGTTTTTGTAGAAATAGAAAATTCTGTATTTGCTTTCATAAAGTGAAAAGACTGGTATTTTAAGAAAAGTGAGTTAAATTCTACTGATTGATTCTATAATATTAGCAGAACATGTTAACATTGTTATTTTACAGTGTTACCAACTTACCAGTATATTTATCATTAGGTCATGGTTTGCATAGATCTTGAAAGAAGTCCCTCAGGACCAAACTGTGAACCTCTTGTGTGACCAGTGCAGCCTCATTGACTTCAGGGAAACTAGGGGAATAACTGAGCCCTTGCCAAGCAAATAATGGTTTTACCATCTGCTCCTTACTGCGTTGTAAGGGCACGGGTAGCTAACAAAACAGAAAGGGTACTGTGATGTTAAAGCTAACTTAATAGCATTCAGTGTTTTTATTGTTTCCACAGCCGCTTGTACAGATACCTATCTTAGTATGTATTAATTGTTATATATCCGTTTGTCTTTTAAGGACCATTAAAAGGCCGTGTAACTGAAAGCCCCTTTCAAGCCAAATGTCATAGTCTTTATCAACACATTGTTTTGCTGGAGCTCGCATTCTAAAAATGTAACTGTTCTTAAGGAAATAGGGCCAGACTTTAGCTGATATAAATTCTATACAATTACTGCACTATTATTAAGTATTAGTCTGTGACAGGTGAAATATTTTTACAGTTTTAAAGACTAGAAGCTAAGTTGCTGTGTTTTAAGGGCAAACATAACGAAAGGATGATTTTGTAAGTCTATAGGTGGTGCTCTTGTCACTAGAGAAAGACTTCACACATGGAAACCTGCAACTATTATGCTATGTTTTTATTGTTAATGTTTTTGACCTGATCAGTCTCGTTGGCAATATTAGATTATGTTACTTCTCATCTATTTTTTCCATATGAGGGAGAATGAGACAGTATACACTGTAGTTCTGAAATAGGTTGCTTGACTGCAGCATATTTTCCAATTACTTTAGCAAGTCTTATTTTGGGGCAGGAATTAGGTATTCAGAGATTTCAAGTAATATACATTGCACATAACAGACAGTCTTTTCCCACATAAACATCCAAACTCTGATGCTTTTGTATGGCTTCAGGATTACCATGGCAATTTTTAGACAGTGATCAACAAGGAGTAAAGATTGCTCCTCTACTATGTATTTGCAGATCAGTAGCAAGCACTGGGATTCAGATAAGTACAGATACATCTATTTCACATATTGCTATTTCTTTCTGTTATTTTGCACACTTGATACTTCACTGGAATATAGTGTATGGAGTATACTTTACAGTGATAATGGAAATGAAATGGAAACTCATGTATATATACACACACATACACAAGCAAAAATGCATGAAAAACACATTAAAAAGGAAATATTTTGGGTATTATTCCTTCCACCAGCTCTTATCCCAAGGCCTTTTGGAGGATATAGGGTGAGGACGAGAAGGACGCAGTGAATATATACATACAGGCTTTTTTGCTGTATTGTGGATTTTAATTTATTGAATAGACAGATTCTGTGTTTCTGTGCTCTGAGTATGTGCGTGTTTTCTTGGGGTTTGGGTTTTTTTTTAACTTTTTGACTATAGCAAAGAACATTAGAAACATCTGATTTGTAGAAGAGTATTAGGAAACCAATTTTTGTGACTAAGAAATTCATTTTATGCTTGGATTGTAGCAATCCCTGTTATTTTATTTGGAAGTACTATATAAATGTCTGCAAATACACAGTTAATGAACAATTAGAAAACTTGTGGTGACTTAAAGTTGTGCTGTCTGGATGGTAGTTTAAAGTATTCTGTATGTTCTGTGATGAATGTACGAATGTCTGTATGTTGCCAATCAACGGAACAATGCTGTGTGAGATGACTTGCTTGCAACTCCATATTGCAATTTTGTGCACTGATTCTGGGTATTATTTTGGCTGTGAAACATATACAAGAGGAAAACATCATTCTTTTTTTTTTGTGGGGAAAAAAGCAAAATCCCATATTCCCAAGCCGCTTTTGAATCCAATATTTCTTCAATACCAAAGTCTGTGAATAGCAAATATAAACTCTTTGTCTACCATCCAGAAATCTGAGTCACCACAGTATTACTTTTACAAGGTTTCTCAAGATCCATGCTAGATTGAAGAATGCTGTACTTGATCCTTAAATAATATTAAAACTGGTTATCTTTAAGAAAGGCTACAAAGTAATTATACCCATTAGCTATTGTTTTACTGAATAAAAGGAAAACCAGTATTTCAAAGTGATAGCAATACTCTCTTTGACAGTTGTATGATCTAAAGGTTGATCATTAGCTATATTAATATCTATCATTTAGCTTCTATAAATACATGTATGAGAAATCTAAGCTTTGATTCACTGCTGTTTTTTAACTACTGACACTTTAACTAGAAGATAGGACTTAGGATCATTCCTACTGTTGATTTTACAAGATTTTAGGCAAGACAATACTTTTTAGAATGGAGAGAGAGTAATTGTAGTTTACAATAAACTGTCCACTTCATTTATTTTAATGAAGCTTTGTACTTGGCAACATAATCTGACATCAAAATATGTCTGTCAGAATACAGTCTTTTCTCCTGCCTTGTTAAGGTAATTACTAATTGCAGAATATTGGGGTTGGAAAGAACCTCTTGGGATCTTCTAGTTCAACCTTTCGGCTCAAGCAGGGTCAGCTAGAGCAGGACTGCGTCTAGTTGGGTTTTGAATATCTCCACAGACAGAGACTTTACAATGTCTCTGGGCAAACCTGTTCCAGTGTTTGTCTACAACTCATTTTGTGGCTACTGCACACGCTAGCGAGTGTGTATATAAAGTGTAAGTATAAAGTGCATAGTACTGATCTTACAGTTTTTTTAGGAATCTTCTAAAATGGTTTTAGAGAGCATTTTCCCAATGAGAAAAGTAAGGAACAAAACTGTAGCCAACGATCACCTTGCTCTTAACTCTTGAAACCTGTGAATGTATGACCAAATTTTACAATAATATTTATGAGTCTCTATTTTTATTAATTGCTTATTAAGTAATTGTTTTTAAAAAAAGTTTAAATCCAATTGAGGACTAGTTGGCAAAGGATAATCTAAAATTCTATTTAAGAATAGTTTAATAATTATAAAAGGATCTTGATAGCACTGATAACTTCAACTGCTCCTTTAATACTCTCTTGGACACATTCCTCAATTTCACACTGGAATCTGTGAGAAATGTCGCTGTGTCTGTGCACTAAGTGGTGATACAGTGATACAGTTTTAAAAGGGTTTTGGAATGAAATCAATACAGATGAAAATAGTAACTGCAAAAGGCCTTCTCCATCAGTCGAATGAGTCCTTGGTCCTTTTTCAGGAATGTGAAGATTTGTTTTTGTGACTTCACCGTTTCAGAGACAAAACAAAAAAAAGAACACAAAGATGAAAATCCTAAACTGTCCAAGGTGTTTTGCTATATGAGACTAACTGATGCTTAGCAAGAAGCTGATAGTGAGAAGGAATTGGTAAAGAAAAGAGGAACAGTATACAAAAAGATGGTTTGGGGTTTTTTTTGTTGTTGTTGTTTGTTGTTGTTTTTTTTAATTCCTCGGTCAGAAGCATTCTGGAAGCACTTTGAAGTGTCTCTGTTTTGCAGTTACATTGTTTTCCATTCTGGTAAACCCTCAGGTCTGTTACTTTTGTTTATCCCTAAATCCTGTATTACTACTCTTTTTGAAAAAGTGTGTCTGATCAGAACATACTAGGAGTTACGTGAACACTATTGACTTTTATAGTAGTATTTGCAGTATTTTTAGTAATGTCTGAGGTATTCCTTAGGCTTTCTAATACTTCATCTGTTGTTTTCATTAGAGTTGAGCAGTGCAAAGATGTCTTCACTGAAATTCCCCAATGATAAATGAATCTTTTTCTCATATTTTCTGATTATTAGGTTGGTCTAGCAATGTGCATATATATGTAGCTTAATCAACTTTGATGCTTATGTACCTGTATGCAGTCCAGCTCTGTATTAGGTCCCTCTGAATTTGTGCAACCTTGTCTGTTCTTGATCTACTTAAAAACTTGTCTGCTTGTAATCTACTTATGAAACATTTTTTCCAAATGATTATTCTTTTAAATGGAAAAAACTTTGTGCAAAATTTTTGGATATTCTTGTGCAGTCCTGTTGTTCTGAACATTGATCGCTGATTCCTACTTTGTGTTTGGTGCAGCCAGTTTGAGAACACCATTGATGGAGCATCAGCGGAGTTCACAGATGTGGTTTTTAAGGCCAAATGAAGTGTTCCTATACAGCAGTCATATCTAATTTTTATAGAATTTTGTGATATATTTTTAAGGTAACTTTCCTGTGAGAAGTTTGTGTTGTACACTGCATAGGTATTGAGAACCACGTGAATTTTCACCTTAAAAAAAAAAAAAGGAGGGGGGAGGGAACGACACGACCCATGGATGTACAGCTATTCTGCCAGTTTCAGAAACTACCTAAACTTCAGAAATTTCCCAGATTAGAGTAGTTGCCCTCAGGACTGAAACAGGCTTCTGCCTAAGCTGAACTTTCAAATTGAAGTAAATCTCTAGTGGTGTAGGCTTCATAATTCGTGGATCTAAAAGGTTTGAGCCAATCAGCCTGATCTAAAGTAGTCTCATAGCTTTTAACCAACACTATGCTCTCTCTTCAATAATGCATTGCCCTAAGGTAAAAGGTGTATTGTTTCAGATATGGAGAAGTAGCAAGAGAAAAGAAGTAAACATCCCTGCAGAGCAAACTCAGTTTGCTTTGTTTTTCATTTTTCTTTGGGACTTAGAAGATTTCTACATGAATAACATCCATTACCTGTTTAACCCTTTTGCTAGCTAGCCATCTGGGGCTCTGCGCAATCTAACAGGCCAATCCATCACACTCGCCAAAGAATAGAAAATTTATACAAAAGCTAGTAACTTCAGGGATTTCTTTTAATGGTTGCCGAAGTTTGTTTGGCTGCTTGTGTGTGTCAAGCTATTTGTAATTCCAGGCAGGCCAGTGCTGCAACCTGCAGCAGATTTTCATCACTTCAAAGCATAGGCTATATGTTTGTAGGGTCAGGAGTTTCTACAAATAAATATGGAAGGGTTTGTTGACCAACTCAAAAAAAGCTTCCCTCATCCTACTTGCTTCTAGGATGTAATAGGTCACAGTTCTGTTAGTATTGATTTTCCTTAGCAGATGCTAGTGAAATGCGTGGGGTAGGAGTGCGGGGAGTGTCTTAATTGAAAGTTTTAGTTTTGATTGGTGAATTTTAAAATGCACTGATGCATGGGCTTGGCTCATTGTGGTACTGGCATTTTAGCTAGTACTTAATTGCAATTTACATAATTGAAATAACCAGAGTTTTCTAAATTATCTTGGGTAGAATTCTGATATGATTTTTTTTCCCCCCCCTAAGCAAAATTCCAGAAGAATAGTCCAGTAAATCCTTTAAGGACTAACTTGTGTTTCATGCTTTAAACTAATCAATGATTAATTCCATGAATTCATTTCAAAATTACCTTGATGAAGTGTAAATTGAATTGTATGAACTGCATACCATCCTGGAGAAGCTGTGGAATGTATTTAACTTTATAGCTTTTTAAAGAAGTCTAATTTTGAAGGAAAATGCAGGACTTCATTTTCCTTTGTGATATTTGTACAGTGTGGCAAAGAGTCAACACGTACATGCACGTGTATTTTATTTTCAGATTATAAAATGACCTGACCCAGAAAATACTTGAGCAGGTGTAGTGTACCAAAAAATTATTTTACCAAGTTACTGTGTATATATATATATATATATATATATATATATATATATTTAATTCTGGGAAAATATAAAGTTACTAGGGCAGAGAAGCTATACAAACAGAAAGAGATTAAGGTGTAAAGACTGAAGGCAGTAAAATATCCACAGAAGCAAAACATTTTACTTAGATATTTTCACTCAGGAACATGGAAAGAGAAGACATAAAACAAACTCTTGCTATTTCAAGAAGGAGAAGCTTTTGTGTGTTGCCTGGAAGAAGCAACCAAGTGACTGGCTCAGTAAGCAAAAAGCTTATGGTTGTGGAGGAACTGTAGTCACCTGCAACCAGTTCATGTATTATCTAAATCTTTATTAAGAATTTTAGAAAATGAAGATCAAAAGGCATCTGATTGAATGATATAGAGCATTTGTTAAGTGATAAACTTACTAAGGCAAACAGAGAAGTTGTCTTGCTATTTTTCCCCAGAAGGAAAGGAAAAGAAGAAATGTTTCATGCAGTTTAAATACTAGAAAGTCTTAGAAGAGAGAACTTTGTCTTTTAGACGTATGGAACTGAGTGGTTCAACCTAGTGGATTTATTACACTGACAAATAATACCTTGCAAAGACCTGGAGGGATTTGCAATTTTGCTCTGTTTGTTAGACTTACGTTACTATGAATAGGGAAAACTTTTGTGATTTTTCTGCAAAAATAACTAGTTCAGAGTGAGAACATGGAGCGAGAGAGAACTGGTCACAGTAAGATGCCATGCTGCTCGTGTTGGTAAATATGACATTTTGCTGTATCTGTAAAAATGGCCTGAATCAGAGGGTTTTCTCCTTGCAGAACTTGTAAATAATAATTTTTTTCTAGTTTTCGAAGTTTCTTGATTAAACTATATCATACATCATATCATATCACTGAAAGTTAAGAGAAAAATTATACCTCCAGAATCTCTTGCCCTCGGTAACCTACTTTCTAATTAATCTTCAAGTTGAATATAACATAATAAGTCTTTCTGCAGAAGTAGAGGTGCCTCTGATTAGGAAAAGAAATTGGTTAGTCACTGTATTCACTGTTTGAAAATATTCCCTAATGTCTCCTCAGGGAATTCTCATTAGTTTTCTTACTGGTAGCACTAAATTGTTTAAGTAGTTGTTCCAATATATTTCCAGGAGAAATTTAGAAGTTTAACAGTGGAACTTAAGTTTTCAACATTGTTGTGTATTTCTAACATCAACATGGGTAAAAATAGTTCTCATGCAGGCGAGATGCTTATAATGGTAAATTTGAATAGTCACATACCTAAGTTCTCATTAATTTAGATCATATAACAATAATGAATGGAATATTTTTTATGAAGTTGCATTGATTTGTTGAAAAAGATAAAATTACTTCAAAGAATGTTAAATTTCTTTATAATAAGGCAGGCTGAGGAAAGTAAAAAATCTGCACTGAATTGTGTCTTTCTGTTCTAGTTTCCCTTTCCTGTTTTTATTTTATTCAATACAAGTTGCATAAGTCTATAGTCCTGATTAATTGCTCTCCATTATGTCATTGAAGACTTCATAGTGTATACTTACAAAAGGTTGGATTATACCTGACTTCAAAAGTGCAGAAGATTCTTCATGGACTATATTTGCATTTAGTGATAGTTTTGAAAGAGATACTGATTATATTTTACAACTGGAACAGAGCTGAATAACAGGGAATTTATGCAAGCAAAATCCAGAGACTTGTTAGGCTTAAACAAAATATATAAACAAATGTTTCCTGGAAAAATTGTTTTTTCTACAATTTTTTGGCATAGATCCACATGCTGTTTTCTCATGATACTGTATTAGCACCCCTGAGCACACTGTGAATGGAGAGTTGAACTCTTGTACTTTGAATTTAACACACTGCTGCATAGAGTACACAGACGTAAAAACTATTGTTATCCCATGTGACTAAAACATTTGCTTTAGTAGCTGCTTCAGCATCCTGATCTGCACGCATTTATAGTAAATAATAGCATCCTGGCTTGTCTGGGAAATAGTGTGGCCAGCAGGAGTAGGGCGGTGATCGTGCTCCTGTACTTGGCACTGGTGAGGCCGCACCTCGAACACTGTGTTCAGTGTTGGGCCCCCCACTACGGGAGACATTGAGGGGCTGGAGCGTGTCCAGAGAAGGGCAACGGAGCTGGGGAAGGGTCTGGAGCACAAGGCTGATGGGGAGCGGCTGAGGGACCTGGGGTTGTTTAGCCTGGAGAAAAGGAGGCTGAGGGGAGACCTTATTGCTCTCTACAACTACCTGAAAGGAGGGTGTAGAGAGGTGGGGTCGGTCTCTTCTCCCAGGTAACGAGTGATAGGACGAGAGGAAATGGCCTCAAGTTGTGCCAGGGGAGGTTGAGATTGGATATTAGGGAAAATTTCTTCACCGGAAGGGTTGTCAAGCATTGGAACAGGCTGCCCAGGGAAGTGGTGGAGTCGCCATCCCTGGAGGTATTTAAAAGATGTGTAGATGTGGTGCTTAGGGACATGGTGTAGTGGTGGACTTGTGTTGTGGTTGAATCCCAGCCGGCAACTAAGCACCACACAGCTGCTTGCTCACCCTGCCCCCCCACCCCGGTGGGATGGGGGAGAAAATCAGGAAAAAAAATTAAAACCCATGGGTTGAGATAAAGACAGTTTAATAGGATAGCAAAGGAAGAGAAAATAATAATAGTAAAGGTAACGATAAAAGAATATACAAAACAAGTGATGCACAATACAACTGCTCACCACCCGCTGACCGATGCCCATCCCATCCCTGAGCAGTGATCGCTGCCCCCTGGCCAACTCCCCCAGTTTATATATGGCGCATGACTCCATATGGTATGGAATAGCCCTTTGGCCAGTTGGGCTGTGCCCCCTCCCAGCTTCTTGTGCACCCGGCAGAGCCTGGGAAGCTGAAAAGCCCTTGACTGGTGTAAGCACTGCTTAGCAACAACTACACCATCCGTGTGTTATCAACATTATTCTCATCCTAAATCCAAAACACAGCACTGTACCAGCTCCTAGGAAGAAAATTAACTCTATCCCAGCCAAAACCAGGACAACTTGGCAGTGCTAGGTTAAGGGTTGGACTCGATTATTGTAAAGGTCTTTTTCAGCCTAAATGATTCTATGATTCTATAATTTGTCACCACAGTGCTCGTGAAGGGTTCCCGATAGAAAACGTTAACAAGTTAATTCATGCATCTTTTACTGAACTCTGACATACCTAATTCTCAACTCCAGCATCACAGACTTTCATTTCATTATTGTTAATTGCTCAGAATTAATGAATATTTAGATTCTCATAAGCAAGAGAGAACATTGCTAGTAATTAAGATGCAGTAGTTTATCTGATTCGATTTTACTTCTACATCTACTTGATAACTTGCCTAAAAGTAATTGGCTCATATATTTTAGCTATATTTCCTGATTTCATTTTGGAGAATCAGATATAATACAGAGCTTGGAAACAAATTACGTTCAAGCTGCTACCATTGTTTGGTATGAATGCAGAAGTTTCCAAAATCATGGTTGTCCCTGGAACTAGCACACATGCACAATTGCATAGAAAGAAAGAATTAAAAAAAAAAAAAAAAAGAAAAAAGAAAAAAGTGAGGGCAAAAAGGAAAAAAAAAAAGCTGCTGCAAAGTAAAAACAAAATTCTGGGAAAACAGAAAAATTCCCTTCTTAAATAATGACAAGTGAATAGGCGTACCCAGATCTATGTATAAGCACTGTCATCTATTCTCTAGCTTTAGTCTGAATGACACTGATGATAGCGTGTCCTGATTTTTATTCTGCTTGCCAATGGAAAATAATGTGATACATTTGTGTTGATTTCTCTTTAAAGCTGTTTAAAGTATTATTTTGAAAAGAAAGTTATATTCATATTATGCCCTTGTTTTCAGGCTAGATCTGCCTGTACATTTATGCCATGATGGGTGACCTGGAGCTTTAGTGATGTTTTGGGGCGCAGATAAAAGTAGCAACTTATGCTTTAATAGAAGCCACATATATATCAGGCTGAAGCCACTGAGCTTCATGATTAGACCAAGTGTAAAAGAAAACATAATTTGATAGAGCTGGAACCAATCTGTGTGGTCTTTGTTTCTTTTTTAACATGGTGCGTATATTTTAGAGACTTCCACATGCATATTTTTTCAGTCTGTGTATTAGGCGTGTACCTGTATGTTGTGGGGTATTTATAATATAGAAATTTGACGTCCGCCATCAGATTAAGAAGGCAACCAAAAAATACACTTCAGAGTTTGTGAAGCAGTATAGTATTTTTGAAACTTTTTTAAAGCTTTCTAACTAATGTATTGTTACTAATGGATTTTCACAGTGCCAACAAGTCCAGAATGATCCCTCTTTGCCCTGGGTGCTTTCTGCTCCTGCTGGAAAAAAAACCCTTAAAAATTAACACAAGAAGCAAACAGATGAGTGTGGACTCTTTCATCATCCATTTACTAAATATATATATTTAGATTAAATAATAGCATAATTGATGAAGAATTCCCAAATTATTCATGTTTTCCACTGTACTATCTAATTATTATAGGGGATTGATAGTTGCAGTCTTTTTTGTAGATGTCTTACTTGGACATTGATATGTTTGAGAACAGAGGGAAATCTGGGGCTGGGGGAACAGCAAAATACCGCCTAAGCTTCATCCACTGAGAACAAGTGAAGATCCGTGAGAAATTACCTGTACTTGTCATTTGAGTAGGAAACCAGTGTGAGTACTTAAGAGGGAGCTTTGTAGACAAAGGTACTCCAACTTTTGTAAAGGAGTTTTAGGTCTTGGAAAAGGTTTTTTTTTTTTCTACTCTGCAGAGAAACAATTAGTACGTGCTTCAGAGTGAAGTTACAGCGCTTATGCCAGTTGTGAATACATTGAGTTCAGTTTGTTTATCTGAGCATCTGGAAACATCTAGTCTATACTAGACATGTATAGACATTTAATATGGCTCATTTCATCTTCGAAGCATCAGATTAGAAATTACTGAAGAGAATCAGTTCAGAGCAAAAATGTGAACAGAGATTTTCTAATTTAATGATTTTCTTGATGTTATGGAATATTAGAACAGACTAGAAAATGTATAATGAATCATCAGAAGTTGTTCTTATTGAAGCCAAACTTTTGTGTATTTCTAAAGGAATATTAAAATGTTGTGTATAATGCAGCACAGTGGATTCCAACCTGATAGGGGTATAGGAATGGTGGCATTACCACTGTGGACAATCCCCCCCCCCCCCCCCCCCCATGTTGTTTACTGTCCTCGCAAAGGGCTTTACCTTTTTTTCTGATGCAGAATGGTATTATGGCCTGACAGATAGCAAAATGGATGCAGATGCCACACTACATCTATGGTTGTGTTCTGAGCAATCCCGGAGCAGGGAATACAAATTTAGGGTGGTTAATCAGAGCAGAAAGTCTCTTTACATGGCTATTTCTCCCTGTCATTATTACTCCACCATCTTCTCAAGCTCTTCTCCCTTTACTTTTCCAACAGTCTGCATTAATTAACAAATTTAATGGTGTGATTCTGACAGAGTTTTCTTAGAAAAGTGATAGACCCCTTGCAGTGGGTGGTATAACATGGAATGTATAGATTTGGATTTGCTTCATGTTGATAGATTATGAATAACATGTAGAAAAAGAACTCAAATTTGTCATAAGAAAATACCACATGTGATAACAGTCTGTACTGCTCAAACTTTTTTTTAAGTAAGTTTCCTGAGAATCACTGTTGAAGTGTGAAAACTGTGTTGAATTTTGGGCATGCAAAAGCAATAGAGTTTTATCATGAAAAGTAAATAAATGGCATATATCTGCTTTTCATTCTTACGCAGTGATCATCTGTATTATTATGTATTAATACACATAATTAATTATACATATAATTAAACTCATAAATCTACAAACATTTCCTCAGTCAGTAGAAACCTGTTCCTACCACACTTATTGGTGTATATTTTCGGTAGTTTTAATGTGAATAGAATTTTATTGAAAAACGTAGAGAATCTATTTAACATAAAAGGTTTATATCAAACAGAATTATCTTAACAGAGCTCTCTTTCTTCTCATATTCTCATGTAGCAATCATGCAATTCCTAAAATGGTAAAATATTATTTAGAAATATTTGTGTTTTTTAAATGCAGCTACTCTCTGAACCCAAGCAAAATAGCAAAGTTATGTAAGCCACTTAGCTTGCTGGCAACTGCTGTCAGGCATATCATAAGCCACATTTTGGGAAAAGTTACAGATTAATGTTGTTCATGGAGTAAAATACTTAATAATATTAAAAAAAAAAGAGTAATCAAATCTTCCACATTAGACAAACCAAAGATACGCAAATCTTCATATACTAACTACGTTCCGAAACAGCATTGCTACCTCCCTTCAGATAAAGTTTTCTGAAATATCGCTTCTCCTTTCCACCTTTTTTTTCCCCCCTGCCTTGCATGTTTCTCTATGCCTTTGTCAAGTTTTAGTTCTTTTGTTTCATTTGTCACCTATGTGAAAATGTAGTCAGTATTTCTTCTGACTGCTGAAGTTTCTCTTTCAGACTGATCCCTGGTGTCCACCACATTCTACCAGGTGACTCCTTCAGTTCTGTCTCTGCTTTGGGCATCTTTAGTTAGAGTGCCTAGAAAAATTGGGGAGTGATAAACACTGAGAACAAGTGAAGATCTGTGAGAAATTACCTGTACTTGTCACTTGAGTAAGAAACCAGTGTGAGTACTTAAGAGGGAGCTTTGTAGACAAATTAGAAATTTTCCCTATTGTTTGGAAAACTCAGCAAGTCCTTGCTAATATGGAGCAATATATCTTGAAGGAGAGCCAGCCAAGACCTAAAAGGCCTGGTAAAGTGCTTAATATTCATTTATTTGAGGAATAAGTAAATACACATTATGTCTCTGTGTTGTATATTCAGCAAATACTTTTCCAATAAAAGGAAACATACCAAATCACAGTAATCTTTCTCAGATACATTGACTAAACAATCGGCCATGTCTGTGGTTTTTTTCCTTCCTGGAGGGTCAATCAATAATAGTAACATATTATATCACTGTGTTAATCTAAAAAAAATTGCAAGATACATGATACAAGATACATTCATATTTTATAGTACTATTGTTTTGATCTTTTAAGTGCTAGATGATGGATAATAGCAGACAGCTTTGAAGAAAGGGTCCGAAGACCCTCCAAAACCTCAATAAGCAATTTATATTTCCTATCAGTTGTATTTTTCCCAAACTGTTCAGTGATAATTGTGTTGAGGGATTAATCAAATCTAAGTTGCTGTTGGTTGCTGCTCCATGTTTCAAAGGGAACCAGGTGGCTGGAGATGAGATTTCATTTGGGGCATTTTTATTCATGTCTATGCAGGGTAGGATGGGTTGGATAAATTTAGCTATTGATTTTGTAATTTCAAATTGTTACTCATTAAATTGTTAATTGGTTTTGGCCTACAGCAGGTATGTCTATGCAGTAGCTTTTACGGCAACATAGTGAAAGAAGGGTGAGACAACATCACGAATTTAGAACACGGAATAAGTATTTGATTAGCTGGAAATTCACGCCTTACCTGATGGGTGTTCTTTGCCTGTCTGTGCATTTGTGTTCGTATTCATCCGATGCAATACTTACTGTCTCAGTCACTTCATTTAAATGTGATGTTTTAGGCTCTGTTAATGATCTGAGGACACTTGTGTTATGATGAAATTCCTTCCACATGGGAGAGCAAATTCAAGTAAGCTACAGTGATTAAAGAGAGGAGTCTTTTAAACTGGCTTAAAACTAGTTTAAACTTAAGTTTTAGCTGACTGAAGGTTGGTAAGACCCACTGTGGCAAAATGTTCTGTAAATTTCTGAAAACATTGTATTGATTGCTGTGTGCTTCTTACTAGAAAGCTATAAAGCAGTCTCAAATCTCATAGGAAATATTATCAACTTGACCATAATACAAGTCAACCATAAAATATATTAATTAGATGTCCTCTTTTGCCTGGTATTTCACTTATCTTCTTTTTAATGCATTACTTATTTATTTGATACAAAATTGTGAAGTTAGGTTTATTCTCCACAATACCATTTGTTCTCATCTGAATGATTTTGCTGTTGGTGATGCACTGGCTTATTAAAAAGCACAGGATACTCTCACTAAATTGGTATTGCTGACACCACCTGCTGCTTTCCTCTTAAAATGATTTCTTAAAACATAGTGTATTCTTTTATTAAGTCAGCTAAAATTCTGCTACTGCATCACTTTACTTTTCTTGATTACACCTTTTGTTTCCCAAATTGTTAAACCTGCTTTATCCCCTCTTACAATATGATATGGCATTTCTTTTCATCCATCAAGTTTGATTTTGGAGAGAGAGTCTCTGTGTGCTTCTTGCGATGATAAGCAAGAGTTAATCTTTGGGAGAGAATAAAGTAAAGGCAACAATAAACCAAACAATAACAGTAAGGTTATATGACGCCTATGTATATAATAATGGAAGGCACAATGTACCTCAATGAGGGTTTTTTTTGGTACCAATATCATACTCCTACCTGTTACCCTCATTACTTGCTTGCTTTTTCTCACAGTATCCCTTTCTGTTTGCGTTTCCCAGCCCTGTGCCTGATTTCAAGGGTGGTTGGAGAGTGAGTGTTGTTAGATATACAATTATCTGAGGACTTTTTATAAAAAGAACAACACTTCAAAAATCCAGGGTTTATTTGAGATATGTTTGTATATACAGAAATTGATATGTTGTTTAGAAGGCATGCAACTTACAATTGTTTCATGACTGTTAGTGCAGATTTTTATATTCAGTATTTACATGATTCAGAGGGAGTTGGATGAGTTTGTGTATATCTCATCTATGTGTTTTGGTACAATGCTCTTGGATTTTGTGTGTTTAAAATGACTAAATAGGAAGCTGTTAATAATGTATGAACTTAAAAAAATCTGAGATCTGGAGGTTCTGTCAAAATCAAAAATGTCAGCAGGGTTAGCCTTCCCCCAAGCACTTCTCATTTGCTTCATGGGGTGCTCTCAGGAAAAATCTGGTTTGCTGTGCTTCTTTACAAATTTTTTTACCTATGTTATCCTCTGGACTTAGCTTGTTTATATTATTCTAAAAGGCTTTAGCTCTCTTAGCATTATGTAGCTGAACTAAGTTCAGAGACGGCTCACTGCCTTGTTGTTTTGATTTCTTCTGGGGTTTCAGTGAGTACATCTCTTGCTTGTGTCAAGGATTTTCTGTTCAACTACAAACAGAGTGAATTAGAAGAAGAAAAACAGTCTACCAGCAATGTTGTAGTTTTCCCACTGACCTGAATTCAGAAGGAAAGAAATTATTTTCTCTTGGCTAAGCTCTGTACTTGTCTGCAGTAAGAATCTGACATAAACTTTCATTCAAAGTCTATTGATGTAAATAGAAAGAGCTCCATTGACTTATATGGGATTCAGATCAGGCACTTAAAACTGGTGTTATGAGAAAAAAGACAATCGCTAGGCATTTTGTCAACTTGTAGAAACAGCTATAGTTAATTTATTTTGTACAGAATTTAGTTACCTGATGCTGTGGAGCCAGAGATAAGGTGGTGTTCTCCTCTTGGTTGTTCATCTGAATTATTGCAATGGCACTGGTACAGAGGAGTTGAGTAAGGAATTAAATGTTATATGATTTCACAGGTTTGATCTTCAGAATACTATTAATGATCTGGGGAAGTACCTGGAATTTAAAACAGCCTCTGCTTGCTCTTGGGGATGCCTCTAAGTTGTAAGAGATGGAAACTGAAAATACATCCTTCCTAGTTGCTCCGTGGTGCACTTGCCCATTAAATTTAAGATTATGTGCTCTTATATTGCTCATATATATATATATATATATATATGTTCATTAGTTCATATTAAATTTTTTTTAAAAACCCTAAACATTCTTTTGATTTTAGTATTCTTTCTTTGGCAGTGTTGGCATAGCCTTGCCTCTGCTTAAAGGAAGAGAAATTGAATAATCTGTAGGGACCAGCCACGGAATTGAATATAAAGACTTTACATCTTGTGAAATGAGTAAGTCCCTCAAACTCTGACAAAAAAATAAAGAGCTAAGTTGAAAAAAAAAAATTAATAAAATCTAAGGAAAACAGTTTTGTAATATACTACCTATCCTTTTGCCAAATACTTTGTTTATATCGTGAGCTTTTTGGATAGTGACTTTTCTTTTGATATGCTGTTATGGCACCTTTGGGTACAATTCAAGAAATAACTTCTAAATCTCAGTAAATTACATTGAGCTTCTTGGCTGAAAAACAAAGTTATAAATTTACCCATCTATTATACAATGTGGTTCTCTAGTAGTATTTTTATAATTGAAGTGAAAGATGCTTCTTTTCAGTGTTGGTTTTAATTTTATTTATTAGATCAAGCTAACAGGTTTGAGCTTTGTACACTAAGGAGCCGCTCTCACTGGTACAGTATATTACCAGTTCTTGTGCGTCAGGCTGTGTAGCAGCAGGAACAGTCCGAGGTCTCAGAGAGTGCCAGAGCTGCATCTCTGAGACCTTGGAAGGATGTTGCTACAACTCACCCTAGATTATGTGCCAGGCTGCTTGGGACAGGATTACCTCCATTTTCTTGAATGGCCAGATATCAACCATACCTTGTGTTTCAAGGGGGTGGGGGGGAACCCACCACCCAAAACCCAAAACTCCCATGCGGGTGTTATAAATGAATAAGAGAGGAGACTGATGCAGGCTATGCCCTTTATTAAGCATTGAATTGGTATACAGAACTGGGTAATTAGCTTTCACTGTTCCCCAGTTGTCTGCTACTGTTCGTGCAAATCCCTGTTTATGTCGGTCTCTTTGCATTCGGTTCCTCACAGACTCTACTGCTAAATAAATTCCTCTAACGTGTGCCAGTCTTTAAAAACTCTAGAATTTGTCTTATGCCTCCAACAGATTTCAACACACCTCCATAGCTACTGTGGTTCAGATAGCGCTTCTACCTGCTAGCTCATTCTGCACCCATTGTCATCTGTTATTTTGTTCTAAGGCAAGGAATTTGTACCTCGAGTAGTAGTACCAGGCTCTTTAACAGCGTTGCGTAATTAGCTGCTGAGTTTTTACACTTCGGCCTTGGCATTAAGATGATAGAATGGTAGAAATGGTGAAGCTGGCTTTTGAAAATAGCCTATTCATTCAAAAAAACAAGGTAAAGGGAGAGTCTTTCCCTCAGACATTGTTCTGTTTTGGCTTTTGGAAAATTTGACCTTAAATCCTAAAATGGGGAAAAAAGTGTACTATTCATAGATAAGCACATATCTGCGTATTTTGATGTTTCTACTTCCATTTACCACCTAGATGGAAAGTTGTTGAAAGCTCTATACAAAGGAATAAAGTCCAAACTGCTGCCCGAGATTATTTTTTTTAATTTTATTTTTATTAGTCAGGTTGTTGCTGATTGATGTTCAGGAAGGCACATGAAGCTAAAATATTTACCATGCAGCCCTAGTGCCAAGCAGTATTTGCGTTGTAGCTATACTTATTTACACCAGCAGGTGTCCAGACCTCTGTGTTATAAGTGAAAGAAATTTCACTTAACTTTTTTCAGAAGTAATGACTAGTTGTAGCAGAAGCACATTAAAAAAAGTATTTGTCAAATTTAACTAAACAATAGATATTTATTTTTGAAATGTGAATAATGTTTTAAACTCTACTGTGAGAGGCGGTATAAAGTATTGGCCCTGACTAGGAGAAAGGGAGAAGCTATTTTTCTTTTCACAGCTGGCTAGCTATGTGACAGTGACCCTTAAGCTTTGTTGTCTGTTAGTAAGATATAGTCAATAGCAGGACAGTAGTCGTTGCAGCTTTTTGTGACACTGAGCATAGCTGGAGAATTACTGCTATGCAGAATGCCTCTCCGCTGAAAGATTTTTGCGTTGAGCTCAAGGAGTATATTGGGATAGGTTTAACACCCACTAGCGTTCATGCAGTCTTTCTCTACACGGCAAAGTTAGCGGTTTGTTGTGGTTTTGCCTTTATATCATGCGCGTACACTTGTTTGGGCTAGCTATCAGACACAAATTGTCTGTCTTCAGATGAGATTTCCAGAGAAGCGTACATACACAGGAGGAAGCTGTGGCATAGCAGAATGCTGAAGAGGGAAAGAATTACAGTAATAATGAAGACTTTAATTTTATATTAGATTCAGTTGCTCATCAGCCAAGAAAGAGCGAACATGCACAATCAAAATCCATCCTATAAACATGTTTGAATTCATTAATAAGCACTCAGTTTTTTTAGAAGATAAAATTTTAATTAAAAATATTGATTCACTTGGCAGCATGCTTTGGTGATTTCTTTCCTCCTTGCCTGATAAAATATTTGTGGAAAGAAGACTAAGCTTAAGGTTTTCAGAATTCAACTGTTTTAAAAAAATTCAGATTCCAATTTTTTTAACAAAATGTATGTTATTCTAGGATAGGATATATTTTTTGGATAGAATTCATATGGGATAAGTTGTTGTAGAATTGGGTAGGAAGTGGGTTTTTTTGTATAAAATATATATATGCACAAGGAAGATTTAATGAGGAGGCTATTTTTATTAAAAAGTCTGTTTGCCAGGAGGTTGAATATTTAAACAAAGCTAGGCAAGAATTAAAGAAACAAACTGCAGATGTTTAAAAACCTTGTCCTCTCCACTGGATTTTATATGCTCTGTATTCAGTCCAGATAATATTCAAAATCAAAATCATCTCCCTAGGGAATATGTACAACTGAAGTAGCATAAGTTTCTGCTAGTTTGATTCTCCCTGGTATTTTTCGACCATATTTCTAGACATCGCTAGGATGGCTGAAGACATGAGTCTATGCCTGTCTTTGTTGTTTCTGTTAAGACTTTCAGTAAGCATAGCACTTATTACTAAGTGTAGCAATTTCTTACGTAATTTTAATGTTCATGGTTGTGAAGAGTGCTTTAGTTTGAGAAGCTCAGGTGTATCCTCTGTCACCTCAATGGCAAATATGCTATTCTGGGGGGCCTGGGTGTTGTGTTTAGTTTGTCTTTTGCTTTTGGTGTGGCGTTTTTTTGTGTTTTGGTTTTGTTGTGGTGGTTGTTTTTAAATATTCCATTAAGGAGTAGAGTACAAAATAAACCAGGAAAAAACAGCAATTCTGTCTGCAGCAGGAAGAAAAAGCAAATAGGCTCATGGCTCTGCTTAGAAAAATAAAGAAGAAATTTGGATTTCACCTTCTCTTCCTCACTCCAGCCTTGACAGTCCTTCAACTAGCATAGATTTTGTTCAACACATTATAGAGCTGCTTAATTGCCAAAACTTGATTCTGCTGTCAGACAAACCCTTCAGGCGCCGCTGAGATATTTGCCAGGACTAGGACCTTAGTGTTTTATGTTCTACACCCCAAAACACTTCTGAATAATAAATTTCTGTATTTTTCTATGTGCCTGCAGAGGCATTCCCCTTTAGTCTAGTGAGAGCTTTATCTGAGCATCTATAGGCAGAATGCCTATGTCCATTTATTTCTGTAAGTTACAAGAACAGACTATATGAAATGTTTAGGCTTTCTTCCATTTATAAGGGTTGTTGCTTATAAGTGTGAGTTTCAGAATTGGCCAAACTGTGATTTCATCATATTGTCCATTAGCAACTCAGTAACAGTAATATATTCTTATTTAATGCAAGCATAGTTTTCTTCAGGTACTTTGGCACTCTAACAATGAAGAAATCTGTCGTGTAAACTGTGCACTACCTTCTCAGATTCATTGCACTATTATTTTGGATTTACACAATTAGCATACATGCTGTGTACTTATTTTACAAATATACTTTTCATTCTATTATGTTCCAGTACTAGGGGGGAGAATGATTATTTTCTAGCAAAAAAAAATTAAAAAAAGATATCTGAATACAAAGTTATGTAGGGAACCAAATGCTGTCTGCAAATGCATTTTCCTCTACTTCAGTGGAAGCCAAATCTGTGCATCTGTGCCTATGCTGCTTCACGCCCTAATAGTTTAAATTTGTTAGCCAATCCATGAAATAGAAGTTGAGATTTTTTTTTTTCTATCCTGATGTCATGGTTTAGCCTCAGTCAGCAACCAAGCACCACACAGCTGCTTGCTCACCCTGCCCCAGTGGGATGGGGGAGAGAATCAGAAGAGCAAAAGTAAGAAAACTCATGGGTTGAGGTAAGAGCAGTTTAATAATTGGGAAAAAAAAAATTGTAATGAAAAGGAAAACAATGTGAGAGAAGAGGAACAAAACCCAAGAGAGGAAAAAAAAAAAAGTGACACAACCACTCACCGCCTGCTTACCAATGCCCAGCCTGTCCCCGAGCAGCAATCGCTGCCCCCTCGCCAACTCCCCCTAGTTTCTATACGGCGCATGATGCCATATGGTATGGAATAGCCCTTTGGGCAGTTGGGCTGCGCCCCCTCCCAGCTTCTTGTGCACCCGGCAGAGCCTGGGAAGCTGAAAAGTCCTTGACTGGTGTAAGCACTGCTTAGCAACAACTACACCATCAGTGTGTTATCAACGTTATTCTCATCCTAAATCCAAACCACAGCACTGTACCAGCTACTAGAAGGAAAATTAACTCTATCCCAGCCAAAACTAGAACACTTGACTTCCGATTACTGATCTCTTAGTAGATTGTAGCATCCTGTTAAACAGTGGACTCTGAGTCTTATGTGGCCAAAAATCCAATTGTGACGATGAATTTTGTTGCACAAAGGACAATCAATGTTAGGTTGACTTAATGGTTGTTATTCCCAAAGTTTTTTTGTGATCTCTTTTCTTCAGCTGGCTGGATATTAGTTGTTCATTAGAAGTTAGACTGTTATATGTAATTTTCTGCCACTGTTTAATGAGAGAAGATATGCGTGTCTTCAGAGGCTAATGAGAAAACTAGAGCGTATAGAGTGTGAGGCACATAGACAGTGCCCCTTGATGAATTCATGGTGTCTCGCTTTATCTACCTAGAGGGAAAATGCTCTTGTCTTTATATGTAAATTAATTCAAAAGTTTTTCATTTGCTAGTTGCATCAAAATATGTTTAGTAGTCTAGCAAAGAATAACTGAATTGCTAATCCATGTTCTGCTTGATCAACGCGTTATTTTTAACCAGTGTATCTCTCTGGAGAATGAAGCTGTTTCCTAAAGAGCAAAACTTATTGTTTTGACATTATTCTGAATTGATTGTGAGAGATCAGAGATCATATCTAGTTACGGTATTGTGTGATACTAAACAAAATCCCTTAAAATGCCTTTGTTAGTTGCCCATTTATGTTTCAATGACTATTTTCACTATTGCTCTATTTACAGTAAATAGATATTCTTTCCATCAAAGCTTGACAGTGTAAAATGAAATTATGACCTTATTGGCTGATGTATCATCCCCAGTAGTGAGGATGTTATAGGCCAAAAAAATACAATCAGCTTCACTGTTATATATATTTGTTTCTAGCCCTCAGGTGAAACTTTGTTCAAGTTGAAGCACAGGATGAGAAAGGTGCCAAACTCCTCCTTTGATTGCTTTCTTACATGAGTCCATAGATTCAGTAAGTGCTGTTTTCACCTACTTTTCAGTCAAATTAAAGGGTCAATGTAGAGAGATTCAATTCTAACACAAAGACAGAATTGTTGATATAGAGTGTCTGTGATCCCTAAAATGGGAGAAAATATGACCTTAACATTTTTGAATATTAAAACTGTCTTCTATGCTTATTATTAAGACCAGAATTTAAGGTCCTGACTGAAGCAGCTTGAATTCAGGCTGTTGGCTATCCATGTGTGTTCTTCCTGTGTCGGAAAGTTGAATATGATATTGTTTTGTTTATGCTGATTACATACCTTTTGATAAAATTGTTTTTATAGTTCTGTTCAAGATGTATTTTTTAAAACAGATCTCAGAAAACTCTATAGAATACAATTTTGACTGAAGTTTCACTGTGCCACCATTGAATAGACTAGAAAGCCATCAGTATTCCTGCTGTTCACCTCATAATCCAATAGTGTCCAATCACTGCTTTAACAAGTTCAGCTTCTTGAGCTGGAAGTATAATCAGCACGACTGGTGCCTGATTTTGAAATCCATTTTTGCCCAAAACATGCACGCCCTTTCTGTAAGAAACCACTAGTGAAATGGTCTGCAGCGCCGTGAGTCCAGGGTTTCAAATGCACTAAAATCTCAGCATCAAGAATGCATCTCTGTTCCTCGGAGGCCACAGATACACAGAGAAGTGGAATGTGCTACTTCTCTTTACCCCAGAAGCTTCCCTGTTCTCTCGGTGACCGTAAACAAACAGTAAAGAAACGCCCAACTATGAATCTGAGAAAGCAAATGATTCCAGTAGTTTGTCAATTGGGTCTTTCAAAGAAATATGCCCCTCAGTTTTGTCAGGAAACATGAGCCTATTGGCAGCTACAGAAAAGTGACTTTTCTGGATAACATAGCTTTAAACTAGGCAAGATGCATATTATTGCACTAACATTTCAACCTTGCTCCTTACTGGAAATGTTAACTACTCTTCTGTGTGCACTGTTTCCAAAATGTAACATGTCCCTCTGCAGGTAAACTCTTTTCAAAAAGGTTCTGTTTCTCTTGCTTTCCGTATGCCAAAGTTCTCGTGCCCCAAACAACTGAAATTTTATTTCTCTGTTGGCTGGATTAATTACTTTCAAAATGGACCATGCTTCTCTGATTTCCACAACATCAGTGAGTTCTTGCCAAATTAATTTTCTGTTTGTAGATGGTCCATTAACTACAATATAAAGCCTCTGTCCCCCAGGCAAAAATGCAAGCAGCACATATTCTCTTGTTTTGCTGTGTTGGAACAAGCAAATAGAGAATAAATACATCTGCCATCAGGTTGAATCCAGGCAGTTTTCCAGTTTGTCTCTAAATGATCAACAGACTGAAAATACTTTACTTGCTTCTGTTGGCCTTTTGAATTCACCTATTTAAAACAGATAATGGCAAATACATTCTACATAGCTTTGAACAAAACAACATTACTGACAATCCTTGCCTCAAATAAAAGTCTTCATTCCTAGAAATAAAGGAAGCCCAGGTGAAGGGATATAATAACTTACTAAGGCACCTTCTGTGAAAGAACTGCAACTCCCTGGAGCTTAACGCTCATTATCATACAGTAGAGACAGTGGTGTTTTCTGAAATCATATAAAGTGGTTTTTAAGGTTTAAATAATTTTCACTTTCAGTGGCAGGTAATTTACCTGACTTCCTCAGCTCCTGTCTGCTTATGGGCCAACACAATAGCTTGCAGTCTATGTTAATCTATTCAAATATCGGAATAAATTCATGAGTGGAAAAAATAATATAACCTCTTCATATTTCTAAACCTGTTTTACTATCTCTCAGGTTTTTTTACAGTCTTTAACCTCTGCCAAGATTAGGCATGACAGTATCTAATGCTAGAGCAGCTCAGCAGCTGCAGCAAGTTTTAAGCTTTGCAAGACATCTTTCTTCAGAGGGGCTGATGCTGCTTTGTTATATACTTTAGTGCAATTTATTTGATCCTGTGAAGAAAGCTGATCGCAAACAGCATGAAACAGTGTTTTCTTACAGCCCAAGCAATGGTAACGGTTTCCTAGAAATATTTCTGCTTTGTGACCTGACTCTACCTGGAGAGATTAAAACAGAGGAAACTCGTGGCTGGCAACATCTTGATGAAAACTTGGATTATAGGTTTGGTTTGGGTTTTTTTTTTTTTAATTTTTTTTTTCAAGACTTAAAACCATGTTCACCTCTTTGAGAAAAATTCTTGCGATACTGTGTAACAGAACCACAGCAATTGTGTAGTGCCAAGCAAGAGAAAAGGTGACACAACATAGCCTGAGCTGTTGCACAGATTTGCCAGAAAGTTGCCCCACTGCTTAAAAGCAGAGGTTTGCTGGGCTTTGTTTTCCAGCCTGTACACACACAAAATCCTGGGAAAGGGACTATGAAAATGCAATTGAAATTTTTGAATTTTCACACCTGCAAGATGTAAAAGAAATAAAACTGAAATCAAAATCCCCTGGCGTGTCCTCAGTAATGTGATTTCCTTCAGGCATGTTAAGTGGTGAAATTAGTTAGTGGAACATACTCACAACCCAGCTGGTGTCACAAGTACGGGCAGTGTGTACACAGTGTTTGCCTGTCAAGGTCGTAAACAGAATGAGATGTTCACTCCCCTTGGAGGACATGCCAAACTTCTCCATTTTCATGTCGGCTTTTCACTTGCCCATTCCTGCCTGACCACAGCCATTTTCTTGGCCATCAATATGGTCTATTTCTCCCATTAGATCCTTGCTGAGAAGATCACTTTGATGGAGTCCTGTGGCTCTCCTCCTATTACTGTTCTTATATTTAAATACTAAATAAACTAAAATCACTCTGTTGACCATGCACAGAGGAAATAAAAAATAATTGAGGTCTCAATTAGGTAGAGAGGCAAAGATTTTCAAATACTGTAGGTAGATTTTAAGTGTTTTTTGATGCTGGCTCTAGCTGTGTTCAAAATGGGGGGATAAATGGAACAGTGTGAATACCCTAAGAGAATGGCCTGAAGAAGGTAAAATGTGGAAATCTGGTCCAGCATATATCTGATCTCAAAGATGCGTAAAGGTATGTAATGTGAAAAAAAACCTTGCTTGCTTTGCATTCACTTGCAAACAAAGTTATCTCGTTCACTTTGCATTGCTTTCTGTTGGAGGGCCTTCTCGATTCAGCACTGCCTTAGTGCAAAGCACTGCTGAGGTAAAGAGGACCAAGCTTCTAGATTTTGTAAGACAGGGTTACCAAACCTTAACTTGCTGCATATCTGCTCTAAAGTGCCTGAGCTAGATGTTACTGGGTTCATGTGTGCTGAGTCCAATGGGTCCCTAGTGCTTCAGAATATTGCGTGTGCTTGAAACAGTTGATGTACACATGTGCAACACATCTGGCTAGCTGTTCCAGGTGTACAAATCATACATATTATTCCAGCTGGGGTTCTGGATGTGTGGAAAGCCTTTCCAAATGTCTAGAGCATTCACATTTATTCAGGACAAAGTTTTCAAGTGGAAAAGGATAATACAAGGTTATTTCTTGGTATAATTCTTTTCTACCCACTGTTTATAGCATGGATTTTGGTTGGTTATGTAGTTGCTGGAAAGCACATACTCCCAGTGCCCTGTCCTTATTTATGATTGTGACTGTGATGCATCAGTTTCCTTAATGCTTACTGGTGTTAATAGCACCATCTGAAAAGACTTCAAAGCTGCTGCCAGAAATTAGTATGCCTTACAAGTCCAATGCGAACAGTGTTCTCTTAGCAGAATGAATTTTTATACTAGAAGTTTGCAAGTGGGACAAGATAATAATTTGTCATTTTGCCTCTTTAAACTCCTACGCTTACAGAAAAACGTTGCTAAAAAAACCAGACTTAGTGATATAATTTGGCCATAAGATTCCAGTTCATTAGTTTTCTGCTAATAGAACAGTGACTAGTCTAATTGAATTTGTATTGTATTGTCCCATGAGGAAATAGTGATTATTATTATTTTTATGCATAATATAGAAGCCCAAGACAGTGAAATCTCTTAAAAACCTAAATGTGCATATTCATTTCAACAAGATTTTGAAATAGTTATAATTATCAGTCTAAAGATCCCATTTTGATGGTGCTTGAGTGTGTGTATGCATATTATGTGTGTGTATATGTATAAAAACGCATACATATTATTCCCCTTCTCATATGTGATTTTTCTCTATATTTAACTTCTTATTGGTAAAAGTTTAAGGCCTAAATGCTCTTTCACCTTATTCTATGATATTGCTAGGCATAATGATATATTTTAGTTTTAATTAAGAATTTTTGATGTGTGAAAATATCCCTTGAATTCCATTAATCTGTTTTGGCAGTATTTGGTACGTTGGGTAATACTTCTGGAAAAGGGCTGCAGAGAGGTTTAATCCATGCAGGATCCTAGGAAAGGATTTGTAACCTTACAAGAAACCCACTCGGCTTCCTATGGGCTTTTCATCTTCAATTGAAAATATAGTTCTCTCAACCAAAAATCAAATTGCAAATCTTTTTTGCTCAGTTACTTGCTATTTTGTTATTTGAAGAGTTCATACCCTGAGAACATATGAAAATTTAGCCACTTCATAGACCTCAATGTTTCTGATTTTTCTAATTTTTTGTCCTATTTTGCAAAAGTTCATCATTGTTTAGTGAGGAGTGGAATAATATTTGTCTAAAGGAGTTCAGATGAATGATACGGTAGAACTGCAATATTTTTGTACTTTTTAAAAATTAAAAATAATTGCTGCCTTCAGTTAAGATCAGTTGTAGCCACATGGACTAACATTTCGGAATCAATTCTATTAATAATTTTTATTGGTAATGCAATTTACTAAAAAATTTTAATAGCAACACTCCAAATATCCATAATGCTATCTCTTTATTCTGCATTCCCTCCTACAAAAGAAAATAATCAACTGTAAATCTTTACTTTCAAAACCATCTGAAAACCTATAACTATTTAAATATATGACTAAAATAATTAAATGAAATCTGTAAAAGTTTATAGCTTGCTAGTTGACATGGAACGTGTTATATTTTTAAGTGAAAATGTAGGGCATGAGATTACTAGCTACCAGAGCATCATGATGGGAAAAGAGTAATACCTTCTTTCTTAACTGTGGTAAAGGATAAAATGATCCCAAAAGCAGAAAAAAAAAGGGACACAAGTCTACAACTGCTAAGCTTGTGAGTCTGCTTCCAAGGCTTGATGGTGCCTTTTTTTATATATTTGCAGAGGTTGTAAATAATCTATATTTTATCTCAAAGGAAATAAAATTTTACAGAAAGCAGTAGAATCACATAGCTTTAATATGAAAAATTGCTTATTAAAAAAAAAGTTTAGAATACCAAAAATGCTAGGTATGCATGTGTTCAAAAGGATGAGTTTCTTTGGATTTAAGAACAACAATGGCCTCCTTGAGCTTTCAGTTTTGAAATTGCCAAGTTATATTATGTTCCTGTTAGAGCATGCTTTTCAGGAAGACTTCCATTGTCTTTCAGATGCTGTTGAGAGTTTGGCTTTCTTTTACTTCTCAGTTGATGCTTATGAATGAGAAAAATAAGAGGTTTGAGGTCAATGACACAATATGATTTAACCCTTGACTTACAATATTTGCGCTGGTATAACCTATGAGAATACGATCAACAACTAATGAAGTCTAGTTGTCTCGATTTTGGAGTTGTAAGTAGAATAAAGAGAAGTAAATACTTAATATTATCTTTAAAATCAGCACACCTCACTCAGAATACGTACCAAAAAAAAAAACCAAACCCAGAACTGAACTGATGCTATGGCTTGAGTGGCTTCACTGATTAGTATTCCTTTTTCTAGAAGAAAAGGATGCTACAAGATGAATTTTATGGCATTTGCTGGGAAGTATTTAAGGAATTGCTTGGTCATGTCTGTCAGACTAGTCTGCGTTTTTGTTTCTAGCCACTAGGCTCCTATTCTAAGTTCTGTATACATGCTATATATATATATATATTTCTGTATTATTGCAAAATACTGGAGACTGATAATTCGACATAATACACTGAGACTGAGATACAGGGAAGGCTGGACTCTCTTAAAGCAAAGTGTTCTCAAGAAAGCCATAAAGGAATCCTTTTAAGATCAGCAATTACATATACCTTGGAAACCAGAATATTTAGAAAATTGGTATCTGTCTTAAAGTAGTTTAAAACAAAGAGCGTGAAGAAATGGGACTTCTTTTTTTCCAATATAAAAACCTTTGGTTAACCCTAAAGTAAACACATATTGTACTTCCCTTACTAATGAAGAGCATTACTAATGGAAACATGAATGAAAATATCACCTTCATAGTGGAAGAAAGCTCAAAGAACATAGTGCTTGTATTTTGTGGATACTGGATAAATCCCTTTCAGAATATTGAAAGAAGTAACACATGCAATCACAGGTCAAGGAACAAGTTGTTTTAAATCTGACTGTGTATCCAGATGATTAGAAAATTTAAAAATCACAGTCTATATTTAAATCTAAGTAATCCAGGCAAGACAGATCTGTTAATCAACAAAGCAAAAATACATATAAGATGATGATAAAGGTATAAATGGCACAAAAAGTGACACTAATATATCCTAGAGAGGTTATGCTCAAGTAACCTGATGCCTGTTTTGGGGGAATAACAGACCTTTTTTCTGGAGCTGGCTCTGTAGGTTGCCTTCCCAGAGGACACAGTTTGAGAGGAGGGAGGTTGTCCAGAGCGGTGGTAGGAAGGTGACAGGTTTGAAGCCCCAGATGTCACTATGGCTCCAAGATTCTGTCCTGCAGTGGCAATTCTGGACTGAGCTTGCACAGGGCTTTGTTCTTAATGCCTCATGGTTGCAAACCCTCCAATGCTCGCTGAAGCAGTCTCTTCAGGTTTACTGAGCAGCTGCACACCCAGAAACTTCACACCCCACCCCTGAAAAACCCCACCTGTGTTTTAGTGTTTCTGACAGACCATATCATTGCAATTTTTATTTGTATGTTCTTAGATTTTTAGGTAAAAAATAAATAATTGTGCTTCTATTCTGATTTAAAAGAGCTCTTGAAAGCAATGATAAATTTCCATTTGAATAGAAATTCAGTCTTTTGGTTGGCTGCCACTAGGCTTTCAGGAGAACAGCGAGTCATTGCTGCTGGAGGAGGAAGGGTTGGCATAGTGCGGAAGACTAGTGTAGTACAAAACAGCAAAGTGGATGAAGAGCATGCTAGAGAGTCCTGAAATTGTGCCAAAAAGGGAATCTAAGAGATGGTAAGAATGTCACTGCTGTATAACCTCAATGAGCTGTTTTATAGCTAGTGTTAACTTGTTTCCATTACAGACCTTCGACCATAAAACTAGTATATGCTAATCAAAATGTCCTTTTAAAGTCAGGAGGGAATAATCAGTATAAAACAGCATTAGAATATTGTGTAGGAGAAACGGAATGATGTGGAAGGGTGGAGCAATGAAGAAGGGGAGAAATTCAGTACTATGAAGTGCAAGATCATAAACCCAGTTATGAGTAACATGGGGCATCTGTAAGTCACTAATTCATCAGCTGGAGATGGCTGAGGAGGACTGTGTGAGGATAACTTGTTTAGGAGCTGCGGTGAGGGAAGAAGTCGTAGCTGGAATGTGATGTACAAGTCCATATACGTTTTCCAAGAAGGGGATCATGAACTGGAAAGAGTACAAACAAAAACAGAAGGAGCACAGATGTAGTTGCCCTGTGACTATGGTGGTCATTAATAATTACTTTTAAAAATACAGGAATGTTCTGCATCGCTTTGTATTTATCAGTAAGTAACAAAGTTAATGCATCCAATACGTTTACATAGTGCTTAAGTTGTTTGCCTTCATTATTTATTAAAACATTTTAGCTTTTCTGAATATATTTTTCCTGCAGGTGCAATGTAACTATAACAAATTACCATCTGAATGAATATTTATAATACAATAATGCCCTCAGTGCTACAACACATTATATTAGTCATGCTGGTGGTTACAGCTTCTATGTGTATTTTACTAATGTACAATGTTGTTATGCTTTGACTTACATTAAACAGTTCAAGATAAATGGAACTGTTTATTCTTTGATTTGAGAACAGTCCTCCTCTTTTGTAATTCAGGGATATTAAGGGTGCGCTTTTCTAGACTAATGAGCAGAAATAACCCTTTTTTTTTCTAGTATTCTGACTTGATAGTTAGACTTCAGTTAGTTGTTCGCTTTATTTTTGCACGTTCTGCTTACACCAGGATCCAGGGTGCAGTAAAGGAAATGATGCACGCTGGATCTCCTCCAGCTGCCCTCCAGCCTGTTGCACACATTTGAAATCTTCAAGGTAGATTTCTGCTCCCTTTTTTATAGTCCTAAGGACTTAATTCTACGGGGAACTGTAGAGGCACAGCTTTTCTCTGTGTGGCATAACTAATGCTCATATTTGTAAATATATGTGCAAAAATTAAGATACAGTGGAGACAGTCATTGTGACAAAGAAAAAACCTGAGAGGATTTTTATGAGGAGCATTGCTTTTATTTCATCTTGAAGTGGCTCTTTTTCAGTGGCAGTGGCAGACTGTGGCATATGTATATTGTGAAGCAGCCCGGTGGCTGAGCTTTCTAACCTAATCATTGACTATCTCACTGTGATATAGCACCATGTGTCTCTAAGGAGTCAAGCAGAAAGGCTTCTTTTTAAAGTGTTTTCATGATACTAAATCGTACTTCTTTTATTTATATTGTTCTGCTTTATATGTGTGTTCAAGACTGTGAGCCATGCAATTCCAAAAGGGCTGACGTTCTGCATTCTCTTCTGTGCAGGGCTGTGCACTGCTGGTGCCCCGACTCGTTTAGGAATAAAGTTTATTGCAGAGTTGAGGAAAAAAAATCTAAACATTGAAACAACAAATTTATAAATTGTCAAAAATAAAGATAGCAATACATGATGTTTAAGGCTTTTTTTTGAAATTTGAAACTAAAGGTAAAACCAGAATAAATATACTCCAAGTAACTACCTGCCTGTGCCCTAAGGTAAACTATTAGAAAAAAAAAAATGCAGCGGTTGAATTTCATAAAAGCATATGACTTATTACTACGGTACAAATGATAATAATGAGTCAAGGAAGACTTAATATTTTGCAATATTTAGCAAGACTGTCTTTATATTTGGCTTCATAGCATTAAGGGTACCATGTACTTTTGCATCAAACACACATGCAAATCAGTAAGTTGAGTCTAAAATTTTTATTATTTTTTTTTTGTTCTGACCTTCTAAGCAGAGAGTACCTGGATGAGAAATGCAAAGGTATCAATGTGGATGCCCAACAGTTTGTCTACATTTTACCTCATTGCTTTGTGATCCCTTGTAGCCACGCTGAATGATGACTCTAAATGTTCACAATTAGCATCACAGGTGGAAGCAAATTTGCCATAAATAATCTCCTAACAATATCCCAGACTGTAATTTTCCTAGCTATAAACAGAACTGCTCCCATTTGGTGTGTGCTGTGCTGAAGAGGAGCTGGAGATAGGCATTTACTAGTTCAGACGTTCACTCCCACTCACAGAGTACAGTGGGAGTGATTGATCACCTCAGATGCCATTAGCTCTGCCTGAAGTAGCAAGCTAATGCAACATAAATTAGAGGGCCTGGGTTTGATCCAGAAATGGACCAAAAGGCATAAGGTAGCACTTAGGAATCTTTACTCTGGCTTTGCAGAAGACAGCGTGCCACAGAATGTGGCGATGGAGCACCAGATGCCCAAACATACCTATCGGATGTTCAGTTCGCTTTTCTTAATAACCCAGAAATATTCTTATGTAAACAACAAAGCACTTAAATGGAGGTGTAGTTTCCCAGAGAAATGAAATCTCTATTTCTTCTCTCATTCATCGTTGCTTCCCAGTGTTCCTGGCATTTCAGAAGCCTTGTAGTCAGTAATCAGCATGTATTGTGTCTAAATGTGATCTTTAAGATAATCAACTATTAAGAGTCTGCCGCTACTAAAAGGTGGAACTGCAGTTGTGTTTGGGGTTTATTTTAGGGTTAATGATACTTTTCTATTTTCTGAGTCTCTCTTATGAACTTGGCGCTACAGACCCCAAATTCTTCAAAGGCATCCTGTAAAATGCCTAGTTGTGTAATTGCTCCACTGAAGTTGGGGATATTGATCATTAAGTAAGGCTGAATTCTGCTACGGTGTGCAGAAGCCTTTAAGATTAAATCCATAGCTCTGCTCTTGCATGGCATGTAATAAAATTGGGGACTTGTATCTTCCTTGAGATCCATTTCTGGTAGAAGTTCAAGTAGCTAGTTCAAAAGCATACCCTGGTATAGATGCATTTAAAACACAAAAGAAACTTGATTCCTCTCGTGACACTTTTTTAACACGGACATATTCATTATGTCTTGTTTTCACTTATTTTGTACATCTGTGTGTGTATTTTTTTGGTATACATTTTATACATTTGTATTTTATTTTGGACTGTTTTCATATTGTTCCTTGTTTTCTTTTTTAGCTGCTTTAATTCATTGTGTTTTGTTTCCATTATGTTTAAATGGAAATGTTTACACTGTAAAACTCTAATGTGTAATTTTTGACCAAATTACTGTTAAACTTATTCTTTCTCTCATTCTTCTTTCTTTTCTGGTATTTGTTTCCCTCTGTTCTTCTTGGGCTCTTTGCCACTGATCTTTTTAGCTTCCCCTCTCCCCCTTCTTTCCCCCACATTGATTTCTTTCTCTTCTTCCTCCTTTTGCCTTTTGTGCAATATATCATGCACGCCCACACATATACATGTGCTCCTCTTGCTTATTCCATTTTATCTGCTAGATCTTCCGAATGTAATTACCAAGATGCCAAAGAGCCTGCCAATTTCCACAGACAAAAAACATGAACTGATGTAAGCAAACTATTAAGCAATACCTTTTGCAATAGTTTTTCAAGATAAATAAGAGATCTTGGTTTATTTTGTGCCTAAAATTTCCTAAGGTAATGGTATTTGTGAAGCAGTAGTATTTGCGATAGAAAAGCATTTTTTAAATGAAACTCACTTTTCCCCCATAAGTATTTATTTAGATGTCTACCAAGGAAAATGGGCAATTCCTTTGTTTAAACATTGCCATATAATTAATTTTTCTACTTGCTTGTGCTCAGTTTGTCCTCTTCAGAATGGCACTTTGTCCTTCGTAATGCTGCTCTAAGCATTTCTGAAAGATGGAGAAGAGTTATAAATAACAATTCATAAACCTTTCACCAGGGAGTCTAAGCATACATCATAAACAGCATAGTAACTTAGCTTTCAGGAAAGATATTAAATTGTGTAATCACTATTAAAGACTGTGCACTCAATAAGTAAATTCCTTAAAGTTTATGGAAGGAAATATCTCATGACAACGGAGATAGAGCTTACCTCTGAATAGGTACACAAGCATATGCACAAAGCACTTTTTTTTTTTTTTCCTTTCCCCTGCATCTTTCATAACCTAATGTCAAATCACAGAGGCACTGCTTACTCTAAGAGATCAGGACTAAAATAGAGTACAGTATTTACTTGTATGCTCTTATAATAAGCAGATTCAAAATCAGTTGTGAAATTAATTTTGATGCCCTAGTATTCGAACACAGCCGGTGTTCCTGTACTTGGTCAGTTCAATGAATGGCTTTCACTCTTTTTCAATAATAAACCTTTTTATGTGCTAGGATTATAGAGTTGGGAACCATATCGAAAGAAAATGAATTGATATCAATGACCCAGGCTTCTCTGAAGCCTTTTTCGGCACACCAACCAACTTCTGTTGGTCTTGTGCTAACGGCCATCCTGTGGAACAGGATTTCCAGAGTCTCCTTCAACTTCCATGAACACCAAAAGTGGCTGGTGAGGAGATGACTGTATAGATTTACGTACAGTGAGAGCCTGCTGCTTCACATTGCTGCCACTTGTGTAACTGCAGTTGCCTCCTTTGCCTCACTTGGTTTTCTAGCTCTCAGGCATGTTGCTCTTGTTCTTCGTGCCGCTGCTTTCTGTTCTTTGTGTTAGCACACATGGGGTGTGTGGGCATCCTTCTGAAGTCCATCTAAGCTGGTATCAATTTCACTGATACCCCACTGGAGCTGATACCAGCATATTACAGAGCTTTCTTTTTATGCCACTTCATTCAGACTAACAAACTCCCTTTGTAGAGTGAGGGGAAGGGAAAAATGAAGTCCTGAGGAAAAGCAGAAGAGGGTTAATTCTGGTAAGCAAAAGTGAGTATGATATTTCTCACTTAGCAAGAGGAAGGAGACAGAAAACTGAAATATGTGATCCAAAATTTTACATCAATATATTCAGATTACTCCTCTCATGGGGCTTAGTCTTTCAAGGTTTTTTGTCTGTTTTGTTGGGGGGTTTTTTGTGGGTTTGATGGTAGGTTTTTTAGTATAGTGATTGTAAAAATATACAACTTTCTGCAAAAGGGAACACATGGAAAATTTAAAAGCTGTAACACTTATTAGCTAGATGTGAGAGAACAGGTCTCAGAGGCCAAGATGCTTTGGGCCTTTTTCACAACCTTGCCGCTTGTGTGAAGGCAGGAGCAGCAGCTTGCATGATACAGCCTTTTTCTGCCTCCATGTCATTTCAGTGACCCTCACCTCTGACTGGAAACAGCCTTTCTATTCCAGCCCTGTGCTCTCCCCTGCTGATACAGCTAGCCATCCATAATTGCTATGCCAATAACATACGCTGTTTTTTGTTGTGGATAAATGTGCCCTAGAATTAAGGTGATAAAGTCAAACTAATTTTCTTGGTAGTGATGGGCAGGTGCATTCTTTTTAACATGCTTGACCACCTCATGAAACAATACCACACCATATTTCTGAACATTGTCACGGACGTTCTCATATTTTAGAGCTGCCAAACTGAAACAACTGCCAGAGATAAATGAAATGAGCAGGAGTGTTTTGGATTGATAAGGACTGAGATACCTTGAAAAAGTTAGGAAGGAGTCAAAAATAGTAACAGCAAAGCCAAGACTAAATGGGACTGTGGAACAGAATAGGAGGAATGAAGATGAGCATCAAAAAAAGAGCACCAAAAAGTAAATACATAGGACATTAGACTAGAACTGGTAGTATGGCCATAGTCAGGCATAAATCAGTCTTCTATTGAAGATACTGGTGGTGGTGGTTATTACAAAATACAGATGAAGACTTGGTTGCTTTTCTAATAGGATCCTTTCAAAATATTTCAGTGTGTTCAGTATACTTGAAAAGCCTCAGACAATTCAGTGTCTTGGTTTAAGACTGAATATATGAAAATAATTTGCTGTAAACAGTAAGCATTAATTTTTGTTCAGTTCATCTGTCTTCCTTCAGGTAGGAGCTGGGTTACATCATCAATGTGTCACCTTGTTCAGTGCTTTCAGTAGACTTGAAAGAGATGGCAGGGTCTGGTTGTTAAGTGTTATTGCCAAAGAATATTTGTGCTCCAGAAGATCACACACGTAAGCAGCTATCGCTCTCAAACTTACTGTAGATAATTTTTTTGTTTAGTATTCCTTGTTCTGCAGTTTGCCACAGAAGTCATTCAGGACGGGAAGAGAGTTTCAAAAGAAATTAATTGTAAGTGTTGATCAGTAGCAGAATAACAGGGACTAAAGCAGTGCAGCTGCTTTCTACTGTGCTGTTATTTAAAAGCTATGATTGATTGTCTGTGTCTGCAGTCTTCAAAGTAACAGAACAAATAAAAAAGTGATGTCTGTCATGGTGATCTTAATAGCTAACCTAGGCTTGGTGTAGAACTTCTGCGTCCATCAATGCATTGTGTGCATCTCCATTTTTATGATAACATTGGTGCTACTTGACAAAAGGAAGAGGGAGTGCTGATTCTTGCTGTCTCTCCAGTTTGTATTTTCTCACTGCAGTGCAGTATTTCAAGTGATTGATTCATGCATAACAATGCTTATATGCTCCAGCCAGTTCACTTGCTATTACCTCATTTATTTGACTGGCAAGGTAGAGAAGTGATGGCTGCCTAGGGGTTAATAGTCACTGCTTCATAGGAGAATGATGCAACTCCATACGCATGCTATACGTGCAGATGAACAAAATCACATGTCCCTTTTCCTATGTTGTTTTATATTTTCTTTTGCCCTTCCACCTTTGGAATTTATTGAGCTACTTCACTCTGCGCACACACATACACACACACAAAAAAAAATCCCACCTCTGTGTGGAAAAGTGTACAAAATAAAACTGAGTACCTGAAAGGCACTAGGTTTCTATGGGTGTAAGCGATAGAGTATATTCATGGGCGTTTTCTTTAATAATAATAATAATAATTTTAGAAAGCTGCATGTGCCTTGGGCTGTGTTTATCTTATCTGCCACCTGTTTACTTGCAGAACTGTCGCAGCATTCATGCCACAAGACTGTTCATTGTGATGGTGTAGTTGCTGGGGCAGCATAGCATGCAAGCTGGTGCAGAATCACTGTTTGAATCTGGCGTGTTGGGTTAATGTAGCCATATTAAGGAGAATACGATTTTTGCTACGAGCAACACCACATTTAGTAAAACAACTGTGTATCCCCCGCTGGCATTCAGGAGCAAGTAACCACTAGAACTGAAGTTAGACCCCTGCAGAAATAAGGAAATCTACTCATTGAGGGTAGACTTGTTATCTGATGTATTTTGGGCAATGTGCTCCCTATGGTTAATTTTGCAATATTTAATCATCAAAACTCTCAGGAAAATTAATTAGTCTCAGCAAGGATGGTTGGGGGGGGTCCTGAGATATATAGATGTTTTCCACATTGCTGATGCCTGGCTATAAGTTTCAGAGTCTGTCTTGCTGTACAGATACAGATGGGTATCTTGGGGCATCGATTTGTGACCAGCTTTGATTTTGGGAATTATTTATCACTGTAAGTAGAATACTGATGCAGGAGAGAGAGACCTGTTTTTTTCTGGCTCTATTTTGTTTTCAAAACAATAGAACCAATAACTTGTGAAAAATGTAACAACTATGCCCTTGTACAAAAGTTTACAGTGCAATATACTACAACTTCTGAAACTGCAGTCAGTATGTTCTTTACCAAAATGCTATTAAATCAACACTTAACCATCTATGGATTAATGAGCTAAAGAAGTAAAACTATATGGAATACATTGATTATTTAGCTTTGCAATTTATTTCTCTTGTGTTTCTTCAAATCTACAGCATGATGGCCTGTGATGAAATGAGTGGTACTCCTGTAAACGTTTTCATCTTGCTTATGACCATTGAGAGTCTGAACCTTTTTATTACTGTGTGACAGGATGCATGTTCACATCAAAGATTTCAAATAATCATGATAGCTATAATTATCCTTTCAGGGTTTTTTTGTTTTGTTTTGTTTTGGGGTTTTTTTGTGTCAGTTTAAGGGGGAATTATTTCCACTATGTTGGATATTAAGATTTGCAACTGAATACTGGCAAAAAAATGGAAAACTAATCAAGAAGCACTTACTGCTGTTTGTCATCTTTCTTACCTTTTGATAATGAGAAGTCTCATGTTCAAAGCTTTGTTAAGGGCACATAGAAGTAAAAGGTGATAAGGGTCCTTGATCCAAAAGCCATAGAAATAACGAGCATTGGATCAAACACAGTATGAAAAACTCATTGTGTTTTTCTCATCTAAGTAATAATCTTTGTTTGGCTGGAACATGTTTGACAAGTGTTTGGCTGGGCAGGGTAAAACCTTGAATAGTCACTGGGCAAGGGCGCGGGGGGGAAACTGCCAGAGACTGAACGCCAGCAAATTCATGCTGGAGATAGAGGGCAAGTTTACAGTAAAAAAGGAATTAATGATTGTAATCAGAGAGAAAGTTGTTGTTTGCATTTTAGACTTGAAAGAATGGTTGTGTACCCAACAATTTACTGGGTTTTTTGAATTACACTGCTGAGCCTAATAGAAGATTTTAATGCGCCTTATAAACCTTGCCTCCTTAAACCTCCCCAGCTAAACAACACTAATACTTCTGTATTAAAGGCAGTTTTAAATAAAATATTTTGTACTTCTGTAAAAAAGAAGTAAGGAAGGCCTTACAACCCAAAGTGTTTAAAGATATGTGGAAAAGTATTTTGAAATGTAGTAAGAGCCTCTAATTTCTTGCACTTAGTTACAGTTTGACATGAGTTTATGTAGCTGAAGATGGGGGAGAAGTAGAAGGAAAAGGTCAGGTTTTTTCCATCACACAAAGCTGGTGGCCATGACTTGGAGAAAAAATGTAAAATAATAATAATAGAGCTAAATTCCATGTTTCTTGTACCTTAATATCCTCTTTTTTAATTATTCAGGATGGTAAGATGATTCACATACTCATTAAAAGACATTCCAAAGGTATGTGAAGGGGCAGATGGTCTATGTAAATGTGAATTAATATACAGAATAAAGACTGACAGAGAAAAAGGAGAATTCAACTGTATCTTATTCCTTTGACATTTATTCTATAACTTGTTTGTGATAAAATTATATTAAATCACTGCTTTTGTTTTATAGTAATGCTTATTATTTCAATATAGTTTTACTTATTTCATTAGGTATTGAGATATATATATATATTTGTCTTTAGATATTAAAAACTTGAATAGCTTTCAGATAGCATCAGCAGGGGCCTGGTAAGAAGCCATAAATAGCTTTATATGTCTTCTCTGTAAGGGTAGATGTGTATATTAATAAGAATATAACCTGCAATTCCATAGTCAAAATTGAACTGACTAGGGTATTAATAATTTTGTGTTGGAGCTCACATGCCAGTCTACTACTATCCTGCCTACCAGGATTTCCTCTGCTGTGCATTTACGTAGATACATGAAATCTACCCAGTAATGTGAAGTGTAATGAGTTATCATTCTTGTTACAATCTATCACAATTGATATTGCATGGTAACTTTCGTGTTTTGTGGACTGAATAGATGTGGTTTAAGATGGCATATTCAAAATAGCTCCTGGAAAAACTGTTGAGATTAAAACAAAAAAAAAAATCAGCAAAGATTAATCACTGCTTTATTATTCTTTCTCCAGACACCTCACTTAATTAACTTTAACCTGAGTTTCCCCCATATAGAGTTTGGCTTTGAGTCCCTGAAATTATGTCTTTGCATTATTTTTGTGTATTTCAAATTTTGCTTAATTTGCATAGTCCCTTCTTCAAATAAGATCTCTCCAGGTCTTGTTTTTCAGTGCTTTGGAGAAATCTAAAGAACAGCTCTGCTCTCTTTATTCAAATTATACTGTCTTACTGCACGGAGGTGCTCTGGAAGCTTATTCGTATGTGACTGTGCAACATGACTACAAGCCCTGTGGTAAAATGAAGGAAGGCTAACTGTGTAGGACTGATCACATGAAGCGGGAAAGAATTTGTTGAGATAGGTTATCTGTATGGTAACTTATTAAGATTAAAGCTGACACTCCACTATTGAGAAATGTATTGGGAAGCGTATGGTGAACCAAAAGGAACAGAAAGCCTGAAGAAGAAAAAAAGAACGAACTCTTTCATGGAAAGGTTTCCAGCCTAAAGCTGCTGAAACCCAGTCCCCCAAGGAATACATAGAATGGCATTTGGGGAGGTTGGAGAGAAGTGTTTCTTCTGCAATAAGAAAAGGCGCATAGCAAAATGTATCTTAAACTTAAGACAGGAGGAATGGAAAGAAAACACTCAAGTGTACTACTTCAAATTGGAAAGCAAGGCTTGTGGGAAGAGTTTGAAGAGTATGAGAAACAAACTGCCCTAAAAAGGGAACAGTATGTATGCTATTAAAAAAAATAAAAATCTAGAGAGGGTAGAAATAGGCACCAATTTTATTTCAGGTGGGAGAAAGGTTTTATTTGAGAACATTAGTGCGTGTTTGAGTAGTTGATTCAAAAGAGAGTAATCAAGTGAGCTATTGTCCCAAACCTTGAGGACTTCTTGTTTCTCTTTTGGAGCATAGCACAATGTGACTAAAAAAGGTAACTGTTGAGCAGATTTCAGTTTCTGTGTTGCTGGAAAATAACAGAAAACGATATGGTTATTGAAACTGATGCGGCTTCTAAGACACAAACAAAAATGACACTGTAAATTCACATCCAGTCAAAATTCCATACTGAACTGCCTAATTCTTACCGCTAAAGAGAAGTTACTTGTGTTATTCATGGGATCTGTGAGATATTACTGAGGTGTTGTACTGAATGTTAAATCTATAGCAATCCCTGGAACTGCAGTATGGAAAATCCAAGTCAGGTCAGATGAAATGGACACATGGCTTCTCGCCCCCCCAAAAAAAAGTCATCTGCTGTACTCACAGATACCTCAGAATCTGTGCTGGTGTATCAGAGAATGAGAAAGAAATACTATGTCCTGTAGCATATATTTCAGAAGCAGCATCACTTTCTGTATCTGGAAAAGGAGAAGAAATGCTTGGCAATTGTGCAATCTCTTGAGAAACTGCTATCTTGTTTGTATGGGAAGCCTTCTATTGTAGGTCTACTTCTAAAATGATAAGATACCATGAAGAAAGAGAATTCAAAATGTATGAGGTTAAATTTGTTCTTGCCAAACATATGGTGTGCTAGCAGAAACACTGACAAGCAAAAGTATTGATGTTTCTGACTGTCCAGGAACATCCCCTCAGGGGACAAGTGTTGCACTGTGTCATATCAGGAGAGAATCCTTCTCAGATTTATGTAGGAGGAGTGATGTTTGACAGATGGTAGAACTAGATAATTTATTTACTTTCAGCCCTGTATGTGCGAAATTAAAAGCTATGTCCCAGAAAGAGGGCCAAGAGGAAGACTGCTTGTCTGCCATGGTCATGCTGTGGCACTTCTGGGCTTCGTGGAGCCTTTGGCAGGGAGAGGGGCAAGATGGTAACTTGGAGAGAGCTGGACACACTCAGTGGGAAGAAAGTCAAGGCAAGGAGACTTCTGAGAGGATCAGGGGATGTTACGAGCAGCTATGCTAGCCAAACCCCAGAAATGAAGAAATTAAGTCTTTCCTGTACATCCACAGAAATGACTTTTTGGTCTTTGTTAAACTCGGGCAGTCTGAAAGTTGCTGAACTACAAAGGAAAATCAGAGCAAAGGTCTTACCCTTTGTAGACGCAGTGGGTACAAGGACCTTTGTTTTCAAACCATTTTATGTTTTCCACTGAGAAAAATGAATTTTCTCTACTTAGAGTTATATTGCTGTAGTTGGCTATTTTTGTGTTCTATAAAAACCTTGTTGTGGCAACTGAAAGCTGGGATTGCTTCAAAGAAACAGCTGGGAGGGGGACAAGCCTTTCCACATCAAATGCATGGCTGATTAAGGGGCAGCTACAGGCTTTGCCTGTAATGTTGGACTTTTACTTTTCAAATATTAGCTTTGAAATCAACATGTTTTATCATTTTGCTTATTGTTGCAGAGTTGTTCAAGTTTCACGTTATGTCTTTGTCTTTCTCACGAAGGAAAACTCTACAAAATTGTGGCTATAGGGTTACATGCATGTACTTGCAGAAAATGTCATATTTAAAAATATATATTTTTTCCAGTTAGGATCTCAGCAAAGATTCAAAATTTGACAGAAGAAATTAAGACCTTGAGTTTACCTATAACCTTTCTAATATTTGATGTCTAATTTACTTGTGACCTAAGATCATCAGAGTCCTCAAAGTTGTCCAAGATGCACTTCTCCTCGAGTATACTCAGGCAAATGATCCTGTTGCTGCTAATCATTAGCAGGCAGATGGTAGGTGATCAAGATTTCATTATCAAACACCAATTTTCTTTTGAGGTGAAAAGATGACCATCTGTTCCTAACATTGTACCTAAGGGAGCCTACAACTGTGGTTTAGTTGATTACAAAATATAATAAGAACTTTCTCTTAATTCATTTACATATCACATTTAATATATATTATTTAAATTCTGCCAGCATTTCAAAAGAGTGGAGGTCAAACTAATTATCGGGTGGATCTTATCATAAAGGTGACCATTTGGGGATGTCTGAAGAAAATATTGTTGCCTCTGAGTTTTTCGTGTTGAGCTTAGAGGATTCCTCTTTTCTACAACAGTGGTAGTATACACAAAATGAAAAGGCTGCTGAATTTTTCAGTTATCAGAATACTGGATATATCAATTCTGAATTTTGAAACCTTTCCTCACCTCGGGAGAAGCTTTAGTTTCATTGATGCAAAGTCCTGTCTGGCAGTGAAATTAGTACATCTGACTTAAATACTTAAAGTACAAATTCTGCAGCTACATGTGTGTGGCACAACTTGTTCTATGCAAGTTTGGGAAAAGCAAATGCATTTTTTTGCTTGATTTCTTTTTTTTCCCCAAGAGCTGAAGATTATGTAATTAAGTCTATCTGTGTGTCAATTATGACTTTTAAACCAACTGACCCCTGTCAACCAAATCTAACTAGGGAGAAAGAAATCTCTGTGATATTGCTTCCTACAAGCTTTGTGACCTTCAGCAGCTGTGCAGAGGCAATGAGCATCCCTGCTGATGAGTAGGCAAGCAGGTCTCAGCCATTATAAATTCTGTTAAGCAGCAACCACTTAGATAATCAATATGCATATGCAGATGGGTCATAACTTTGGCATCTCTTGAGTGGTGGGAGTGTCACTGGGAGCATGGTGGGGAGATGGAGTTATGGCAGTAGCAGTGGTGCGCTGGGGGAATTAAGACAGAAAATGTGTAGAAACTTCATTAGCTCTTATTCTCTCAGAACAGCAAAGTGATGTTACAAGCAAATAATTGCTGAACAGAATAAAATGGGATGTAATTTCAATTATATTTTTGTTTTTAAATTGAAAATATTATTGGATTGATTAAAAGTTGAGTTCAGATTTCCTTCTCTAATCCTTGCCATTTGTGTAAAATAGATTCTCAGTGTCATATAGTTTTGTGTTTCTCAATGTTTTTATTACTTCCAGTTCAAATTTTTAGACGTACCTCTTTTTATACATGTAAATTACTTAAAAAAAAAAACAACACAAACACAAAAACAAACAACAAAAAAACCAAAAAACCCAGATATTTTTGAAATAGTGACAGAATGTCTATACGCATAAGCAACGCACTTTCTGCTTTTCAGGCTATATACCCATATGTGGGCTGGAGTAATGAAAAGACGGTAACAGCAAACTTACATGGCCTAGCACAAAATGCATTTGCAGGAGATTCTACAAATTCCTGTAAGAAGGAAACCTTAAAAAATTACTTAGAAACCTGAAAATAAACCCACATATCTGCAGTTAGCCGGTTAACTGAATTTATCCTATCCTTACAGATATGTGCAGATGTTTAGGACTTGACAGTGAATAATAGCTACATGATTGTCTTGGTGATGAAATCAGTGTTTGTGTAACAAAATTCATTACAGCTATGGTATTTTAAAAACTTGAGGATGTGAAAAAGATATTTCCTATAGAACATTTGAAACTCCCATCACCACCTTCTAAAAAGAATTGTGAATTTGTGGATCAAATAAATGTTTGTGGCAAAACAGCAAGTTATTTTACTTTATTTTGATCAATGTTCCTTTGATGTGAATCCTAACTACTGGGTCAGAGCAAAATGAGAAGGTGTAATATAAGTCAGGTTTGTTTAGTCAATTTGCTTAGTCAGTCTGTATGATGTTGAGAAAGTGGCTGTGACCATTAATTTTTTGTTCGTGATTTTCTCGTTTTTGATGTTCACACGGAGCTTTGTTGACGATTGTTGCCTCAGGCAGTGCCTGGGGAGATGCTGCTTCAGTGAGATGCAGAAAACATATGCCAGACTGGTTTTGCCTGTTTTCTGCATACTGTTATTCTCTTGGCATGTGACACATGTACAACAACTAAGTACATTTTACATTACGTACAGCAATTAGAATCTAAACACAATGTGCTTTCAGTAAGGAAAACGTAAGATTTATTAATCTTATGCTACAGTTAGGTGCAGTTCGCAGAGAACCATGAATGGCTTCTAATCTACCTCTAAATAGATAATTTCCAGTTATTAGCAGTGAATCCTTCCTTACAGTATCAGATGAGGAAGATAAAAGTTGGCCTGAGCTGTCACCCCTCCAAAATTGTCTACAACAGAAGATGTGTCCATGTGTTCTCAATTTCAGGTTACTGATACCTAATACAAAAGATTATTGTTGTTGTTGTTTAAACTACTATTTGCAACCATATGTAATGTCAATACATAATACATCCATAGTCGCTGAAGGTACTCCTGGTTTTCCCTGTAATATCTCATTACACTCTTGATTTTGTATTACTATGCAACAGTAAAAGCAAGTAACAAAACTCACTGACCTCAGCAGAAAGGAAGAAACAAGAAACAATTTTATTTACAAAAGATTTGTTAATAATTATTTCCCCGTGTAAGCATCTCAGAGTGTCTTGACAGTAGAACTGACAAACGGCTTACCTGCAAGGGAGAGATTGTAATCGGCTTTGCCAAATGGAGAGAGCTAAAAATGACAGTTCAGTGAACTGCCAGCTCCAAATCTTGTTATTCACTAGAAAATTAGTTTAAAAATGCAGATTAAATTCTGCCTTTTCCAGCTTTAAAATAAATCATATACAATATTAACTCACAAGAGAACAAAATAATTCATTTGGAATATACTTTGCATTTCTGTATTGAACTTCATATGTTTTCTTATCAAAGGTTGCCTCACTGCCTAAGAGGCCAGCTAATTTTGAAATAAAGGCCGAGCTTCAGGTGAATTATTATGATCAGGAGCTTTAGAGTGCTTTAAGGCTTTAACATGCAATAAGATTGTAGTAGAAAGTTCGAGTAATAATCTAAAATTTGGGAACTTCAAAATTTCAGTGACATATTAGATAGTGTTAGCATAGTATATGAAGTACATGGTATGTATTAGGAACTTTGTCCTCATACCTGAGACCACTGCAAACCTGAGCCACTTCTGTTTAGGTTTCAGAAAATCAAAATCACGTTATATTTCAATCTGATATATGTAGTCATTTTTTGTGGACAATCCTAATTGGCTAATTAATCTAGATTAAATCTAAATTCTTTTCATATCAGTTCTACCCATGTTGTGATGAAGCTCTAAACATTTTATTTATGTCCTATTTTTATAAAATCGTCATATTTTCTGATTTTCCGAAGGATTTGAAATAGAAGCATGAAGAAAGTGTATTGAGGTAACCTGGCTTAGTGAATATAGTAAGTACTCAAAAGACTGATGAAATAGAAAAGCCAAATGCTACCTGTAAATGAAATCATCACTAGGTGTCACTCTGGGAAGCTGTTAGAGACTGTCGTGACAGGAAGCGCTAAAGAAAATTAAGAAGGACATTTTTCTGTTTACTAGAACAGTAGCCAAATGGTCTGGAAATCACAGAGGAAAAACTTTTTTTTTTTTTTTTTTTTAAAGTTTTCCCTGGAATTTTTGGAGCATGAGATGTGGATCAAGCAAAGTAATTTGCCCTACATTCCTTTAAAAAAAAAAAAAAAGGCATGATTCTTATCTGTTTGCCAAGATTCCTTTGCATCATTTTGGTCATAAGGAGAAATCTTTACATTAAATGTATTTTGTCACTTAGTAGGCCAAAATTGTTTGCTCCTAAGGTAAATCCTTCTTCATGTCAATAAGGAAACCCCTTAATTTCAGGCAGACTTCTGTATTTTCAAATACAAAGTGTTCAATTCCTTTAAATCTGCCACTATTGATAAGCTGCACTTGCATGTACTTCTTCCCAGCTTCTAGTGTCTAACGGATTGTATAGGAGCTTCACTTGAGAATCTGTTTATTCTTTATTATTTATTTTTGCATTTCCTGTATGAATATGGGAAATATTTAAATTGAAAACCATTCTTTCTCTTTTATCATAATGCTGTTGCTATATAATCTTATTTTAGATTATCATATTCTGTGTATTAGGGATACTTTTAAATTTGACTTTATAAGTAAGGAATGGATTCAAGCTGGGATAAAGCTACCTACCAAGCTACTAAAGATGTGAATATTATATACTGGAAGAGTTTACAACTCTACTTAATTAAACATGTGCCCATCGTGACTTCATAGGCTAGAATTAAGAGATAATGCTCTCTACAGGAATTACTCAAATGGGAGACTTAGCACAATTTAGAATTATCCTAGAACTGAAGAACTTTGGGACTAATACCCTAGACATAATTAATGTGATCATAAATTAAAATATTCTAGCTCTTGAGATGTAACAAGTCAGGCAACAGTATTAGTGGAAATGCATATTCAAGAGATGCAATAATCCTTATCCTTGTGTACAGCTAGGATCTAACAAGACCAAAAGAAACAAATGGATATCACTCCTTAAAGTTTCTGTGTGATATAATTGTTTTGTGGGGAAAGGGGGTGAGAGGAGAAATGCAAAAAGATTTTCAGTGAAGTATTGGAGAAATTTAAAATCATATTTTAAATTTTTAAGTTTCTTTGGCAAGGATATCATCAAGTACTCTGGGGCATTTCATTCTTATTAAACCCACTGGTTCTGAATAATGAGTTGCTTTGAAAATCAGGGTATTTGTCTACTTAAAAAATGTAACAACACCTAAGGAACCAGGACCTTGCTGACTGTATGCAAGACAGTGAAATAATAATAATAATGAAGGAACAAAAATCTTGTGGTTTGTTTATATCCCTGCCAAAATGCGGATGTGCCAGGGCCATTCTCTTATGTAAATTTTCAGAGTTAATGTTGAAAATGTTATTCTGTTCTATGTTACATATTTGAATTCAAGTAAACAATTTTACTTGATCAGCAACTCAGAAGAAACTTATTGTAAGTTTTCTTTCAGAATTCAGACTTGTGTGGTTTTGTGCAGAGAATCTTCAGTTCTTAGGAACCCGAACAGGTTAAAATGGGCTCGACATAGTTTCAGTCATTTCAATATCATTGACAGCTATGGCTTTTAAATTGCCCCTTTTTTTTTTTCCTTTTAAAAATACTATTTTTTTCTCTTCTTGCTATAAAAACGATCAACATAAATCTCAAAGGAATCAACCGTATCAATTCAACAGTGGAATTAATAAGGCACTCAGAAGTAAAATGCAAATACATAAAAATCTGAAGGAAAATACAGTGTTTTTTGGTGTCTCAGTAAAAAAATTTGTATTGTTGGGTTGGAAGGGGTGCTTGGATGCATATATGACTTTTCAAGTCATCTGCTAAAATTCTTGAAAACTGACCAAATACTTCTGAATTGTTTATTAAAATTGAGCTTCTTATTTTAGTTGGATTTTCTGCTCACTGAAATGTAGTTTTTCCTTGTGTTTTCCATGAGTTTTATTTGCCACATTTTATGAAAATTATCTTGAAATAAACTGGCTGGCTTCCACGTTGCTAAGGTAAAATTGCTATAGGTGGGGGTGTTTTTTTATTGCTGCTGTCCACTAGCACCTCAAAGAATATAATGCAATGGATTTTGCAACAGCATGCAATCAACATAGAAAATAAATCCCAGGGAAATGTTTACAGTCTGATTTTTAAAAAGCAGCGATGAACTTTTCAGTCCATGTAATGCAGTTTCCCTGCTATAATAATGTACTGAAATCTGCTTCCTAGGGCTTCCCAATTGAGAATTATGTCTTTTTTTCCCCTTCATTCCTTTTATTCCAAACAGACACTGATCAGATATCCAAATGTTTGTATCTGAAATAAGACATTTTGCATAACACCTCAATATAAAGAATTTAAATGTACTTTAGCAAAGATTCCTGAAGTGTAATAGATCTTTTTAGGTCTTTTTGCAGCCATTCTTCCTTAGTCTCCTTTAAACAATTTTATGTAGCTCTGATCTTATTAACTTTTTCTTGAGAAACATTTACAGCTATAAAGGAAACGAAAGCTGCTTATGCCCACATCCTGCAGCAGTTGAGAGATGTGCCTAATTAGATGTATTGGAAGTCCTTCATGTATAAAGTACTTAAGATGCGAGGCATTCTAGTGCCATGGCCCGGTGACTAGAAGGGAGGACGGTTCACACGGACACGGGGATCCCCTATATGAGAGAGTCTTTGCCGAGCTGCGGCTCACGTTCACGCCAGGGTAGGTGCCTGGTGCGCCTCTGAGCTGGCAGCAGCAGCGCTTGCCTGCGCTGGGCCCAGCGGTGGTGCCCAGGGCAGGGCTAGGACCTCTCCAGGGGCAGCTACCCACAGCCGAGCTCCTCCTGCTCCACTGCAGTTTGAAGGTGGAAAGGTTGTTATGAAATTAAACCCCAGTGGGAAAAGAAATAGCAGTGCCTCTCTTCTCCCCCCGCCCCCAGTCTTTTGTTGTTTTGCTCCTTCTGTATTGCTTTTTTTAGCATATACAACACTGAAGCACATAAAGTACGTTATCAGGCCAGGCATGATTGCACCAGGCATTGGTACGTGAATAGCAGTTGCTGTTGCAAACTTCAAACATCTCTTCCTGGTCCTACTAGGGATGGGTCTATCCCAGATGTACACTGCTGTAGTTTGCTTTTCGTTATTGTTTTTTACCATCTGAACTCCAGGGTAAGGTTTTATTTTCTTTTATGATTTCAAAGCCAGTTAATATTTTAAAACATTGTCTAGAGCTATTTTGATCTGTTTGCAAGTGGCAATATCTTTTCCATAAGCATTTCTGAGGAATAGGTTGGTATATTTGCTGCAGAATCCACATGCATGACACCTGATGTGCACTTCTTTCACAGGCCAAAGGACCCTTAGTGCAACTGATTTAAAATCTCACTTCCACTGGTAACATTTTGATGAAATGAAGTAGCAGGTATAATCAGTAGTTTCTTCTCACTGGGAACAATTGAGGGTAAATTTTAAAAGTCAAGTGTGAGATTTTGATGAGTATATATAATTCCAGTTACAGGTAGTGCTGTGGCAGAAATTGTGCTTGATGCTTTGAGAGTGCTTTCCCTACTGCTTCATATCAAAATTGTGTTAACAGGAACATTACTTTAAATTGATCCTTTGTCATACTGCCTTTTCTGTAACTATAGCCTCAAACCTGAGGTGATTACATCAGAAAAATAGGAAATGAAGCCCTTAGTGCTACTAAGATATACAATAATACAGATATCCATTGAAACCAGTCAAGTTACTTAAGTGTAGAATTTTATCTTAAACATTATGAATGCAAGCATGTCTTCCTCATCATATTGTTTTGTCTCTTCTTGCTCCTCATAGTATTGCTGTCAGTTACTCACAGCTACGGGAAGAGCAGCAGGTAGCAACATCTCCATTGAGTTTGGAAGAAAAGGCTTTAAGCAATGACTTTCCCATCGCTATGAACCAATGTTTCAGGGCAATCCAGCTGGGAATTTGGCCTGTGTAGAAGACCCAGGGCGCACACAGTGTCCAGCCTGACTTTGGAGTCTCTTTCTGTTTTTCTTTAAGAGACCCTGTGTGTGTCTGATAGTGGCACTGGAACGTGCTGGGGACTTGGTGCTCTCCAGCTACCTCTGTGATCTTCCAGGGCAATTAGTGTAGTCCAAATCCACTATCTTATGTTAAAAAAGGGGGAATAAATCTAATCTTTCAGGCCTTGTACTTCATTAAGCAAATGGGAAAAAGAAACTGTTCTATGTACAAGTTCTGTTTCCAACTCTTATGAGTACCTTTATGAGACCCACTCATCTGCTTGAAACAGGCCTTAGTATTGAAAGATGTCACATGCTTCTGTTCTCAGCCTGAAATATTGAAGGTAATGTCTAGTGATAGGCAAAAAAGTCTTTGTGAGCGTGAAGTAAAAACTGAGTATCCAGAAACAGAATTTTATCTTCATACCTTTTTCACTAGTCTTTAAAAAATCAAGATCAAGCTCCAGAAAAAACTTGTATTCAATTTTCTTTCTTTTTTTTTAAAGGTGTTTAAAAAGTGTTATCCATGATAAATAAAATATTAACAATCTCCTTTTACCCTCTTTGTTGAAATATTTATAGCTAATCTTACTCTTAGTGAATTGCAATGAAAATTTTATTATCTTTGTGCAAACAGGGCAACCGTATTGATTAATATAGCAAGCTAGAATCTTAGTATTTCACTGTAATATAATCAGCATCTTTATAGTGATGCAGTTAGTATCCTGTGTATTTTATTAATTATTAAAATGTAAATATGAGTCTTGCTTAAATGACAGCGCAGACCATTTAAAGTGAGCAACAAACTGATGGTACCGCTGTTGCTCTCCACCTGTTTAAGAAGAAATCTGAAGCAATTTAGCAATTTTAATTCCCTTTGCTTCACAGCCTTGGACCCTAGGGTTTTGTGTGTGTTACATCTGTGGATTGTAGGATATTCGACAGTAAAATAATCGCAGTGATTGTTAAAACCAGTTCTAAATTGGATCCAAGAAATGTGTAAAGAAGCCTTCTTCATGCAAGGCAACGCTGGCTTTGTCAATAACTAGTAAGTGTGGGTCACCAGTCACTGTGAATGTGTAAAACTGGAGTCTAAGGATTCAAATAACTGATCTGGACCTTCAGATGCTGGATTTGCACATGTCATAGACTTGGGTTTTTGCAGCTAATACTAGAGTCAGTGGGGCTGGCACAGCACCCACAGTATAATTTGAAGTTCCTCTTCCTAAGCACACCTGAAGTGTGGTGCTCACATTGACCTGAATTTCCCTGCCCCTCCGTATGGCAAAAGGGCTTGCACAGAGCCGGTTAGGCTAGCTGCGTGGCAGCTGTCTTTTCTCTATCCAATTCCTACTTTGTTGTTTGAGTGGTGACAGGGGACCTAGCACAATGGGAGCGCAGGAACAGAAAGGCTGTATTGGGATGTGGGGAGAGGTGAAGAGCAAGAAAGAGGGTGCAGGAAAGGGGAATAAGGAGGGAATTTGAATGTGCAGTGCAAGCGTTGCGTTATGAAAACAGGCGGCATGCTGGATGTGAAAACCTGTCAGTCTGGAGCATGGGGGGGCTGGTCCAGCTGTGAGAAAGAGGTTGGAGGCGGGTGGCTTGGGTGAATCCGCCTTGCTGCTTTGGTGACACCGGAGTGTGCTAAACTCATGTAATGAATATACCCTCAGAATTTGAATAGGTGTATAGAAGTATTGTGTGCAGAAATGGTTTAATTCATCCACTGCATTTATTAGCTACAAATTATTTCCCTTATTCATGACTATGCACATATACAGTATCGCTTGCATATAGAATCATTGAATCATAAAATCATTAAGGTTGGAAAACACCTTTAAGATCATCAAGTCCAACCGTCAACCCAACACCTCCATGCCTACTAAACCATGTCCCGAGGTGCCACATCTACGCGTTTTTTTAACTCCTCCAGGGATGGTGACTCCACCACTTCCCTGGGCAGCCTGTTCCAGTGCTTGACCATCCTGTCAGTAAAGAAATTTTTCCTAATATCCAGTCTAAACCTCCCCTGGCGCAACTTGAGGCCATCTTCTCTCGTCCTATGGCTTGTTACCTGGGAGAAGAGACCGACCCCCACCTCTCTACAACCTCCTTTCAGGCAGTTGTAGAGAGCCATAATGTCTCCCCTCAGCCTCCTTTTCTCCAGGCTGAACAACCCCAGCTCCCTCAGCCGCTCCCCATCAGACCTGTGAGACCTCCAGACCCTTCCCCAGCTTCGTTGCCCTTCTCTGGACACGCTCCAGCCCCTCAATGTCTCTCTTGTAGTGGGGGGCCCAACACTGAACACAGCATTCGAGGTGCGGCCTCACCAGTGCCGAGTACAGGGGCACGATCACTGCCCTAGTCCTGCTGGCCACGCTATTTTTGATACAAGCTAGGATGCCATTGGCCTTCTTGGCCAGCTGGGCACACTGCTGGCTCATGTTCAGCTGGCTGTCAACCGGTATTACAAGCTTTCTTCAGCTGCACACTGGGATAGTATGCCACTTTGACAAAGCAGTTAAAAAACATGCCTAGCTAACCACAGGAGTTATCCCTGTTAACATCAGTGTCTCTGCTTATAAAATAGTTAGACAGGTGATTATGTATTTCTCAAACCTGAGTCCTAGCTTTACGTACTGTTATCTAGTATAAGAAGTCTAAATTTCTGAGAAATCCTATGGTATACTATAACCTCATTCATAGAAGATAATGTGCTGAAGGAATTGTAATAGCTACCGTAATTGCTAATGGTGCCAGCAACATTACTGTAGTACTGTAGCAGGTTGCGTTATTTCATGCTAACAGTAAATAATTTCTGTCTTTGTTTTAAATGGAGACATGTCCCTACTCTTTGACTATTTGCATATACATAATTCCTTCTAATTTCTAGTTGGTAAAATGCAGTTAATGAATACTTTAACTAAAGAAATCAAAGATAATTCATTTAAATTTGGAAGTCTTACTGGAATGTTAATTTACCAGTTACTGTATGTGAACAAATAATGGTTTTTCATCTTATGAAAGCTTTATGTGAAAATACTGAGGGATTCAAACAAGAGGAGAAAAATGTCTTGAGCCTCACTGAAGAGACACTTTGGTATTTTGTCTTGAGATCGTATAACTGCAGTTTTTATAGCTTTGTGTACAGCTGGTTTGGTACAATGGATTGGCTGGTACAGTACAACAGGGTCAGAACCTTGTGCGTTAGTAGGATACAAGTTTTGAAGCCAAATTTTACTAAGTGCTAAGTTTCTTTTCTAAAGTATTTACCTCGTACATGGGCTGCTAGTGTAGTTGTGAACTGTCAGCATACCATAAACTTTGATCTTTAGTCAGTTTTGGGGCATTAATTTCTTGGGGTTGAGAGGAAGGAAAGATTTCTTAAAGCTCTTCTGTTGTGGACTTCATCAACTAGGCTGGGAGGTAGGAGATGCAAAGAGCTGGATCAAGCCTTGCTAGACTTCGTTAGGTCACACAGCTAGGTCCATAGTTAGGTTCATTTCCAGAGGTTTGGCACCTGCAGATGTTTTCTTTTTCTGACTGGGGCAATCAGTCAGAAACTGTCATCAATCATCTTGAATTTCTGATATGTATGCATTAACAACTGCAAACCTAGTTAGCAGAAATAATGCAGAATTCTTTAATAAGGTGATAATTTTAAGGAAGTGGAACAATAATATGTTTGCTGGCGTGCTTTCTTTTCTCTGTATCTCCCAGCATACTACTTATCAATCGATATGCTCAACTGTTGTATTCTAGACAGCAGGGCAGGCTGAGCTGGCTCCTTTGCAGACCCAATTGTGCAGTCCTAATTTAGATAAGAATCCCAGCAGAGACAAAGTACAACTTGAAATGACATTTGAAGGACCAGTCCCATTGTGAGGCTTAATTGTCTTAATAATGAATTTTTCTACCACAACTTTCCAGCCTTTTTCAGTCATGTAGGAGAAGGAAGAAACACTTGTGTATGTGGGCATGAGTAAGAGGAAAAGGAAAGTAAGTTGCTTATGGTTTTGTAACCATTGTAACCATTTGTAACCATTATGGTTTTGTTCCGTTGTAAATGGAATTTTATGGAATATATTTCTACATAATTTTCTTTAATAGGACTTTTTAATCATCTTTTTAAAATAAGTGCTGGTTCATGCCTTGTTCATGCTTTTACTTTATAGTTAGCACCCTTTAAATTAGTGGGCTTTGAATATGAATACCTCCTTCAGTATGCTATTAAGAAAGATTAAGAAAAAAGTATTTTTGAAAATTTGACAGACTCATCAAAAAAAGGGAGGGGGGTAGAATCCCAGAGAAGTTAAGGTATGGACTGTTGTTTTCCTGACCATCGTTACCCTTCCAGGAGGAGGCAGGAGGATTGCAGTAGTCAGGGGATGATCTATCACAGCAGAAAACTAACTTTGAGGACCATTTACCCATTTGTTGTTGTTTTCTAACATCCTTGCGCCGAATTATTTCCCTTTCTCTTCTCCCAGTTTTATCTGTTTCTACAGTGAAGCTGCAAAGACAAAAGCAGTAATTGGGGCCATAAGGTCTGGAACAGATGGAGAGAGAAACAGGATAGAAATGGTAGGAAACCCTGTTGTACCAGGCATGTCTATAAGTTTCCATCATTAAGAACTTAGACTAAGATGACCACACAGTTGAAAGAATTTGAGAGACAAAAAGATGAACAGATTTACCAAGCTTGTGTACAAAAGCCTTGGCTGAAGAAGCGACTGAAATTCAACTTGGAGTCTTAATCCACGTGTAACATCTGTAGAGTATAACAGTCTGAGATGGGCACTCTGTGTTCAGCACTATTCAAAAGGAGCTCCAGACACGAATGGGAGCTTTGGATATACCACAGTATAAATTAGTAACAATGGAAGATATTTTTAATACAGAGCAAGTACACAACATTTTCCTTTACTTTTGCTGGAAAACATATAGCTAAATTACTTTCCATGGCTTGTGAATTCTTAACCAGTACTCAACAAAGAACTCAACTCCTTTCAACTTTCCTTCTCAGAAAACCAAATGAAACAAACAAACAAACAAACCCAAAACAAAAAAGTGTATCTCTAATAAATGTTAATTTTTATAGAATTGAATATATTTGTAATCATTTTCCTCTAGAAAAAAACCCAAGAACTTTACATTTTATTTTTTTAATAACATATAAGCAAAAAACCTAATTTCATCTTTTAAATAGACCTGATCTATTATACAATTGCATTAAAGCACTTGAGAGCATACGTCATTGAAGGATGTTACCACACCTAGCTTACTTGAAAGCTTGTCCTAGAAACAAAATAGTAGGTAGGCTTGTATAAAATATAGGCCAAATACAGTAACATTGAAAACTATAGCATTTTTTAGTAACATGGATAGGAACCTTTGGAAATAGCTTTTGGAGCAGGAGAACAAAAATAAGAGTTACAAATAAAACCTCTCACCAAAATATGCATCTTGTTCATCAGATTTAGAGTGGCTGATATGCAGCGTAATGGGGCACAGGATTCTCTGGAGTAAATAAAATAATTTGATTGCAATAAGTGATATAAAATAATGTTAGGTGAGGTGAGAGTCAGACCCAGTAATGTGCACACGTTCCTTGAACTTGACTTCCTTGTTGTTTTATTCATAGGTATTTAATACCTCAAAATTAATCTTAATTTAATGTTACTTCAGCTCAAATATTAACACAGAATTTAAAGCTGAGTCCCTGCCTGCGCAGGACAATGATCATCATAAAAATCTTTGAGACGGCTGTTCAAAAGCTGCTTTTCTCAGCAGGGAGAGACTTCTATGATCTTAGGGTTGTCAGATGTGCTTTGGAGAAGTGTCGTCTTTTATATCAAGATATCACCATTAATAATTCTTGAGTTCTACTCAGAAATGAATGTAGGAAAGGGAAGCAGAGGTTTGCTATTTATCCTGCAACAAATCTGAGCCAGGATGGAGGTCTGGAATTCCTGCTGTGCCCCTCCAGCCTGGGCTTCCTCGACACTGGAGACACATCAGCCTACATCTTTTTTTTTTTTTTTTTTTTTTTTGAGAGAGAAACGTTCTCCAGGAACATGTGAGGGGAAAGAAGACAACTAATTACTGAACAAATACCCTGAACAAATGCTCTGCGATTCATGTAATACTTCTCTCTTCGTTCAATATTGATGTATCTCATAATGCCTTACTCCTCCTCTGTTGGGCCATTCTCTTAAAGCATTTTTTAAAGAGCCAGTTCAGCATGTAACTCAGTGTTTAATTTCGCAGATCAAATGTTTAATTTCAGATGAATGTTTAATTTCTCAGATCAAAGGCAGTACGTAATCAAGCAAGAGTTTTGCAACAGTAACATGGCTTGCTTAGTAGGGCTGTTCAGAGGAGGGTGACTAACCAAATACTTGATAACCAGGTAATTCTGAATGTGTTTTCTGTAACTGTACTACTGTATTATTAAGCTGAAGTAGATGCTTCTGGGGAAGAAAAAAGCTAAGGAAACTTTTCAGTCACTCTAACAGAAAGTCATTGCTTAGCAGGCAAGTCTTTGATTCTTCTAGAACTGTCATTTTTGCCAGTAGAAACATTAGAGAGCCAGGGGTGCCAATGTTCTTGGCAGAAACACAGTACTTGTTCTACATGGCTTAGTTAAGTAGTTTGGACTTTGTGATTGCCATAACTTTCATGGGAATAAATAATGATTATAGGATTATGTTTTTAGTATTAATAATATTTTAGCCTGCATTTTAATGATGTGTTTATGTCTTCATACAGAAAGTATTGTGCTTAAAGACTGGAAAACAGAGGAAATATTTTGAATCTGTAGCTTGTGCCTACAGAGGATTGACTCAACAGTCCATCCTTGCAAGAAACATATGCTAAATCATTTCATTTGGCATTGCAATGGATGGCAGGTCTGCATGCAATCAGCTGACAAGGGCAGTAACTTCCTAAAGCACTCTGAACTGATTGCAATTATCTGACCATGCTCTACCATTAATTACATTCTCTGGTCACTGTAGCACAGACAGAAAGGAAAATGAAAAAAACAGAATGAAATATTAAGCATCGTTATTTATATACCTCTTTTCTTATGACATTTATATTTGTTCTACACAAATAATACTGAAATTAAACACCTGGTTAATGGGAGCTATACTCATTAACTTCCTACAAATAAACATATGACTTGTGTTGAAACTCTAAACAGGCTCAAGTGGTAAATGGTCAACAATAATAAGTGACTTTTGAAAAAAAAAAAAAAATTAATTTACGTACCAAGAAGCTGGTGTTTATTCTTTCCTCTCCCTCTGGCCTTTTACAAGATAATTGCTATAGTATGCACTGAGCATAGTTATGTGGCCATATTAGCATGGTTTCTCAGAGCTTTCTTTTATTTCAACCTCCAGCAGCACAGTTGCTTCTCCACTAATTCTCTACATAGAACAATTAAACACTGAAAGCTGCAGCGTTTACAATAGCTTAGCAAAACTTTTTGGAGTAATTGAATATAGAAATAAAAAGATAATATGCTGTTATACTAGGAAATAAAAATTCAGAAATGTACTTTAGGTGCTTCTTTCCTCTTCCTTAAGGAGAACCTGAAATCACATACAACCTTCACAGTTCCTTCCACCCTGATGGACCATTTCAGAAAGCCAGTTGAACACTCATATCTACTGAAACTTGAAATGGTGCCCGGGTCTACTCAGGAGCAAATTTCCTACAATATAATTAAGAAGTCATTGAAAACATGCTGAAGTCTGAGAGAGTCTTTATGAGAAAGTTTCAGTGGGTTTCTGATGAGTCCCATAGGTTTAAAACTGTATTTTCTCATCTTAATATTTCTTTCACTGCCCATATAAAAATTCAGTATTACTCTCAATTGAAGATGAAAGTTCTCATTTCTTTAAATAATTAATAAACTACAAATTTAAAAAATTGAGGTACTTGTACCAGAAACACAACTGTCACAAATTTTGTTTTTGCATATGAAACTCAAATTGCATCTATGAAAATTTATTACTATCTATAGCTCTTGTCAAGCAGATTAACTCTGCCTGTTATTACTCTTAAACATATCAGCATTATTCTTTTCTTCCATAGTCTTTCCTCCTGTGGAATATTTATTTCACTCTTTTTTTTCCTTTGCTTATAGCTTAGGAAATCACATTTTGGGATGCATATGAAGTCCACTGAGACCAGCAGAAATACTCCTGTCAATTTAAATGAGATTTGGATCGCAGTCCAAAGGTTAATTATCTATTAATCCTTTTTCATAGTTTCATTTGCATTTTTAACTTTTTACTGTTGCTTGAAACACTTTTTAATTTAGTATATTGTTGATGATGTTTATTGACTTCTTGTTTGTGCTATCTTCTGAAATCGTAAAATTAAAGTAGTACTAAATAGCGGATTTCATGGAAGCATCTAGTTATTTGCTTCAGAATTAAAATTATCCTAAGACCACTTTTAAAGTCTTTGAAAGTTACCTGAATGTATCACAAAGAACAATTTTTTCCATTCTATTAAATTTTTATAATTCTATTGAAAAGGAAAAGTACATGGAAGGGCTTGTAGTAGAAACATGAACAAATTGTTGTGGCCTCTTTGACTTCGCTCTAGATGTTTGATTCTCTAGATATTTGACCACCTTTTAAGGAAGATAAAATGAGATTCAGAGAATGATGAGATCATCACCTGCTGGTTTTAGTTAATAATCCATTTGCTATTCTTTATTCTTGGAAGCCTCTCGAACTTTGCTTAGCTTTTGTTTTGTAGAGAATAGATGGTGGAATTATTACTTTACTTAAATTTGCTTTTTTTCATGTCATCCAAGTCCTGTATGTTCAACATTTCTAAGTATTCCCTTAGCAACTGCTGTATCAAATACACGCAGTATTGGAGGTTTTGCTGCTGTTATCATTGTTGGTTTAGAGAATAACTTCTCCACTGCCTAATGCATTAAATAATTTTTCTGCCTACTAAAAACAGATTTCATAAAACAGATCAACTTTACCGATCTTTGACCTCCTCATTTGCACATTTTTATTCATTTTTCTGAGGGTGTTAATCTGCTAGTGCTATCTTTTCTGATCCATGTGCAATACCTCTGAAGTCAGTAAGTCTGGCCCTTAGCAACAATTTGTTAGTTTTCCAATTCTGCTTTTCTCTTGACACTTAAAAAAAATAAATCTTTTTATTCTCTTTAGCTCCTTTGGCTATCACTAACTTTTATCTTTTTCTATCCCTTTTTTTTTCCCCCTTGAAAATCTAAGCTATATATTCTTGTTTGATTCTTTCTCTTGTGTGCCAAATGCAGATTTTTCTTTTAGCTTAGGTTTGTTTGATTTCTTCTGAAATGTCATCTTTGGTTTTCTGTCCCCCACCTTAATACAAAGGGAATGTGTGATTCTTTTTTTAATATTGTTAGTGATATTTTTCACTATTGCCATAATTCTCCTTTGATGTATTACTTCATTACATTCACAAACTAGTACTTTGTTCCATTAGCTTGGTTTTTTGCACCCCAGTCGTTGCGTTTCTCAAATTCTCTAGGGGAAGCATGGATATCATTCCAGTTGTAAGTCATTTCTGCTTAATTTACAATTGCAGATGCCACTGCTAAGGAACAGTTCTGTTTCTTCAGTCTTTGCTTTTTACCTCAAATGTGTTCTCTGTGGTAGGCTTCTCTGAGGTAATCTATTTCTCATGTTTTTTTCAAAAAAGTGTTTATTTATCCCACCTTTAAACATCTTCTACATAGTCATTATTTTTTGTTTCAAACATACCAGCGTTTTCTCTCATTTCTTAAATACAGTTTTTCTTTAATCATGCAGTTTCAACTCTACTTTGATTGCCTTATCAAAATCCTTATTAGCAGATCTGTGGTTCCATGTGCCAGTTATCATTTTATCCTGGAGATTGTGTGGTTCTTTTCTACTTGATCATTTATAGGCATATTTCTGATTTGAACAGGTAATAGAAAAATAAATAGGAACAGCACTTTCATCCACCAAAATTCACTACTGCTCATTATTCCTCTGAGAGCCTTTAAATTGCTTTGTTCAATTTCCTTTGAAAATAAAATCCCCTTAATAAAATTACTGTGTATAAAAAAGACATGAGAGTACACATTGCTTTCAGGCAAACGGAATGTTTAAGCTTTGCAGAGAATATAAAGGTGATTCTGGTTTTCAAGTGATGGAGAGTTTAAGAAAACTACTGTGATTTATTTTCTATAGGATCTGTTCTGAGACAACTTGCACTTTACAGTATAAAGGAATCTTGACACACTCCTCTTTACACCAAATGGCAGAGAAGAAGGTATTTTAACCTTCTGAGCATTCCTCATTAAATTACACCATCTTTCATGCAAAAGATTTACACGTAGGACCTTGAGCAATAATGAGAGAAGAATTTGGGACTATATTCTGCGCTGTATGTTAAAATAAACTATTTTAATTTTTATTAAAGAAATCTTTATCTTTATTTTGGGACTAATTTTATATAAAGGCAGTTACCTTGTTTCAGTGATACAAATTTACATAGTGTTAAAGGAAGCTGTATATGATTGAAGCCAGTTACAAATGTGCCTGCACACACACAGACAAACCCTTTCAGACTGTATCATCTGTAAAGTTTCCAAAGTCTGCAGGGGTTTACTGTCCTTATGTCTATTTTTGTAGGCCTGTAGGATATCAGACTTGTACTAGTGTTATATCCATGCATGTTCTTTTATGCTTTGCCTCCTGTCTCTGACTTCTAAGGGGAAAATTCCACAGAAGAAAAAGTTGCAGCAGGTTAATCTGCCCCATTTCTGTCTTCCTCCCCTGCCACCTTTGTGCCATTTATTCCACTATTCCCAACCTTGAGCAAATAGCTACTGTGTGTCAGTATTTGCAGATGTAATGTATAATAGTAATGTACAACAAATACTTCAAGGGGCCATGAAGGTTGTCATGTGGAAATCACCTGTTCTTCCTGTATGTACATTAAATAAAACACCAAAGTCTGTATCTTCATGTGCTGATCATGCTTCAGTTGTCTGACAGGCAGAGACCAAATCCATCTTTTTTTGTAATGAAAGCCTGGACCAAACTCATCTTTCTCCTACTACTAGTAGTCAAAAGTTTGAGAAACTATGAATGATCTTAGATTGCACTCTGGTGTAGGAAGGGACATGGCTCTTCATATGACTTACTTAAATTTTTATATATAATATATAGATATAAAAATACGAATATATATATATTTATATGTATATATATAAAAAAATATTTGTATAAAGCATAGTCTAACAAGATTCCCTGAGCCTAATGATGGGTAAATGAGTGAAGGTACCATGGGAAGCTCCAGTACAGAGTCGCACCTGTGGTGCATTTGGTTGCAATATGGGCCATATTACTGATTCTGGCTATAAAGATCTTTCCAGCTAACTCATCATCAAGGGGTTAAAAACACTTTTGAACAGAGAGAAATATACCTGGCTCCAAGCATGAAATGGTATCTTTTAACCCATTGTGTAAGAATACTGTTCCAAGGAGACTTTGAATTCTACCTACAAACCTCACGTACCTGGAAATACCTCCAGGATTTTAAGTGATCAGGATATTTGTCTAGAGATTGAAGAAGATATTACTCTACTATGTGAAAAACAGAAAGCTGACCCTAATACGGTGCACTGACTAACGAGGAGAATAAAGTTTTAGTGCAGGAGGCAGGCTTGAGGGAAAGAGATCCCTTTCTGCTCTGGAAACTAGACTGAGAATTTGACGATATTAGGATTTTGTCACATAATCTCCAGTACTTCCTGATGCTACTTTTTAAAGGTTACTGAGCAAGAGAGAGAGAAGGAAAAAAAAGCACTTAAAATGTATCCCTGAAATTCTCAGACTCAAGAATAATCATTCTGTTTTGCAAGGACAAATTTTTATAGCTTAACGTAACTGGTTTTTGGTGAAACTGAGGAAGCAATGACTCATTAGGAGATTCACCTTGGACTCATCTATTTGTAACCCATCATGGTGGTGGTGTAGCATGAGGATTTGGGGACAGACAACAAAAGAGATGTCAGGATAGAGTCTGGTGGAAAAAGAAGGGACTTTCAATCTAAAAATCCATGAAGGCAAAATTTTAATTCACGGGATTCTGGTAAGAGTGTTTAAGTGAAATACTCAGCCCTTTTTAAAAGTCTGACATTACAGCCGAAAAGTCAGCAGGCAGAAATTTATTAAGCCCATATCTAAACAGAAATATGTGTAAGACAGCATGGTTATTGGGAAAAAGTGAGTTTTTAAGATGGATTTTAGTTTTAGAAATCCTTATTGGCTTTGCCATTTAGTGCTATTTTTTCTGAAAATAGTTTTCACTTCCTCTTCTGTCTGGGGAGATTTGTGATCCAGCCACTAAGAGGAATGAGCAAGGAAATCCAAATGGCTCTAAAGAATTCTAGGCAATAAGCTGTGAGTTTATTTCGGAAGTGATGGTGCAATCTTCCTTGAAATGCTACGCTCTTAGCACCAGACAATATCGGTCTATATTTGTCCAAACCCTTATATTTGGGCAGATCTCTCAAAAGGTACATAAACAAAGAAGCACTGACACACTTTGTGTCGTCTTTTAGCATGAGGGGACAGCCCATCGCATCTTCAAGTATCTAATAATTAATTAGCATATGCAGATTCTAGAAGAACAGTCATGTTAATAACTTATGTCAGTTATGTAAGTTTTAAACTAACTTAATTAAGGGACGTTTCAGTGTCATCCAAAAAAGCAGTTGATTAGTCACTTGCCAAAAGACAGGAGAAAATTGTAGCATCTTTTCACATCCAAAGCTGAATCGCTGCATGTTTGGAAACCGTCAGCTCAAAAGCAAGCTGAAGCCATCAGTTGCCTTTTCTGGCCATATTCAGAGAGGAAGCAAGAGGAGCTCTTTCCCTTGTCTTCTGTTAAAAAGTAATACTCTGCATCGTTCCTAAATCAAACCGCATTCTGAATTTGAGAAGCCTATATAAGGGCCTGAGAAAAAAAAACAGTTTGGGGTCTTTTTCCTAATATCCCATGTAATGCAAGATCTTCAGTTTCCCAGTCTTTCCTCTTTTGAAAAATATATTTTTCTGAATGTCCTTTTCTATCCAGGAAGAGCAGCTTTATTACCTTGAACTTCTTCAATGTCATCGGCAGTTTAACAGAGTTTCACATCATGCCATCTGTTTATAACCTAGAATTAGATGACAGGTATAGCATTTCTTTTTGTAATAGCTATTCTTTGTTATATCTGGTCACAGAAATGTGCTGGGCAAAGATCAATATATGATTTCATGCCTAGAATATTTACATAGAAACATCAAACAGTTTAATAGAAATTTCTGCAATCTGTATAAATAATTTAAAGGGAGCAACAGTCTTGGGAAAGTAATAACCATTTAAACCTGAACTAAGCTACCTCTTTCTGACTGACAAAAATGAAGATTAATTGTTTGAGAAATGTGGCTATATCTAATGCACTCTTTGGAAGTAAGAGCCTGTAAATGTACGTACTGCATAAAGAAATAGATTGAATTGTTTCATTAGATATTTGTCAAGATGATTCAGCTCTCAAAAAAGAGTTAAGAAATAAAGAACATATGGTTGCTTCAGTCATAGCAATGGCCCACGGTTCTCATGCCAAAGTATGAACTTTCTGGTGCTTGTTCCATGTGTTTGACAACAGATTATTTATTCAAGATTGTGAACATTTTAAATGTTAGAGGAAGACTGTATATAAGTGTAAAATTCCTAAAAGGATAATATACCATATGTCACGGTTTCGGAGGATCTCTGTGCACGTTCAGTTATCACTCAATCATTCCAGCTGGTTACTGACACACGCTTTAATAGATGCAGTTCCAGACATTATCTTTTCCCAAGTGAAGTTAACGATTAACAACCAGTAGTAAGGAAAGACATTTATTATAGTGCTTAAAGCCAGCCTTCTACTTCAATCGATGAACAGTGCTCGCGCAGCAGAGGGGGGAGCTGAGAGCTACCAGAATTGTTGGGCAACGTTTGATTTTGGACCTGGTAATGAGTTCCTTCTCAAATTTATTATTCAGATTCCCATTGCACATCCATGCCAGTTGCAGTTTCAGGATGCTGTTTCAGATTGGTGGGTTAAGAACATTTTAAATTGAAAACAAAAAAATTACAGCATGCTGGGGACAGACATGTTGATGATGCCCTTCTTATGATGACTAGCTAAAAATGAGTTTCTGCTAGGAAGTAGTGAAATACATTTTTAGGAATAGATTAAATCTGCACCTTGTGATTTGATCTAGTCCTGTGATAGCTGGCGATGGCTGAAAAGTTCATATAGCGGGAAAGCTAATTTAAGTAGGTTGTTGCTTCTCTTTGCACTCTAAATTTGCAAGTTTTGTCCAATTTATTTGAGTTCTGCCAGTGACCTTCAGTGAGGTTAGAAGTGTCACCCAAGTGACAGAAAACAAGGAACTCAGTGTTCTTGCTCACCATTGCAATGGGAAGCATCTCTTTTGCTATTTTTTTAGTAAAGTATCATTTTGAAGCATTCTGACTATTTCCCTATGAAATTGAAGCAGACGAAAGGACAGAAAGCCTGGTTTACACTTGGGGAATGGGCTGGTGAATTCCATCTTTCCAAAGATAAGCTGGATACCCCTACGCCCTGGACTATGGAAATAAAAATGGCCAAGTGGTAGTGTCAGTAACTGCGGGTGCTGCTGAGACACGTAGAGAGGCAACATTTGTTACTATCAAGCTACTATCTGTGAGATGTTCTGTGCTTGATTTTTATATCTCTTATCTACAATCTCGAGGGATAGAAAGTTTTGTTGTCAATTCAGGATGAAGAACGACTTGAAAGTATGGGATTTGGTCCTGAATCACTATAATGGTGCTTGATTTTGATGTTCAGGATTGAGTGAGGGAAGGAATTCCTGGTGTAGTCAGATGTGTCCATTTCCATTTGGTTTTCGTGTGTATCTTCTTGTATTTTTAATGCAGCTTTGTGCATTAAAAGTGTAATAGAAGTATATAATTTTTTTTAAAAGTTTTGTTTCGTTTTCTGTCTCAGTGACAGCAATTATGTGGTTGAAAGTATTTTTAAAAAGTGGGAATACATATTTTTTAAAAAGTGCAGTGTATATAATCAGCAAGCCTCATAATCTATTTCAGGCTTACAGATCTTCATGCTCCATTGTCTCTTCTATATGGCTTAGTGGGAGATGTATGTGCCATGGCTGAGCAGCAGCACAGTGACTGCTTCTCACGCTTACAGGAATCTTGCTAGCAGTGCTAATGATGAGCTACAGATAAAGCTCATCCAACTTTGAAATCATAGATCCTGCCTTGCTTGCTGATGCTTTGAAGAATGTTTGTTTCAAGGATTTTTGGAGCATAGAGGTCTAATCTTCAATAGTCCCTCAAGTTCAATTTTTGTCCCTTATTATAAGGAGAAGATGCATTAGCTCTATTAGTCATATTGGGTGGGGTAGTGGATTTTTTTTTTGGTGCAAGTTTTATGATTCAGATTGCTGTTTGCAGCAGTACTAGAAAGGTCCCTGCTGTTGGTTATTTCAGCTTTAGTGGCAATTTTGAGGTAAAGATGAACTCAGAATTGGGTAATGGATTCCAAGTAAATAGTACAAGTAGAGAGCTATATTACAGCTCACTTCTGCTGAGTTAGCTTTCCTTCATCTCTTCTAGGAGCTGCTTGTTTCAAACTGGCTAATTCTGTTGACTCATAAAAGAGCAATGTGAAATCTAGTGGTTCATTGTTTGGCATTGCAGGCGGATTATGTGCCATAAGGGACCACGGCAATAACTTATAACCTGAGACCCCTTCACGTTGTTCCTGCAATCTAGGCAGTGCACCATGTTCAGTACCCTGGTTCCAGCTGGAAAAAATGCTGGCAGGCAGTTGGCAGGGAAAATAAGTAGGAGTGATGGATAGGTCTTATATTTATAGCCAAGATTATTTATTCTTGCAGAAATTCAGAGTATCATACTCCTCCTCATCCATGCTTGTGAGGGAATGCAAATATATTGATTATCTGTCACCTTTAGGTAGGGATTGGATTCAGGATTTGTCACTGTAATTTCCATTAATCAGTGAAGATGACAAGCAACATGTGTTCTCAGGAACAAACAGCACAGTGTATGCAGCTGAGGGGCAGCTTGAGGTCAAAGAAATTTGCCAGTGGCTCCCCTCTATAAATACGTAATAGATTCTTTTGTGTTACGTTATGTATTTTTCTATTTACTATTATCTCTTGCTATATGTTTTTAATTGGTGCATTTTATTGCTGGTACTGAAAATGTACCTAAGTTATAACAGTCATTATCATTGCATATTCAGTACATTTTTTATAACTGCTTATATTCACTGTACAATAGTGCATATATCTCATAGACCTCCTTTACCCTTTGATGGGCAGCTATCCCTGCTTAACTTGGTATCAAACTGTTATTAGTGCATATCCAAACATGTCAGTACTGTGGTAAAAGTATTGAGCTAAAAACATAGATAGGAAGAATGCAAAATTGTTTTGAAAAACGCTGGATTTTTTTTGTCTAAAGACATTGAAGTTGTATATTTATTGTATGTGAAGCAATTTTTTAATAAGATGTTTTATTACACTTTTCATGAAAGCTGTACTGGTTTCATGTTGCTTTTTCTCACGTCTTAACTTTAACATACTGAGAAAGTGGGATAGAGAAGAGATCACAGCATCTAGCTGCTTGTGTGTGGATAACAGCTGTTACCTCTACCTTGGTTAAATACAGTATTAAGCACAAAGTCCCCTCTTTTATGCTGAGAATCTAGGAATAAGTGTGATATTATGTACATTGTGTTACATTTCCCACATACTTATTGTCTCGGTATATTTGCTTTAGATTAATGCTTCTTGTCTTACTCAGGTGGGTGCAAATATCTGAGTGCATGGACAATTGTAAATATTTGATCTGTTATCCTGTACTTCTGTATGCATATGCATACATATTTGGGGGCATGGAATTAGTCATAATGACTTTACTTGTTTTACTTATGCATAAAGTGTGTGTTTTCAAAATTAGGATTCATTTCACCAGTTGAGCGATACACACTGATTGAGAAGTTACTCAAAATATTGCTGATAGGAAACTCATATGAAAAACAGAAAATGCTTTTAAAATTCAGTCAAATATACTTTGCAGTATTTCCTGGACCTAACTTGAACTGATTCTTCTCCTTCCAAATACACCTCCAGTCAGAATAACTCTTTTCCTTATAAAATATCTTGGATATTTCAATAATTCTCCAGTTTTCTGGTCCCGTAAGTCAATATCTCTCTACAACACATGCATTAATATTTTTCTAGATGTTTCAGGTCTATAAAGGGTAATATTGCATAATATTAATACATTAAACCAGTCATTCTTTCTCTATTCTGAGATGAACTAGTGCCTTGTTTGCCTTTTTTTATTGTTACTCTGCACTAAACTGATAATTTCAATATTTTCACATTTACCCCCAAATCAATTTCCTGGAGATTGTATTTAATTTGAAATGACTATCATATGCTTGTTTCATCTCGAAGAGGTTTTTTTCCTCCCCTTCAGGTTCTACCCCATCTTAAAAGCTCTATTTATCCAATCTCTGCTGTGATTTAGCTAGGCAATTTAAAATCATTTACATTAATGCAAAGGGGACTTATAAAATGTTTCACATTATTAAATTCAAATAGCATGGATATAGGATGGCAGGATTAATTTAGCAGGTGAGCAGTAGTGGTGCAAGGGTGGAGATTCAGCACAGACGGATGGTTACCATAAGGTCAGACACCTAAGGAAAGCAGGGAAGAGAGAAGTTGATTGGGAACTAGGAGTGTATCGTTGATTTACAAGGCAGGCGATGCTGGCTGGAAAAGGAGGTCTAGAAGAGATGGGAGCCTCGCTTAGAAAGTTATAGATTTGCATCAGATGAAAAGAGACTGGCTAAAGATGACCTTGCATTAAAAGAGTCCAAGAGAAACAAGAGAGGATGCTTGCTGGATATAAACAGAGGAGGAAGGCAAGTGACACACAACTTGCAGTACCAAGGAATTCAGCTCCCTGACTGTGACGACTCCTGACACCAAGCACTTAGAGTTCACCCTCACCAGATGACTGTGAAGCTCTGACCACACTGAAGTCAATTTGGACTGCGTTGAGGTCAACAGAGCAGAGATTTCATATTTCAGTGTGCTTGTTATTTTCTTCTTTCATTTTGCCGGTTTTCTCGTCCAGCTTCTCTTGCTTTCTTATAAGAAAAAAATATTCATATAGCTCTTTTGCTGGCAGAAGACAGCAGAGTTCTAGCTGTGTGCTTTTTGTGTTGAGATAAACATTTTTCTGCAAATTGTTAAAAAACAGTGTTATTTCTTGACAAACTGTAGTTCCTTCACAGCAATTTAAATCAAAGGAGTCAGTCTTTAAAAGATCTAATACTGTATGTCTTTAAGGGCATCTGAAAAGCATTAACCTGTTTAAAAAAAAGACAAAATACAGCTAGAACTTGCTGTATGATACTTTGTATTACTAACAGTAGTAGTGACATTTCGAGCTTTTGAGCATATCGGGTAAATCATTCACTATTTTAGTGCAGCATCTCTGTTTGACATTTCCTTTTTACAAATACATATATATGTGTTTATAGAAACCAGTGCTTTGAGAGGAAAAGAGGATCTGACATAAAAATGATGCTAGTATTTAAGCTTCTGGAAGCCAATAGCTTCAATAAATATACATAAACGAGTATTTAGAAACAAAATAGACAATTGGAGTTAGGCAGTTTTTTAGGGAATACCAGATTCATATATCTGGTTCAATACATACACGGGTTTGTCCTTTAGAAGAAAACTCAATTTTCTCCAGCATCGTTACATTTTCGTTGATAGTAGAGTGGGCTGTCTGTGTCAAATTTGAGACAAGGATTTGGTTTGTGAAATTAAATTTCTTATATTTTCTCACGCTTAAATTGGTTCTGTTGCTTCTTTATAGAAACAAGAGAGAAGCAAAGGGCTATCTCTTTCTGAGGTATCTCAGTTCATCTCTCCTACCATGCTGACATATTTCCTTCTTACAGCTCATCTGTTTCTTTAGTATTTTAGTCTTGTTTAATAGCGTATTGAATATGTCAAAATATTTTGGTGTGTGTCTTCAAGTAGTGCAGCCACATACTCCCATGTTATTTATACTGTATAGCAGAGATGAAAAGCCTGACGTACATTTAAATGTGCTGCTTTCTGTCCATGTTTCGATTTCTCCAGCATTTATCACTTCATTCAAATATTCATTCTTGCTTTATGTTTTCTCGCCATTGCATTTAATTTTTGCCAATTTGAAACGTGGTGTAAAACACTTAAGTGGAAGGGGTAACAGGGTATCGAATATGACAGTGGTAAGCAGGAGCTCCTCCTCCCTGATAATTTGCAGATATCTCATTTAGTATTTGAAGAAAGAGGAGAAAAAATAAGAGACTTTTCTCTATGAATATAAAAACCGAAACCAGAAATTAGGGAAGAGACTGACAGATCGGACTGCGGTTTTAGATCCACAAGTGCTGTGGTGGGAACTGTGAGCATTTTCTCAATGCTTTTTATAAGGGCGGGGTTTTACTGTACTTATCAGGCCAGATCCTGAGCTGCTTTAATCTGTCCTTGCTCTACTGCCTTCAAATGAAACATGACAGTTAAACAAGTTAGGATTCAGCAAGTGCTAGGCATTAATTTGAGATTCCTACTGTTTGTTGTTTTCTGTCACAAATAAGGTTGCTGTGTACCATTCATATTTACAAAGGTATTTTTTTGTATGAAATACATTTTGAAAATGTGAGCTCTCAGATCCAAGCAAATAACCTCAAGTTAATTTATGATGTACATATTAACAATGTATTTATAAATCAAAGTGTATTTTTCTTGATGTCTAAGTAACAGGTTGAGAGGCTGGTAGGAAAAAAAAAACCAAACCACCCAACAAAACCTGTATGACTACATATGTTAGATATTTGGCTTACAAATTTTCTCCCACTGAGTACATTCTTTAATAAATCATTTTTAATAAATATTTAAACATCATATAATGGTGAACATAGACAATATCCATAACAAATATGAAGATTTTATAGGCAGCATCATTAAATAATTCTATACTTCTCTAAAGATTTTCATGTAACTTTCCAGTAGGGAAAAACCAACTGATATGAAAGATAAGTCTGAAGGCAGTAAAATGTCATGTAACTCACAGCATTGACTGTAAAACTGAGTCTATCACCATAGGATTGATTAAAAAAAAATTAAAGAAAAGAGAAAATAATACATAACTGAAAAACAAGAAAAAATTAGCCCTTCATAATAAATAAAACAGCTTAAACCATCCAATCATCCACTCAGTAAACACTGATTCAGCATTTTTCTTTATCATGAAAAAAATAAGTACTGTATAAGTGCAGGTATTACAAAGAAATCATCATCTTCGTGCAGTGTCGAAGCCAGAACTCCAGTCCCTCAAAATGTCTGTTTGTCAGAAGTGTAATTATATCTGGGAGCAATAACATGTCTTTAAAAAAGGAAGTTGTTTCATACAAGGGATCTTCAGTGGGGCTATCTGTATACATCTACCAAACAAAACACATTTGGGGTGTACCCTGAGATTATATTCTCTCCTGGATTACTAGAGTGCTATACCATGCCAAATCCCCAGCAAAGGGACCAGGGGCAATATTCTACGCATAGCAATTTAACTTAGAATTAACTTAGAAAATTAAATCCTAGAAAGTTTACAAAACCAAGCTAGTGTGTGTCCCTGCTTCTTTTTTCTCCCTCATTTTTAATTTTTATTTATTCAAACTGAGAACTGTGCATGCTCAAATATAGCACATACATTTTCACTATTATCTATAACAATTTTAGAAAGTAAAAAACTCAAAATAGAAACTAGACATTTTACTATTCAGCAAACGTCAATTCAATTCACAATGTTTTCTTCCCTTGAGATTTAGGTAAATTGTATGTGTTTACAAAACATCTATGTTTATATATTAATGCGACAAAGGTCAGAAAGCCTCTGCTTTTGAAAAGTCCCCGTATATATACATAGATGTGTATACGTGTATATGCATATATTTTTAAGAGTTATTTAATAATACATTTAAACTGTTCTTGAGTTGTTTAACTATTTATATATCAGGCTAATAAAATTACTACCTGTATACCTGTAGAATTTGGCATCCCAGAATTCTCCGAGTGATATTTTACTGTGTTCTAAGTGAAGGCCTCATGAAAATGCTTTAAGGATGTTCTCCCTCCCTACACCCCTGCCTTTTTCTCAAACAGTAGGACATAAAAATTCGTGCATGTTTCTAAAATATTTTTCTTTCTGGATTGTTTATTTTATATTATACTATTTGAATGTACTTTTATCAACTTATGAACAACAAATGTTCATGAATTAATTTCTACATTTGGACTAAATGTTTTTGAAATATATAACAAATGTTTTCCTCGCTACAAATATTCTTAAAAATCTGCAAAGTCATTGTGTGATTCCCCGCTTATTTGCAGTAAGATTCTTCTGGTTATTGCCGCATACTAAAATAATTTCATTTTCCCCATACCTAGCAGAATGCTTTTTGTCGAGAGAGAATTTCCATTCTGTTCCCAGCAAGATTCATTAATTACTCAAGATTTTCATTAATATATAGATTTGGGCTTTTAAAATTATTACTGTTTAGAAGAGGTAGATTACAAAATTGAGACGAAAATATTATCTTCTTATTGTCATGTGGTGTTATGAACTCAATAATTTAGACCATAAATAAAATTAATTTAGAAGAAATTTTTAGACTTATAAAAAAGTCAAAATATAAATATATAATAAATTGATACAGTACTTAAATATATTATCATACATATATCAATATATTTAGGAAATATTTAGAATGTAAATTATTTAAAATATTTTTAAAATTATAAAATGCTAATTTTATAGCATTATATATATTAAATAGCATTATATATATATGTAAAATTATAAAATGCTATGAAAATGCTTTAAAAGGTAACTGTACTTTGAACTTAATACAAAAACTAGGATCTGATCATCAGCTGAAATAAATCTCTAAGGTAACTCATTCCAGTGAGTTGAACCCTATTTGCACCATTAAATGATGTGTTTTCTTCTTTTTCACGGTATGTCACCCATGCTGCAGATAGAAGCTTTAGAACATATGAAAAATAATAATTCTTTATACCTAACAACTAGAGGTTAACCACTTGCAGAAATTTGGCTGGTTTTTTAATGTACAAGGAAAGGGAAATCACCTTTAATGCTAACAAGATTATTGCCTTATTAAAAATTAATTCATTACTGAATTCTAATAGAAGTATTTATCATGAGAAAGTCTCTATTCCTGGTGAGCATTTATAAATTGTGCTATTAAGATGAATACTACTTATTCAAATTACGCTTAAATATTTAAAATATTGTACCATTAAATTCTTATCTTAGTTTCTCTATCTTGTTTTTGTTCAGTGCTCAGGTCTGGTATAGTAGTACTAGAGGTGAGAATTCAGTAGTTAAGTCAAGCAAAATGATCTCAAGTCAAGTCGTGTTCTGAATGAGTACGTAATTCAAAAATTCATTACAGTTGTATATAATGTTAGATTAGAAAAGCTAATTTGGTTTGTTTTTCTTAGTCTAAATAATAATTGATGGACCTTACCCTATAGAAGTATATTAAAAATGCTTTGTGAGTGGCAGAAGTAATTATAGACTCACTTTCACGTCACTATAGTGGAAGATTTATTAGCATTTTATTTCTTATCCCCGTTCCTTGTGATTTTGTAACTTGAGTGTAAAATGTTACTTGATGGTAACTCTTGCAACAGAAGGTTTCTGCATCAGAACAGTTTCTGAGAAAGTAATGTATGAAAAGGCACGAAAGGAAAGAATTTTTTTATTTCCTTATGAAATGCTTGTTGGCTACAGCTTGGTTCATTGGCTTAAAGACATGAAAATTTGCTGAAATGTGCCTGTATGTTTTCCAGCGGGTGCAATGCTTGTCACAGCACTAAGTATTGCACACAGGTGTGTTGGTCTTTGGCATTTCCAAGGACAACCCTGACTTGTGCTATTGAGAAGCTTTCTTTACTCCCTGGTGGAAATTTGCTGTGCAGCAGTGGGCGTGAAAGCATCCGTACTAAGGCAGGTCTCAAAAATAGCCATGTCCATCAGTGTGGACTTCAGACGTAGAGTAAAGGAATGTCATTGAATGGGCTTCGGATAGACACTATTCAAGGAAAGAAATGTCATACTCTTACAATAAATTTATGAGGCTATACGTATGATTGCTAATGAATGTAATCTACTTGAGCATATATTGTTGGGAGGCAATTACGAGATCTCATTAACTTGTCTTTGCACATGGTATGATGAATTTTAAAGGATCTTATCAGGAGAGTGAGTCAGGGGCTCAGACAGACTACTCCAAGTCCTCTGGGAGGGGTGATGCCTATGGAGCTAAACTGAAAGCAAAGCAGCACATCTCAATGCATGTGAAGTCATTTTCTTACAGCTATCCTTATGTTCTCCAACAAAGGTTTAAATGTAGGTAGAGATTTTTGTGTGCCAGTTACGTGGGGATACATTCAGTTAGATGGTGTAATTTTTAGTTAGATTAGAATATTTTTGCTCTTTCAGAAAAAAAAAATTTCAACGGAGTAGATTTAAAAAACAGTTTCCTTATTTTCAGGATTTAAGTTTCATTTTCCTGCTATATACTTCATCTGCTAAATAATAATAAATGTCATGTATTTTAGTTCCCTTTGAGTCTTATTTAGGATGGCCTCTCTAAGGGTATCTTTGTAGGTCTTGTCTAATAAAGGAAGTGTGCAGTAAAAGTGAAATAATACTGATAATGTTAGCTGAACACTGGAGGACTTTGGAGAAGTAAAAACTCGATTAATATTATGGATTGAGTAAACGGAAGCTCATCCCAGTCCAGGAGAATTGTCACGTCTCTAAGAGATGAAACGTTGACCACACTTACATTGTTTGTCGAAATGCTTATGGACTTCCAGATCCAGAATTTCACCCCAAGATTTCAGTAGAAGTACAAGCTGTATTATAGCAATGCTGTGAGGAGTTATTATGGAGATGACTGGAAAAAAATGACTTTGTATAGATGTATATGAAAAAAACCCCTGTATACAAGGAGCTCATGAGAGGTGAACTGGAGAAAAGGGACAACTTAAAAACTACCGAAATATTTTTCTTACATATAATCCATACTTCCTATTATTGTATGTTATGGTTTAAATATGATTTATTCATGTCTTCATGACACAGTAGCTCTAACTTAACACAGATAATGAGGTATTTACAACAGTATGCATTTTTTTTTAGTCAGTACCTAACTCGCTCAAAGAATTTTTTTAGTTGAGTGAAACCATTCATATATCTGCATCAACTCCAGGGAATGGTTTGGCCTGGGAGAAGTGGGAAGAAAAAAAATTATGTGCAATTTTTTTGAAAATGTCAAAATCTTTGAGTAGCCCCAATTGTCCCAAAGATTTGTAGCTCTTCAGTTAATTCCAGGGTTATGTACTATTATTCCTTTCAGATGTGCTTATGGTGGACTTGTACCAGATTGCAGGTGTTACTTAATTTGTGGTGGTTTTATGATATCTGTATGTCCACAAATACAATTTTCTATACAAATGCAATGCAAAATACTGTTCTTTCATTTCAACAAGAATGACTAGTTGATAAGAACAAGTTGAATACCAGGATCATTTCAAACTCATTTTCTGTAGGACTATAAGCCCTACATTACAGCAGACTATTGGTCTACCTATTCTTATAGTTTGTCCAATGCACGTACCTCATAGAGAAAAAGAGTGTAAAACTTTGTAATTGATTAAGTCAAATGACTGTCTCCTGGGTCTATTTGCTTCCTAACAGCAGCAATTAGTACAAGTCTTATGCTCATGAAGCATGAGAATTTAAATTCCTCATAATTTTGTAGCTAACCTAGAGTATCTTTGGATACTTTAAACACACAATGCTGTATGTATGTGTAAATGTATGACAATTTAAAAAGCTATTATATGCTGGGCCTTCTCGCTATCCCTTTGTCCTGGTTTCAGCTGGGATAGAGTTAATTTTCTTCCTAGTAGCTGGTACAGTGCTGTGTTTTGGATTTAGGATGAGAATACTGTTGATAACACACTGATGGTGTAGTTGTTGCTAAGCAGTGCTTACACTGGTCAAGGGCTTTTCAGCTTCTCATGCCCTGCCGGGTGCACAAGAAGCTGGGAGGGGGCGCAGCCCAACTGCCCAAAGGGCTATTCCATACCATATGGCGTCATGCGCCGTATAGAAACTGGGGGAGTTGGCCAGGGGCAGCGATCGCTGCTCGGGGACGGGCTGGGCATCGGTCGGTGGGTGGTGAGCGGTTGCATCACTTGGGGTTTTTTTCCTGGGTTTTGTTCCTCTCTCTCTCGTTGTTCTCCTTTTCATTACAATTTATTATTATTATTTTATTTTATTTCAATTATTAAACTGTTCTTATCTCAACCCATGAGTTTTCTGACTTTTGCTCTTCTGATTCTGTCCCCCATCCCGCTGGGGGGGAGGGTGAGCGAGCGGCTGTGGCATGCTTAGTTGCCAGTTGGGGCTAAACCACAACACCCTTAAACTGCAGGGATTGTATAGCACGCTTAGAATTATAAAGGATTTTTTAATTGATAATTGCATTTTATTTTTGCTTTTTTTGTGTTCTTGTTCTGTGAGAAAAGGCAAAGAACATGCAGGTGACCTTCTCTGGATACAATGGTATAATTTGTTGTACTGTCATGTGCTTTATCTACCCACCAAACAAATAAATCCTTCACTTTTTCATTTCCTTTTTCTAAGTATTTTTGCCTTTTAATCCCTCTGTATTCTTTCTGAGATGGAGAGATAAAACCAGGAAATTATATTCCCACTTTTCCAACTCTATTTTTGTCTATGTAAAATTTTGTTTCTTATTCTAAAACCAATCATTTCTCTATAAAGTGTATTGTAATTGTTATTATGATGTTAATAGAGAGGCTGGGGAGTGTTTTCTAATGTTTATTTAATTGAAGATCTACAGGTATCTGAATTAATTATGTATTTTAATTGTGTATGGCACCACAATTATCAGTAGTGTCTTTTGTTTCATATTGCCTAGTTACACAGATTTCTGTTGGACCTCACAATCTTATTATTTGCCTTCTTTTTAGACTTTATTTTGTATTTCTACTGGGAGAAAAAAAATCCAAGACAGTACCAATTTCTTGTCTTGGTATGGAATGCATAGACGTTTTGTACTACCCGTTCTTCTCGAAAGAGTTACTATACTGAGAAATTTACAATCAGTTCATGGTCTGCAATTTGACAGCAGGTTGAAAAAAGGGGAATATTGAGGCTTAAATGCACAAGTGCTTATTTCTGAGAAAGCCAAGTCCGTTGTATGCCTGCATGGGAACGTGCAGACACATAGCAAATGGAGAGAAAAGGATTCCACTGATTCTAACTGGCTGACTATGTAGAAAACATTACTGTGTTTCCAATTATATTTCTTTTAGGAGGGTTTTGTGTTTGTGTTTTTGTTTTGGTTTCATTATGGAAGAAGCGTTTTCTCTTCCTAATTAATCTCTAGACACCTAATTGCTAAAGAATTCCAGACTAGCTAGACCCTGGAGGATGAATATGAAGGCTCACAGAAAAGTTCATTTTCTTGCCAGGCTTGAAATATGAATCTGAATGAGAGCATAAAAATTACTTTTTAAAGTGCACACACAGACAAAACTGTATGTATCATCATGACTCAAGACATGCAAACTTTTTCTACATCTCAACAGTGGGCTAAGCAAGCTGTGTCTTGCATGTATTCATAGGAAGCCTACAGAATTTGAAGGTTTCAAAATCAGGGTAAAAAGTCTGTCTTTTGGTCATGTTTCTTGAATTCAGACTACTCTCAAGGACAAGGAGCTCAACATTTCCACTAGAAGTGTCTTTGTGATAGCTTTAGCCTTTCCCAAAAACTCCACTCAGTTTTTGAAGGAGTTTTTAGTAGGGAAAATTCACAGGTATTCACTTGTATCTTTTTGATTTTTTAGTTTTGCCACTGGCAATAAAACATATGTAAGATACGGAAATATTATGGACCAATTTGATAAGAATGTGCACATCTCAGATATATTTCCTTTATCTCTCTCAAACATTGTTGCATTGAGATGAAATGCATTTATTATGTAGTTTTTTTCTATAATATATGCTGCATAAGTAGACTTGTAGATTGAAGATGTATGTTTGAATACCAAGTGTTAAAATAATTAATTTAAGTAAGCAAGCATATGTGTAACATACAGAAGGTTGAAAATTTTATCGTGGAAATCCGTATTTCCCTAAATGGAAACTCTTCACAGAAACATATTAGTTTTGCTGGCAGTCCTACTGGGTAGTATTTTTGAGGTCCAGCATGGAATTTCAGGGGAGAAGGAGGAAAGAAGGGTGGTCAGTCTCAGTAATTAAGGCAGAGTTTATGGCATCTTGCCAAGAATGCATCCTGCAGCCCAACTCCTTGTACTGCTGTCAGACCTTCCACTAAAAGCTGGCATTTTATTAAACCACTGGATGCTGAACCCATCTCAGGCAGAGTCCTTCAGTCTTAGCATCTGTGGAGACACTCCAAGGCCCAAGCTGTTCAGTGAAGTGGTCTTCACAAATACTTCTGTGATTTAAAAGAGTTTTAATAAAAGTTTCCCAGAATTTTACATAATAATTCTTCAGAGAGCACATGGGAAGAGGAGTGTGTAGGATAAGATAAGCTTTGTCCAAAATTATTAAAGCTATCAGTGCTTTCGCTACAATGACGGAGGACGAGAGATAAGAGAGCTTTTTAAAATAACAGTAGAGCATTCTGTGTTTCACTTGGGAGTCCTGTCCCTGTCCAGGAAAGCAACAGTTCCACTCCACCCCTGGCTTCTGTCCCCAGTTCTCACTCTGTTTATCACTTGTAGCAGGCAGACAAAGAAAAAATGTCTCATTCCTTGTCTTCGTACAATGTGTGAGCTCAGAAGGAGCTGATCGCAAATGTTTCCAAAATCACTTTGACAAGTGTTAGTATTATCCTGAAAAAAAGCAGTGTCAATAAATTCACTACAGTGATTAAGATGTTTACTTCTGAACATGTCCTGCCCCTCTTCCATTAGGTCTTTTAAAGTTACAGCACAACGTGGAACTGAAAAGGCAGGATTAAAGATAAAGTTGTGCATCTATAATATAGTAAGTGGCTTGGTAAATATGCATCTACAGGATTCAGCCTTTTGATGCCTTTATAAGATGTGCATAGAGCCCCCATGGGGACAAGGCAGTCAGGCAGGCCATCATGGCAGGGTGGTAAAGTTTCTTGTAAGGCTGCTGGAATTGGAGAGTCACCTGGGAACTGCACGGGACTAGCAGAGAGAGCAGAGAAAGCAGAGCAAAGATGTTCCTGTGGGACGGGTGGATGTGCAAGAGGGGGAAATCCTCTTTTCTACTGAAAGCATTTTGAAATCCCCCGACCCTTCTCAACCCTCGCTTTTTCCTAGCATCCTACTGATCCAGATATTCTATTATCCTTTAGGATCAGTGCTGCCATTTCTGCAAAATTGAATTTTTACCCTCTTCAAAGCATGAACAAAATCCTGACAAAAGAAAAATTAAATTCTGCCTACACTGCTGAGAAACCATGAGCTAAGTCTACAAAGATCATGCTCCTCAGATATGAGGAACAGAAAATCAGGCCTTTAACTAGATCTGTTTCATATGATGTGAATGCGCCAATCACTAGCCTTTCCGTGTTGTCTTCTTTCCGGTTTATTGAGGGGAAAAACCAACCAGCTGAAACAATGCCTGTAAGATGGCTTTGGGTTTCGTTTTAATGTGAAACAGACCCTCCCTGAAATCTCACTAAAGGTTTATGGGATTAAGGTATCCGTACACACTGAAAAGAGGGATATCTGTTTTCCTACTGATGCATAGGTATCTCTCTCTTATGTTAAGAAACTTACTTACTTGCTGAAGATTTTATTGGTTTTATTGCTAGGCATCGTTAATGTACTTTGCTCATTCTATTAAATCCCATTTGAACTTCTGCTGACTGGACTTTTCACATGGGTACAAAACAAATCGTGCTTGACATAAAATTTATCTGGATGAAGTGTTTTAAATTATGTCAGTGAGTCTAATGAACAAAATTTAATGGGTCACTTGAGGCTCTATTAAGTTGAGTACATCCAAACAAATTTGCTTTTCAGGGTTCAGGTGCCTTTTATAAAACTGTTGACTCAAATTCACTAGGAAGTTTGGCAAATTCTTTTAGAAGAGAGCTCAGCTTTTCAACTGGAATATAAAACCTTGGCAGGTCTATTCAAAAAACAAGTCCTTTTTTCAGCAGATGATGCAACACCGACATCTAAGACTTACAGAGTATTCATGCAATAGGCATAGTGGTATCTTTACTTTTTGGACAGATCCTTTTTCTTCCTTACATGGTTTTCCAGATGATAAAACTGGACATAGAAATTTAGTGCTTCATAATCCCTGTAGGAAGCATGTCCCTTGTTAAATCACTATGCCATAAACTTTTTGGTTTGATATTACACGACAGTGGGAGGCAATCTGTTAAGTCTTTGTCTGAATATGCATGCTTATACTACTCTCTGAGTTGTCCTGTTACATTTCAAGTTGTATAAGCTATTGTTACTTCTGTTCTGAGTTTCGGAAGCCTGTCTTTTTGTACAAATCTTTCTGATGTTTCCATCAAAGTTAGTAAAAAAACCTATGGGCCGGCTCTAATGCTGTTGCCAATTTAGACCAGTTCATAGTTTCGTGTTGTCCCTTTTGTTGTATAACAGTATGCAGTCCGCTTTATAGTGTGAGAACTGGGAAGATAGTAAGATTTTTTCACTCAGAATAATAATTAAAAAGTTGAATTCCATGGCAATATATTGTCAGTATGGAGACATCAGTTTTACAAAATACTATGTGACTGCAAAACAAACTCAGAAACATGGGGTCACTGCAGCTTGTCCCTGCTTGACTAGAACATCAGTTGTTACAGAAAGGCTCTGGTTAGGTTTATAGCATTGCATGCAACAACACAATTAGGCTAATGCTCTCCTTCGGTTGGCGTGAGATTTTCCAGTGCTGTGCACTGAACCTTTGTCAGAGAGCTTCTTATCTGGCTCCAAGTACAGATAAATATCAAACCATAGTGAAATGCAATACCCCCAGCCCAAGTGATAGTCAGTACTCAGTCCTAGGGCTCATGCTTTCTGTAGTCTGATCTACTACAAACTGTGGCCCTGGCTGATTTCCGAAGTAAGTTTTTCTCACTGAGTAAAATAGTTTATATAGATATTATATAGCTGTATATGTTATATAGCTGGTTATAGTGAATAATAACAATATTAGGATATTAAAAAAGAAAAAAAAGTCAAAAATCATAGTGAAGCAACTTCTCTACTATGGCACAGCTTTCAGCCAGGGCATGGCAGTTAGCAATTACTCCATACAAAAGAAATGGGAATGACTGATATTCTTGAAATTCATCAGCACTAACAGAACTTCCTACAGGTGTGTTGTGAAATGCACCAAATTGTAGCTAAGTCTACTGATTCTGAAGGAGTGATAGTTCCCCGCTGTTCATGTCACATATAAGACGGAATTCTTTTGAAAACTGAGGTCTGAATCCAGTTTCTTTGAGATGAATAATAAAAAAAAAAATTCTCTAAGTGATTACAGTGGGAAAAGACTAAGAGACAGTAAAGTAGTTTGGAAAATGCCTGTGATTTTTTTCTCTTAAGGCAGTTGTACATGGCTGTGCAAAGAGTATAGGCAAAGTTAAAGCATAGCTTTATAATAAATTGTGATTATATAATATCAGATAATCTCAGGGTTGAGTATTTACAATCTGAATATGTTGGTCTGTATTAAAGCTTTAAATATATTTGAATGTAAGTTCATGTTTGAAATGTATTCTTATGACAAGTGCTCCCTTTTTACCAAGAAAGGGACTAGAGGAGAGGACAGATCTTAGACTGATGCAGAGTAATGGATTAGAAGAGACCCTCAAGAAGGAATTGTATCAAGAAACTGTATCATTACAAACTCTTTCATTTCTTTTTGCTTTTAAAGAGGTATAGCGTTTCAGGCTTTTCCCTCCTGTACCAGGTAAAAGTTTAACACCATCAAAAAATTTTATGCTTCCTTGCAGCTGATATATTAAGGACAATATTTGATTGGGTACATTGAGCATGCTATTTTAGTCTCTCTAAATGCTTAGTTTTTGATAAATTGAAGTGATCTCTGAAGATTGCTACAAAAAAAAAAAAAAACATTCATCACACAAGGAGGTCAGTTACAATTCACCATGATGCTCTTTGCCCTGAGAAACGTGTCCATAACTCTTCAGGTTTTGATGAATGTGGTCTTGGAGACTGACTTACAGCACATGTTTTGTTTATTTCCACAATATTAGTCTAGTTCCCAAATCTGTTAAGGACCATTAACCTGATTTGGAAAAGCTGCTTCAAAAGTGAAAAATATTTTAGGCTAACATGTAAGGGAAAGCACGGTCTCTTAGCCCAAAATTACATTTACATTGGCAATCCAGAATATTATTGCTCCTAAAGAAGGAATTTCTATACTAAATTTAAGTGTGATCATTATTTATTTTGAGCCAAGACACTTGCTTTCCTTCAACATTTTGGGATCTCATTGAGGCTTTAACCCTCTTTAAAAGAAAATACTTGAAAAGAAAGTGGACTTTTAAGCAAGAAAAGGATGTTGCAATAACATGAGAGGAGTTAATGAAAAAGGAATTAACGCTTCTGAATTAGAGATGATGATGGGTGCAGATTGAATTAGAACAGGCATGTTTTATTTCTCAAAACTTCCTGAAATAATCCATACACTGAAATCCATGTGCTAAGCCCAAAGTTAGTACACTTCCTGCTGATGCTACCAAATGGGATTGCAAAATGAATTTTACTTGCCTTAGACTGATGCAGATAAAAATGGTAGTCCTGGATGAGCACAAACTGCACACAGAGCAGCATAAAGGTAGGGAAGTTGTTAGTAGGTACCTTGCTTGGTGACCCATTTGTTACTCATGGTTATTACCTGATTGTTTGCTGTGTTTTATATCACCTTAAGCTCCATGTTGCCATGTATAGATTACTTCAAACCACCACATCACCCTCTTTAAAACTAGCTGAGGTATCTTTACAACACATTGTGTATCCTAAGAAGCAGAGCAGCTTGGCAATCGGCAGTTTACTCGGTCTTGGTTCATGTTTTTGGGCTTTGTGTGGATTTTTCTGGGGGGGGAAATCCCCTTGAAGATGTGATGGTTTACAGTTTTTTCAGAAGTTAGCAGTTTAAGTTATATGCTTGAATTACACTTTTGCGTTATACTTCCATACGACATACTTTTTTCAGCTTGCTATCAGAGAACGCAGAGCTCCAGTGCCATTTATCTGGGGCCTGTGGTTCTCATCTCTCTGTGTGTTCTGGTGTGTCATATGGATCTACCTGTACCTTTGTAAACTTGACCCTGCTGTGCTTCTACAAAATGAGTTCCTATCTACTGTAATACATGAAAGCCAAAGTCTGCCTTTCATGTGGTTGTAACTGCCTATATATGTCAGAAAAGCAGACTTTTTGCTTGGTCCATGTTGGACACTATACATGCCTGGAAAATCTTACTTCTATGCAGTGAATAATGAAACTTTATTTTATTTTTTTCTGTTTTGCTTGCATTGGGTTTGACCATTGCATGAAATAAATCAGTTTGTTGGATAAACAGCCTCTCAGCATCTATCTCTTTGCAGCATCTATGTCTTATGCATACAGATTTACTGTATATCACTGGCTTCTCATGAAGATAGAGTGAACAAAGACCATCTCACGTAAAACTGTACATGCAGAAGATCTTTAAAGGTTATTTTATAGACTTGAGCAGATAATGAAGTGCCTGCTATCAGCCAATTCTTTCTCCCTCTCTGCCATTCTGAAAATTAATCTCTGGAGGAAAATCACATTTCTGATATGCACATACTCTTAAAAATTCTTTTTTAAAAATGGAATCAGCATTTTTGGCTCTGAGATGTCATTACCACTCCACAAAGTTCGTAATTATAGAAAGTTTTTCCAGTTATTCAAAAAGCAAGGAGAAATAAAACACAGTCCATGCCTGGTGTTGGGCAGTTGTGAACTGGCATCATTTAACCAAATAATTCTAGAATATTTTGGTAATATTTTCTATTCTAGCTACTTTGATCAACAATACAGTTGATGTAATAATTAAAGCTAGTTATCAACAATAGAAAAATATACTACTTTGACAGAAAGGTGGTAGATAGAAAAAGTAATTTTCATATACTCTGGCAAGGTACTGAAAAAGATATACATTTTTTATTGAATAAGTCATGACTTAAAATAATTCACCTGATAATGTGTTCATGTATAGGTCTAATAATAATAATACTTTCTAAAGCAATTAAAATGTACAGTGAGTTTTATATAGGCTAGGCACCAGTAAATAAGATTCTAGATAATAATATTACTATAGAAAGTTATTATTACTTTCTAAAGTAAAGTTGTTATCACTTTCTGTAGTAATAATTATAACTCTTTTTACAATTTGATTAAATGTACATCTTTTTGTTACTTCAGTGACTTTTATGGGTAAAATGCCAGGGAACACAGCTACTTTTTCAGACAGTAGGTTTTTCATGCAACATAGGCAACAAATATATTTTTTTCAATCAGATGTTTTGGATGGTATGTGTAAAGCATGATGTTTGTGGTGAATTTTATTATGTGTTTTATTTTGATCAAAGTAATATTGGAAGATCACCCATTATGTAATGCGATGCCGGATGGTAAGGCACTAAAACTGAGCCTAATGTGCCGTCTGTAAAGGTGAGCGCTAACAGTTCCGGAAGGCTGGAAAGCTCACGTAATTGGAAATGGGTTCGGAGCATTTTACTTTTAGGTCACCAATTCACAGCTGATACAGCTAGGTAATAACCGAAAGCTATCATCATGTTGTGAAAGGCTGCTGTCTTAATAAAATACTATTACAGTGCTAGACCAAACAACAAGGATAAATAACCATATCACAATCCAGTCTTCAAATACCAATAAGTAGCACCATCCCTTCGTGCAAGGGTTGCACAGGAGTGGGCTGAATGACCTTTACTTCTCAAAGGTTCTTCTAACAGGAATGGATTAAATGGTAGGAGGAAAGCACAAGGGAAAAAGATTCTGTTTGGGGAAAGCAAGCTGATGAGTCTGTAGACGCTAGTTTAAGTCAAGAGTTATCTTTCCTCTCCTGAGAACACTTACACATTTGCCCGCTTAGGTCTGAATGATTTCCATTTACCTTGGATCATAGTAAGCAACTTCATCTACAAAGAGTTGCCAATAAAATATTTGCAAAATAGCTAGCAATAAAAAGAGCCAGTTATAAACATGCTGCAAGTATTTATTGAATGTCTCCATTCCAGGTGGCAGACAGACGTGAACTGTGACTCTGAACACCGGCCCCATGACTTCACAAAACCCCTCTCTCTGCGCTTGACCAAATTCTGTATTTAGGGTCACAAGAAATGGCTACTAACCCAGCTAGTGCATAGCTTTCTATGAAATGTTTTGTGTTAGTATTAAAAACAAACAAACAAAAGCAAACAAACAGAAAACTCCTGTTCTACATATGAAGGGTGCTCTGGTTTTTTTTAGTACTTGAAAAAAGCTCACATAAATAAAATGAGGATGACCTAGGCAGCTTCTGATTTTTCTCATGGTTTTGGCTCCTGTGCTTTTTCTGTGGTGTAAGAGTCTTGGGAAGATTCCTGGTCAAAGCAAACGGGTCCAAATATTTTTTGATTTTTAGGGTTTTGTTTGTTTGTTCAACCTTTGTGAACATATCACATCCTAATCCATAGAAGTCCTAGTAAACACCACTTGACTCTATTTCTATGCCTTTCTAAACCTTTTATTCTAGTCATTTGCATGTTCTTGCTCACCATGGACCCCAAGTGTCCCTGGGGTATGTGAGCATGATCTGCATGGCCTGATTAATGTGCAGATGTCAAGAGGCTGTTCTGGGCCCCGTGAGACAGCTATTTTTCAGCACATCAGCTCTGGAGAGAGGCCCCTGTCTGCTCAGTGTCACTTGTTGTGTCAAACACCAGCTAACTGGATACACTCTATATACATTTATATATATTTATATATACATATATATGTAAAGGACTCAATATATATATTCAGGTTGATTGCTTGTGCACTGCACAGCAGTAGTTGTCTTTGGAAGCTTGACCCACAAATTTCTCTCTGTCATCCTTCAATACAGCCCTGACTCACGCTCTTTGCCAAAAGCTGACCTCATGAACAAAGTTTTCCTAGAAACACAGAAAAATAAAGGAAGTAATAACTGAGGAGCATTACAGTTTTAAGAATGAATGGCTTTATCGGTGGGAATGATTGCAAATGTATTACTTGTCTTTAGTAGTTCTTTGCTAGAGGTTATCTAGACAATGATAAAAGAAAATTGCATGATGGAGTCAGGGTACATGATTTATGGTGGGGAAAAAATACGCCCTATTTTATTTAGAATGGAAGACATTAGAAAAATATCTGTCTAAAATTTTTTTTTTTAAGAATGTATATATTTTGGGTTATCGTTTCTTTCATTCCTGGTAAATTTAGGGGCTTGCCGTTCTGCCTGGCCAGAACAAATGAAGTTGAATATCTTGCACTTCTATGCTAGAATTAGATAATCTGTTTTAGGCTTAGATTTGATTGTATAGCTAAACTATAGAGGTAAACTAAACATACTAGTGGAATCAAGACCAAAATGTTTCTGATTGCCAGGAGAAGTGAGGCTCCAAGACTTTGTTTGCATAATGAAGAAGTTACTTTCCTGTTCTGAATGCAGCCCCAAATACTTTACAAACATATTTTATTTTTTTTTAATTTGAAAATATAAATTTATAATGATTGCTGTGGAAGAAATTTACCTGTCTCTGGAGTAAAACGGAACTATGGGATAACATTGACCTACAGTAGAGAAGTAATTTAGAGTATAAGTTGCATAGAGGTCTTAGTGAATGGAAAGAGAAAGCATATGAAAACGAAAGCTTTGCTTGATTTGAAACATGTGCGAGCAAAAACATTACAAATCCCACGCAATTAATAGAACACCACTAGCTGGGTATAACCTCTCACATATATAGTTAACCTCCCAAACATTAGTTATATTTCTAACAGTAAACAACATTGAAGTCCAAATCCTTCTGAAGCTGAAAATTGCTTATTTTACCCCAAACAGTTTTCTTCATCTTACTAACCAATCTAGTGGTTAAGGTTCATGCTAATGCTGCTAAGCCTGACTTACCAATATTTTTTACCAAGTTCAGATAGAGCACAGAAAAATGGATACTGGGACCACTTCTAATCATTTTAAACCAAAATTCTTGGTCTGTTGGGGTTTTTTTGTTTTGTTTTTTTAAAGGTGATAGTTGACATCTAGAGCTTCAAAATAAATTCCAAATAAAATTAAAAATAATTGGAGGAGAACTTTGATAGGAGACATTCCACTAATCAATGCAACTTAATATTCCATATAAAAAATATTTTTAAATGCTCAGGTATTTGACCTTATAAAGAATCTGCTACTAAATATTGCTGACAAGTAGGAGTAAGGATTATTTATTGTATATGAATTATAAACAAGAATTAACAGACTAATTGGTACTTGTCAAAGAATTAACAATTAAAAGGATTAATTAACAATTAAACATTAAATTAAAAATTAAAATGAATAATTAATAATTAAAATGAATAATTAATAATTAAAAGGAAATCCTCTGAGCTGGAAGTAGTTGGAGGCTAGTTGTATATTGAAAGGGAAGCAGCCATATATGTTTACCCTGATTTTACTTTACCCTTCAGCTGTGCTGAAAACAGAGTAGTGGAGCAGATGGGCTCTTGATGGGGACCACTATTCTAGTTCGTGTGTTATAAGGAAGGACATTTTTGCATCTTTTTCATTTTTTCTGCCTAGGATGCTTACGCACTCCCAACACCTGTCACTGAATGAATCTGCATTTCTTGCAGGTATATAGTCTGAGAATATACAGGAGATGGGAAGTCCTGTTACTCCATTTTACAAATTCAGACCGGAGGTACAGAGGGGTGAATTATGTTGTCTTTGGGAGAGAACTGAACACAGGGTTCTTGTCCTAATTAGTGCCCCAAGCAGTTTTGCCACCTTAGTTTGTTTATTCTTGCTTTTTTTCATAAGCACACTACACAGGCGAAATGCCCAGACAGTGCTGCCATGAGGCTTGACTGAGACGAGGACCTACGCTGGCGTAGAGGACGTTCATTCAGCAAAAGACTGATGCTCTTATACCGTTGTTTTGAGCTTCCTGTCTTGGGATGACTATGACACAGGGGAGATTATCCAGTGAAATAGAAACAAATAGGTGGTAGACTTATATAGCATGCACATCTCATGTCTTATTTTTGGAATCATGTTTATTGGTATTCTGCTGCATTAAAATCCATGGCTAGTAAAGAAAGATGACTGAGTTATAACTCACATGTCAGAAGGGAATGAAAGCTCATTCAAATGAAGAGAGAACTGTAGTCAAATAGCCAAATGATGTATAGATACCAGAAAATACCATACTGTATATCAACATTTGATTCTAAAGGTTTATTTTAGTCAGATGGAACTTGATGTGACAGCTAGAAAATGAAAAAAGATGCTCAGACTGACTGATGGATAATAAGTGACAAAGAAAATTACATTTTTTCAGGATTGATTTGTAAGCATTTAATGAATTTGCTTTTACTTCATCTTTCACCTTTTTCTCTGTATAGTATTAGAAGAACAAATGTAAAAAAAAAAAAAATCAAATTCCTAATTCCTCATGTCTGGGGGGAAATGTCCCATTGAAGAACTGTCACCAGTATGAATTGCTGTGTGAAAAACAAAACACTTGATTTTCTAATACTTAACATCCAGTGAGCTAAATAACCACTAACTGGTATTAAAATGCAAAGACTAGAAAACCTTTTCCATTTCTTGTTACACTTAACAATTTTCTCAAAAGTAGATGATAAGTAAATGATTACCCTTTCTCTAGCGAATGAAACTTATTTCTGCTTTCATTTAACTCAGGAGCAATTACTTAGAGATTTAACTGGAAATAGAGGAAGACGGACTGGAATTGAAATTGCAGCTTCCTCCAGGATCTGGAACTGATCCCAAAATGCATATTTTTAAGCATCCTTTCAGAATGCTGTTAGGGAGAAGGACTTGGGAACGTGGCATTTATGATTTTGCAGCTTGCTATGGTGAAAGCTTCCACCCACTCCTATTACACAGTTTTTCAAAATCACTAGCAGTAAACATAAGAAGGATGTTTGTTTTGAAATGTTTGATCTACCTCTGCATAGGATGAGACACAGAAACTAAAAGAATAGATTTTTTTTTCCCCCCTCTTAGCTTTAGACAGCTATGCTGACTCCTAATTCTTTCCACCAGCTACAAAGGTATCCCACAAAATTAGCTGATCTTTACACAATAGAAAAGATGAATCCCATCGAGGGAGCCCCAAGTTCCTTTTCTACTGAAATACCCACAGCCACTAGCTTTGGCTGGGGCTTATCTATTCCAAGTACTCTCACATGAGCTTCTCTAGAGCTGTCAAGTGCTCAAGTCCTCTCGGTAAAGCTGGCAAATCATAAGGGCAGTTCTTGCGGCCCTTGCTGTCGTTCAGTGGTGTGGGTTACCTGTCAGAGCATGATCGTTGCTCTTTGTTCTGTGTTCTGCCTTTCCACAATCCGGTCGGTCTGCCTGAGACTCTCTGCTCTGAATCCGCACCTTCGTTTTTGGCTGATGTTCAGTCTGAATCAAAACTGGGGAATGCTCGAATGGAGTATTCATCCTCGTGGTTAATTGGGATAAAAGGTACGTTTCTGATAGATCTGGCTACCGTGGATACTGAAGGATAAATGGCTGTTTTCCACTTCAATATTAAAATGTTCTGTTTAGATAGGCTACATTTTTAGACCACTAAAAACTTGGAATTTCTTAAAAAAGTTGTGTTGTGGCTTACTTGGAATATTTACAGCTGTTGTAGAGCTGTATGTGATAAAATGATTGTTTACAAATCAATGCTCTTAAATACTTTTGTTTACAAGTTTATTATGGCCTTTTCAGTTTTACATAAGAATAGTGTCATTTCTACTTTGTGCAAAGCCATACTTCTTTCTTCACTCTCTTGCACTGCTTCCCACATGACATAATATTTTCATGGTTGTTTTCTAAAAGTTTCATTAAAAAGTTTTAAACAAGTCTTCCTTGTTCTCCTCATTGTGATTGCCCTCACGGAAATGTAAGAGCCATGTTAACCAGCTGGCTAAGAATCTGGCTTTCACAATTCAGTGAAATATGTAGTCTTGCAAAGTGTACTAAATTCAGCAGAGTACGAAACATCAAAGTTATTGGGAGCCTGAGCTCTGATATTTCTGATATCTGGACTCATTCATGAGTTTAACCTTCTGTTGAAAGATTGAAATCCTTGAATGTGTCACTGTGGATACAAGTTTCTCTAGAAACTCCCAATGCCGAGACAAGCTTTCCCTAAATTCAAAACCCAACTGGAATACTCGATTACATTTGATTTGTCTGTTGATTAGACGGAGCAGTTGGAGAAGAATCAGAACCTCCTTCTGAGTGTCACTATGCCCATTGTCACTCTGGATGGCTGTACCTTTCACAGAATCACAGAATCATATAGGTTGGAAAAGACCTTTAAGATCATCGAGTCCAACCATAAACCTAACACTGCCAAAACCACCACTACACCATGTCTCTAAGCACCTTTCACTGGAGTCCTTGAGAGGGACTGAAGAAGGAGGTGAGATCTTAGTGACAGCAGCAGCAACCTGCCACTGGAGAAGTTAAATAAAAATGACATGTACCCAGTCTCAGCCTGCCTCTTCTGAGGGCATTAAAAATATTTCACTGGGGTTTGGCGTATTTTCAGTACGTGTGCATTTTGCCATGTGTTTTCATTAATAATCAGGGGGGTGAAACTTTAGATAACGTCTCGAAAAATATATCTTCCTGTAGCAGAGAGAGAAGCTGATGTGAACTGAAGTGCAAATCTATCATTTGTTTGAAGCAGCAGTAGAAAATGTGATAGTAATTGTGGCAACAATGATGGAAAAGGCAGGGTGAGAAGTTACACGATCTATTTTATTACTCTGCTATTTTATTACTCTGGGAAGTAATTAAGTATTCTCTCCTGCTTCCTGCCCCAACCTCTCATGAATTCCGTTGTAATTTGTGAATTTTCTATTGCCTGGTAGCATGCAATAGCAGCCCGTGCAATCGAGTTACAGCGTGTGCAGATGTCTAGATGTTATGCCCCCTGTGGCAAGGTTCTCCCTCTTGTTTTTCTCATACAAGATGGAGCAGAAAATTTTAAACACAGATATTCTTGATAACTCTTCCTGTCCTAAGAACCTCCAGCCAACTAAGCTTTGAAGGTTTCAGATTTCCCAAAGCTCTAGAAGTTTTATTAGATAGAGGTCTGAAACAAACTATTATCATATTCCTGTCAAGGATATGACAGGAATTTATTTTCTCTATAAATACAAGTATTTCAATTTTTCCTCAGATCTTAAGATACCATCTTCTTTTCAGAGTTACCTGAATAAGATGTTGATAAATGAGGAGTTGGGCTTATCTAATGATTGTGCTGTTATCTGTCTAGAAAATATGATCAGTTTAAAATGCTAGTATAATTCACTAGTGCACTGCTGTAATTCAGTGAAATAAATCCAATGACTCTTGCTGTCAGAAAATTGGAATGAAGGCAGATGAACATGTGCACTGAGGCTGAAGGTTTTTCAGGGGAAAAAACCTCCTTCCTGCTCCAGTTAAACGGGCCTGGCTCAGTAATGTTTCAATGAGGAGAGGTGGAACAGAATGCTTACTGTGCTATTATGTGCTTTAGGTGAAGAAGAGAGTCAAATTGGTAAAAGTATTAAAATTTCTGCTCATTTTATGGAGCTCTGTATTTGCCAATGAATTGTCTTTCCACAGGAAAGATAATGTTGCATTCATTTTCACTTCCGACCTCACATGCTGACAAGGTGCCTCAAGTAAAACAAATGTATTTGAATGCATGTATCTAGCAGCATTCATCCAACAGAAAGCAAAGCCACATGTCACATAAATTTTATGTAGTGATGTTGTTGTAGCTATGATGGTCTAAGGACAATAAGCTGACTAGTGTAGTTTGAAAAGTTAGCGTTTTGAAAATGTAAGTATTTCTTCAGCTTTATAGTAGACTGTCAGCAATGATAAAATGATAAAATACCTAACCTGACACAGAGATTTCGCTGCTCTGGTGGTGAGGATTCTGTAGGATGACCACTGTAGGATTCCCACAGTCAATTCACAAAGCAGGTCGTGTCCTCCGTCTAACGTTCAAAGCCAATGTCAACCCTAAGTGTATGAGAATCATCACCCGCTAAAACAATGCGCAGAGCTCTCTCATCCCCAAGGACCAAAACCAGGTCTTTGTCCACACATCAGGGAATTAAACATCTAAGCAATTACCATAAGCTGATTTTGGCAGTAGTATTTGGTAGTATTCACACAATACTACTGACTTCCCCCCCCCCCCCCCCCCCCCAAATTTGTTTGGATTTCACTACACACAGAGGCGAGAAATAAGCACCAGTAATGAATCACAAAGTGAGAAACAGTCAAAATGAAACAGAAAATTTCTTCAGGCTCTTGCTAAGCTTCTCTTTCCAGTCACTTTTCCTTAAACTGCTACATCCTGTTGTAAGGAACTGATTTAGGATGGAGAAGAGCTTTGTCAGTCCTGCATGGCACTGTCCAAAAAGATGCAGGCAAACAAGGATTATAATTAAAAATTACAATTTTCTTGTATGTTGAAATAGAAGATTCTGTGTGATGGCTCAATTGCAATAAGGAATTACTAGAAGCAGTTAACAAAAGACAAGCGTGAATCAAATTTTGTGGTGAATAAATGATCTCTTTTTTTTTTTTCTCTTTTCTACATACAGCAAAATTTTGTTGTATCTTTTCAGTATGTTTTTAGAAACTAATAACGTAGACGATATAAGAATGTGAATGGAAAAAGCAACTGTACGGTGTGCATAAGCTCCATAAATACTATTTTATGAGAAAGTCAAAGGACATTAAACGTTTCTATTACAACTAGAACCCTTGTTGAATGTAATGATGAAAGGTAACAGTCCCATTTTCACCTAATGTTCTTGCAAGAATTTGGAGGGAAGAAATGTTTTAAATTAAACACTTCTTTTCAAAAAAATAAAGAGTTGCAAGAACGGTTTCTAAGACTTAGGTGTAAAACAAGTATTTTGAAAAGTTATCTGCCTACTCAGGTCATGGTCTTATGTGCTGTTGTGCTAAATGGAAAAATCAATCAAGGAAGGTTTTGAAACTAGTGTGTTGAATGGATGTCAAAACAGTAGGGCAATATCAAGGACCTAGAAAATACAATTGGAGTCGATGAGGCTTTCTAACTCCTTCTTGTTAACAATCCCTTTTCTTTCTTTATAATTATATTTGGACTGTGATTTCTTGGGGTTTTTTTCTTTCTTATAGAGAAGCACTTAAGTTCATCCTTTTATTGCTTCTTATGGTGATGCTGGTGGAATCTCCAGTTAACAGTCAGTCAAGGCTAACTCTGACATCAAACCCCAAGAGTCTCAAGAGAAAAATTCTTAATGTTATATAAAACGTGGAAAATACACCCCCAAAAAGTATGTGGACTACATTTTCAAACAGTATTAGGGAAGCTGAGCTCTTGGAAAAAAATGACTGCTAATGTGATATTGGAGCTGCTGGCTGCATGGAAAATACAGCCTCCTTTGTGCATTGTAGCAGTTGCAGGTAAAGGCTGGAGTGCTCAGTTTCGACTAAATTTGAAAGGACTAACATATAATTTGTCTTAATTTCTGCATGGACAAATTTAGGATCTACTTATAATAAAATCAAAATGTATTACCAATAAATGACAATAGCTACAAAATAGCTACATTTATCAAGTCATCATACATAAATTCATTTTCAGTAAAAACCTGCTTTAATTTGGCTAAGTCCCTTATGTGTGTCCCTTATGTGTGATATAAGTGCAGTTTTACTGCCATGGTGGGTCGTGTTTTCAGCAGCAACTGTTTCAATGGCTTGCAAGATACAGACTAAATGGGGATGAATACTTACAAACACTCTGAAACAGAAGTTCTGGAAATATCACACGTACCGAGCTGCTGATTTATTGAACGGCTCAGAAAGAGCAATGGTGTAATTGGCTGTATCTTTTATCCTGTTTTCTTTGATCCAGTCTCACTGGAGTGAGTGACTGCTTGCCATTTTCAAACAAGATGCAGTCCCTGAAGTTGCACAACCAAGGCTTTTATTTAAATTCAGTACGAATTTAAGGTGAGGGAGGAGTGCGCAATGGAACATTGTCCGTTTGGGATTGCCAGGAAAACTGGCAGTCTGCCCTGCTTTTGATTATGTTAAAGCCTCCTTTTAAAGAGCGATACCTGATCGCTCTTCAAAGCTGTGTCAGTTGGAAATCCCCTTTGGGACTCTGAGAGGATCACAGGTGCTTTTCATGAAGGACAGAAATGATGAAAATGTAAAAAGGTATTTTCTTCAATTCCAGTATTCGGCTTGTTATAATGTTTCATTTAACTGATGTCGAGCTGAAATATGAAGAATGAAATTGCTAACTTGCTGAAAGCTGATTCTAATTATTGATTCTGCATTTGACCATGGTTTGCTTTTTGCTAAGAGATGGTAAGTTAAAAAGAGCAAAACAGAAGAATACATTCTTTAAATAACAAGTACGTCATACTTTTACAAACGTCTTATGCCCACTATTATTTTCATGAATGCAAGATTTTGAAAGTCCCAAGAGAAAAGATTTAAAAGCCTAAATTTTTCAGACTTTGTCAAATTGTCTGTGTTCCCAAGCAAAAGAATTTTAAATTAATTAAATGTTTATTTATGGTAAATCTGTCACTGATACGAGACTGAATCCTTTTTCCTTACTTGACACCTTTAGGTTTTCTTTGGGTTTTTTGAATTCTTTTTGTGTTTTAGGGGAGAGCAGAGAACGTTAGAGAAAGAGTACTGTGAAGGGAAAAAGTAAATTATATCTCCGACTTGCTGATTTTAGGAAATGGGGACTGTTTGAAGTTGCTCAGAGATCTGGCATGTTACAATAAATTCTGGGGCTGCTGGATTAACAGTTGATAAAGTTAAATGTGGATGATAAATTTGTTTCAGGAGTGTGCAATTTATCGCTTCGAAATAGGCTCAAAAAAAAAAGGGTATTTCCGTATAACGTAGAACATACACTGGTCAATAGTACAAATTGCTTTAATATTGAGCATATAAAGTCCAGTACTTGGAATTATCATTTAAAAATACATTTGGATGCTGCTAGGCACTAAAGCAGTGCATTTGGAATTCTTGGATGGATTCTTGCCCTTTTTCTCGCCTAAAATCACTAATTATTCAAGATACGTGTTATGCATATATAATCAGAATAGTATAAAAGAGGCACTTTCAAGAGGTCAGAAAATAGTTTCAGTCAGTTGGAACTGATAAACCAACCTGATCTCCTTCTACAACAAGGTGACCCGCCTAGTAGATGAGGGAAAGGCTGTGGATGTTGTCTACCCAGACTTCAGTAAAGCCTTTGACACTGTTTCCCACAGCATTCTCCTGAAGAAACTGGCTGCTCATGGCTTGGACAGGCGTACTCTTCACTGGGTAAAGAACTGGCTGGATGGCCGGGCCCAAAGAGTGGTGGTGAATGGAGTTTACTCCAGTTGGCGGCTGGTCACAAGCGGTGTTCCCCAGGGCTCTGTGCTGGGGCCAGTCCTGTTTAACATCTTTATCAATGATCTGGGTGAAGGGATCAAGTGCCCCCTCAGTAAGTTTGCAGATGACACCAAGTTGTGTGGGAGTGTTGATCTGCTTGAGGGGAGGAAGGCTCTGCAGAGGGACCTGGACAGGCTGGATCGATGGGCTGAGGCCAATTGTATGAGGTTTAACAAGGCCAAGTGCAAGGTCCTGCACTTGGGCCACAACAACCCCATGCAACGCTACAGGCTTGGGGAAGAGTGGCTGGAAAGCTGCCCAGCAGAGAAGGACCTGGGCGTGTTGGTTGACAGCTGCCTGAATATGAGCCAGCAGTGTGCCCAGGTGGCCAAGAAAGCCAAATGGCATCCTGGCTTGTATCAAAAATAGCGTGGCCAGCAGGAGTAGGGCAGTGATCGTGCCCCCGTACTCGGCACTGGTGAGGCTGCACCTCGAATACTGTGTTCGGTGTTGGGCCCCTCACTACAAGAGAGACATTGAGGGGCTGGAGCGTGTCCAGAGAAGGGCAACGAAGCTGGTGAAGGGTCTGGAGCACAAGTCTGATGGGGTGCGGCTGAGGGAACTGGGACTGTTCAGCCTGGAGAAAAGGAGGCTGAGGGGAGACCTTATTGCTCTCTACAACTGCCTGAAAGGGGGGTGTAGAGAGGTGGGGGTCGGTCTCTTCTCCCAGGTAACAAGTGATAGGACAAGAGGAAATGGCCTCAAGTTGTGCCAGGGGAGGTTTAGATTGGATATTAGGAAATTTTTCTTCACTGAAAGGGTTGTCCAGCATTGGAACAGGCTGCCCAGGGAAGTGGTTGAGTCGCCATCCCTGGAGGTATTTAAAGGACGTTTGGATGAGGTGCTTAGGGACATGGTGTAGTGGTGGTCTTGGCAGTGTTAGGTTTACGGTTGGACTCGATGATCTTAAAGGTCTTTTCCAACCTATATGATTCTGTGATAAAATCCAAGTCAGTTTTACAGACTAGAATGATGTAGAAAAATTTATTAAACATAGACTGGTAATACAGTTACAATTATAGTGTAGTACAGTATGCCTAACTATACAGGAGAAGATATAGAGTTTGCTGTCCTCATCACTGCCTTATACAGTTTCAAAATATGCTTTTTTTCTAATTACATAATCTTCATGGCTTTTTTTTTTTTTCATGTTAGACAATCCCTTGAAAATTGTATTGTTGATCTGTTCTGATACCTCTGACTTTGGCAGGTTAAAGTGAATACATAAATGTTATTTTTTTGCAGGACAGTACAGATGCACAAAAACATCTATTAGTGAAGAAAAAAAATTGGAAATTCTGTTGATGCAACAGAATAGATTCATACCAAGACATTTGTAATAAATTCAAGCTACAGGTATAGTGGCAAATTTTGTGGTGATTTCATAGCAAAGCAAATATCTTCTTAGGACTGATTTTTTTTTCAAGGGAGACAATAAGATTAGAATCATATTCCCTACCTTGCTAGTTTACTAATCTCTAATTAATTTTGTTGGTTAGATTAATGAACGTCCTGAGACTTTTTATTTTATCCTATGTCATCTTATATCCCACTATTGCAGATGAGATTAATAAATATGCAGCAGCATACATCTGTACTATAATAGGCATTTTATTAATTTTAGTATGGGTTGTGGCATTCTAATTTTCCAGGGTGGAAATACCAGTGAACAATCACAACAGAAGTTTTGTCTCTGAAATACAATGTATTCAATGTCCTTGGCTGCCATTGAAATTGCTATCTTGAACATTGAGAAAACTGGAATGGAGAGAATAAAATAGTAGTTTCATCACTAATAAAAGAGATGCCACATTTGGGATGTTCACTGGTGCAGGAAACAAGGGCATTTCATTTCAGTTCACCTTAATAATTCAAATCTCAGCTGTCAATAAGTATCTAGTTCTCCTTGTGAGTCTCTCTATGAACTGCTAAAGTATAAAGGAATCAAAGTCGATGAGGAAAGAGAGGTTTGAAAGCTCTTTCATCTGACACGTTATTTGGACATCGAACTGTGTAAACTAATTATTTTGCCTTTCTATCACCTCCAAACTTTCCATCCCTTAACAACTTAGAGTCATGACTGTGACTCCTAACCTTTCCTTTTGTCTTTACATGCTCCGAAAGGAACCTGTTGGCACAAAACTTGGAGCACCACATATGTAGGGTCAGAAGGGACCTCAGGAGAGTGTCTAGAGCATTTGGTCTTCTTCAGAAACAGGATCTTGTACAATCTTGGCATATTTGAAATTTAGACCTCAGTTCTGTGTTTCTACTCTTATTAATTGGGAAAACATGAAACAACAACTCCTCGAGTTAAAGGACTGTTTCACGGTGCAACTTTCAATAAGTACTTCCATTTACAGTTTGTCTTTCACACCACTCAGGTTGCTTAATTTATATCTTCTGTAGGTGCATCTCCCTGTTGAAGCAAGAACAGCTGACTGAGATTGCTAGGTTGAGCTACAAAAACATTATTCTTAAATGCTTCCACTTTGGTCAACAGATTTATGTGAGTGCAAGTGGGGAGTAGCTGTGAACAGAATTTGACTGTGATTTGGAATTAGGGGTGGTGGATTCAGTAACATGAGTCAAAAGCATTCAGAAGCCTGGCTGATTTTCCAAATCAATTAAGTCCTCATATATATTGAAAAAAAAAAAAAAAAAAAGGATGAGATTTAGTATACTCTGGTATTATTACTGAATTTAACAATTGAATGAAATGGTGTTCTGGCCCTGATAAAAGTTTGTTGTGATGTAAATGAAATGTGATGTGATGTGAATGTAAATGTGATGTTGTGTGTATGGTTTGTTTGCAAAGTAAAGACTCAAAAGACAGCATAAAGTCTTATAACATACCAGCTGCTTTTATTTTGTTCCTTGTATATTCATCATGTGTATCAGAGAGGTGAAAGCAGACAAAAAAACGTATGAAATCTCCTTCAAACAAGTTTGAGATAAAAGTAAAGTTGTTTGGTCAACCTATATCCAAAATAATCATCATTTCATGCAGATTTTACTGTAATTTCCCATTATTTTTATCTGCCCAAAAGCTGTTGTGCCCAAAAGCCCAAAAGTCAGCTCCCCTACCCGACATCTTTTTACCAAATGCTTCTGAGGTTTGCATACTGGAGACTGCCTTTCTACCAGCAGAACTGCAGGAAGGCGTGGGTTAGCTCCTGTCCTGAGGCAGGACCTAAAACGTCTCCCCAGTAAAAGAGCAAGTTCTACCCCAAGTTTGTTTTCTCTCACTCACTGAGGACAGCTGTTGCTGCTGGGAACATGCTGTATCCAGCAAGGTTTTGGCTGACGGAAGCTTGGGCTGCATCTCTCTTGCTCCCATTGATTTAGCCCCTTTAGAAGCCAGTAAGTATTTTCAACAATTTGCCCTTCTTCTGTCTTTCTTTTCTTTGTGCTTAATAACAGTAAGGACATTTTGTACTTAACAGTGATATGATCATATTTTGTAGTGCCATCGCCAGATCTTGTTGTAAATTTTACAAGTCACAGTCTTGAATGACGGAAGGCATTATCTTAAACAGAGGATGGCCTTCAGTCTCTGCCCGCCCCTACCAGACCTCTTCAGCAGCTTCCCACTCCAGCCTCTTCGGCTAGCTGCAAGCTCTGCTCTGCAGAACGTTCCTATGCCTTGATTGTCTTGGCAGGTCTTTTGTGTGAAGAAATGCAGTGAAGAAGGCAGAAAGTTTGTATCTACCCAAAATCAAACTGAACTGCAAGGACTCATGAGGCTGTCATTGGTCCCAGCCTCGAGAATGACAGTAACGAAGAAACCCAAGTTTGTCAGGCTCCTCTCTCTTGGTCCCACTCCTCTATCCCAAGTCTCTGTCCAGTTCTTCTCAGATTTCCTATCCCCCTCCTCCTTCCACAAGCAATAAACCTGTGATCAGATCTGTAATTTAGGGCAGCATTTAGAAGATCCTACGGCAATGAAAATGTCTGTGAAGCTTTGCTCGTCTTTGAGCCTTGTATCCATGAGCTAACAGTGAATATTATGTTGCAAAGCGGGTGGACAAAAGGCAAAATATTTCTGACAGAAAGAACGGAAAAAATTGCCCTTTTTGTTTTGATAAATCAAACAGTAAAAATAACTTTAAAGAATTGAAGAACAAAGAACTGTAAATGGCTAAACAATGTATTAATTTATTCAAGCTGTGGAGGTCATATTCATTTTTCTCTAAGACAGCTTTTTGAAATAGGATCCTACTACTGCCTTCTGTCCTCTTGTTCAGTGTGGGAAGGGCTGGAAATAGGAGAGAGGATGACAGTCAGTGCTGCAAAAAAATCTTCCTCCGCACCTCAAATCAATAACCTTGTATATTTATTCTAGATTATGAGTGCCAAATAAAATCTTTACATAAAATATCATCAATAAAGTCTTGCTATTTGGCCAGTTTCATTCCAATTCCTGAACTGATACTTAACACTATTATTTGAAATAAGTTTCTAGAAATTATTTGCTTAAAAATGTGATTTCCAGCTTCCTATATTTATCAGGACAGCTGTCTGAATCAATGCCTCTTAAATTAATAAACAGCCTACTTATATTTCAGTTAAACACCCATAACCTTTTTTTTTTTTTTTTTTCTTTTCCCTTTGGGACTTTGTTTTCCCCCCAAATGGAACCTGGTTTTGATGCGTCTTGCCTGATAATAGAGGACAGACATTACAATTAATTCCAGAAAAAAACCTTTCTTAAGTATTAGGCAAAATAGTTCTCTAAGCTAATGGGTCATTAATGGCTAGACATGATACCCTTTATTCCTTCTGATATTTAAACTCTTATTCACTCTGTAATATTGGCATAAGAGTTCCACAGAAGAGAAATTTATCTTCTTTGAACAGTTGAATCACTGTCTGAGGGTAGGTCTATACCAAATTTTTCTGTTCTTCCTGACTCTCACTGTATTTCAAAGAATGGGGTGAGAGTTGCGTACTAAAACCAAGATGCAGTTCCCCTTTGCTAGCTTCATCTTGTCTATAGGAGGAAGAACACAATTAAACAGCATTATATTTCAGATCATTTATCAGCTTTGAAAATTCTGCCTAAAATCCAATATTCCCAATGCTGTATCCTTACAGTTTTGATTTTTAAAAATTACATTCTCATTAGAGAATTTAATGCAGATATGTTTATATAACAACAAATTTTATGTAATAGAAAATAAATACCATTCTTAGCAAATATTTTTTGAAATTACAAAAAGGTATATTATAGAAGACAATACAGAGATTTAAATCTCAGCAGTGTTGGAGAAAAAGTAATTTGCAAAGAAATGTAGATATTTAAGCACGTGTTTATAACTGCTCTTGTCAAAGTACACTGTCTTGCTACTAAGATTCATGCTTAATCCAGACAAATGTGGTTACTGTGTGTTTAAAAAAAAAATAAATTTCAAGGTGAGCTCTGCAAATTTTAGTAACATTGACATACATTCCCTCTCCTATTAAATAATCTTCACAGAAAAATTAATATCTAATTTAAAGTATAGGATGATCTTTATACTTAAATGTATGCTCTAGTGATAGCTTTTATCAAAGCCTTTTTGCCACAAAGAAGAAATCTTATGGCTACTAAGTATTTCCTTTTGCTGCCTTTATGTTTGAAAGATAGAAGCTGTCTCCTTTAGTTCACATCTCTTTTTTTTAGCCAATTAGTATTAAGAACATAGAAATGGAGGTACTGGAGATGATGAGGCTCTTAATCATAAGTTATACCTTCTTCAACACTAGACCATAACTGATACTTGGGGAGGGAAAATAATGCCCGAGCAAGTATCAGAATGATAGCTGAGCTGATAAATCCTCTCATCTGGGATTTCGTGCACTAGTTTGTGTATGCTAATAGCCCCCGATGGATTTTCTTTCATTTACACTTCTAGCATCCAAAACAACTTGTGGCAATGAATTCCACAATTTTAATAAACAAAATAAGGAAAACAAATAATTTCTATTTAACTACTAAGTTGTTTATTCATATAGTGAGAGAAGCATTTTTGTATTTCTTAAATAAAGCTTGTATTTTCATACTCCATATGTTTCGGTATACATTTAATATTCAAATATATCCATCATAAAAATAAAGTTAGAATTTCAAGAAATGGGGTTTTCAAGTAATAAAATGCATTATTCGTTGTTTTTACAGCCATATAACAAATTACAAAAGAAGTTCTCCCCAGACGCTGAAATCTGATTCAAAAGTTGCCTTACCTGTTCCACTTCATTTGTCAGAGACAATATTAAATGGTGTTTATATAAATAGTCTCTCTAGGATTTTAGTTTATTTTACGACAGTGACTATATTTGTAATCAGTGTATAGCTCTTCAAAATACCATATTGCAAAAATACCCATATTTAATTTAAGGAGATCAGATTCTATTTGTTCCATCTATTATAGTAGCAACCATATCAACTAATATGACAGCTGTATTACTCAACATCATTGCAGGCAATGACATATGGGGAAGCATAAGGACAAACACGCAAATATGCATTTTATCAGAACCAGGGCATTGTCTAAGTTTGAACAATCCCTTTGTTAGCACAGCTGTCCTCAAACAGCAGCACATTAACCTCAAATATTTCTCTGTCGGTTTTTTCTTAAGTGAACAAATAAAAGTTCCCCTGTTAAAGCGAGTAAAATGCTTGACAAATTGTAAAATGTGATTGCTAAGAATGAATCAAGGCTTCACTGACCTCAGTGAAGATGGTGGTAGTTCAAAAATATGTTGAAGAGTTTGCCCATGATCAAGTTTTGGGGGGAGAGAGAGAGAGGGAGGGAGGGAAAGAGCAAGGGGTCAAGTACATTGCATTTGTACAGCTTCTGAGTACATCTTCCATTTTATAAAGAAGCCACAGTGAAGTTAGGGTACCCTAGAGGAAAGATTAGCCTTCAGCTGAGATAGCAGCTAGTATTGGTCGTAGCGTACTGATTATGGGAAGACAGAGAGTGGAAAATATCACAATATTAGAAAATATGATCCTTAATCTGTTTAAAATGGGGAAAAAAGGTTTCAAAGTTGCTTCCATTTTCTATTTGAAAAAATAACAGAAATTAAATGTGGTTTTTGAAACTTTTCATTTACAAATTAAGAATACATGTAGATATTTAAATAACTACTGTAGTAAGAGACATTAATACATTTCTGAAATGGCTTTTCAGAAAAGGCCATGTTTTTATTCAAACAATTTTCATGTTTGAAAAATTTTGATGAACACTGTTGGCTGTTAAAGGAACATACAATAAAGTATATTCTCCTTGACAGAATATATTTCATGCCTTCAACTGAGAGTAGTAACTCTTTTTTACTGAGAATGAGAGAAGAGATTGCTGGCTTAAACCATTTATAACCGTACTAGTGTTGCTTCTCGGGAGCCACCAGCAATAATTCATCTTGGTGTCCTGCCTCGGTGCCTACAGCAAAGCGGAGGACCTGATCCTGTGCTGGCCACAGGGCTTCCCAAGCAGGAGAAGCACTTTGTGTTCATCACCTGGAGGGTGCAGGGCTAAACTTCCCCTGACTTTCAGCAGGACCACTCATTCAGATGCATCTCCCGTTTCCTCCTCACCCCTTATCTTTCCTTCCTAAATGAGGCAGCCTCCATGTGGGCTTTCACGGACGTAAGTGCAAAATGTTTCCTGCAGCTTTCAGATAGCAGGGTTTTGTGCAACTTTACATTTACGTGGGTTTAGTGACATGAGAGAAATTACGGAAGAGCGGGAATAGCCACTCCGAGATCTTTTCCCCCAGGCCTTTTTTCTGAAGGAGAAACAATAGTCACTCTGTTGTTGTTCTGAGCATTTCTCTAGCCCTGAAAAAACTGGCTTTCTGTCTGCTTTGTGCCATCAGATCAGTGCAAAACAACTGAACAGGGAACGCAGCCTGGTCCCAAAACTCTCTCAAGTTCACCGTCTGCGTACTAGTTGAGATAACGCGAACGTCTTCATAAATATATCAGTAAAACATATTTAGTGCTGTGTAGCTTAACCAACTAAACAAGATGATTTGAGCTTGTGCTCCATTCTTTTTCTTCCTCCTCATCAAATAAAGATTGTATGGTTTGAAAAGTGGGGATTGCCTTCAGAGCAAAAAGAGTTCCAGACCAATAATGAAGTAATCCAGTATTAGTAGCTAAATCCCCATGGAAGCACAAGTCAAGCTGAGGTATTATGCATGACTTGGTAGATCCTCCATATGTTGTTTGTACGTACTCCTTGAGGCATTGTGCTATAAATAACAGAAACTGAAATGCAAAGTAGCACTCATCAGGGACAATAAAAGTAATAATTCAGAGATTCATAACTATGGCTGGAGGGGACCCATTATGATTGCAGAGTTTGGTCTTCTGCAAGACACAAACTTTTCTTGTATTAATTGCTACTGAAAATAGGTGCAGCTTTTTTATTTATCCAAATAGTATAGAATTGGGGATTTATTTTAAGGGGGGAAAAAAACCCCACCTGTCTTTGAAAATCAGGTTTTTTTCACTTAGTAGCAAAGAGAACTGAGGTAAGATGATTTATCTGAAAAATTAGCCAAGGTAGTATAAATAGAAAAGACTTCCCAGGCTTATCTGAACTCCACTGGAGTTCTTAACTTTCTTCATAGTATTATATATATATATATTAGTATAAATACTGGAATTTTTTTTTAGTACTTGAATGGAACATTGAAATAATAAAAAAATTACAAAAAAATCTCTCTTAAATAAGCATGCGTTTGGAAGAAACATACATTAGTCTAAATTAGTCTTAGATTTGGTGTATCAATAATACAGAAGAAAAATTTTAGAGTTGCCTTTCTTCATTGACTGTGTAGGACATTTATACGACTAACTACATCGAGGTATGGAGATAATCAAGCATCCAGCAGCTGGTGGGCATTTCTAGCAGTCTCTAGATCTAGCGTGCACCCTGATTATGTCCCGACTGCATTTCAGGGCATAGCCTGGGTGGGTCTCCTCCCTGGGCATGCTGCAAGCAAGTCTGGCAGCAGACCTGCCCCAGCAGATCTGCCAGGCTGGTCCATCTAGGGACAGGAGGGAACACTATGAGTGCAAGTACCCTGCACAGCTTTAAATAACTATATTATACCCAGTTATAACTATATATACCCGGTTCTGCATCTGTCTCCTGAATTTGGAGCGCCTTTGCACTGGAGGTGTGTACTTCGAGTTGTAATGCTAGCAGGGATGGTAACAAGCACTCATACAATAACTTCTCAGTAGAGGTGCTCAATACTGTTGGCTTTTTACTGCTCTTTCTCAGTGGTGTTTTTGCATAACCCTATTTAAGGTGCTGTCCAGTACAACATGTGAACTAATTCATTGATTCAAGCCTGTGATTTTCTCACAATAGCCTCTTTTAATGAGCTTTGATTTGTCTAGTCTAAAATACTCGTTTCTTAAAAAGTCAGTATTTTTGCATTCTGAAGGAGTGATTACATCCGCTATAGATTCTGGATTTGTTTTATGGATTCTATTAAATCAGAATTATAACTTAGATTCATAGGTTCTGTTATTTTGCAGTTATCCTGTGAAAAGCTGCTATATGGATGGGGCTGCAAAACATCATGACTCTCTGACACTAATATTCTCTTTCTAGATTTTCCTATAATCATCTTTTGTATACAGAAAAAAATCAGGTGCTATAGTAATGAAGTTTTCCAAAATTAGACAAAAATGTATTCTGTAATACAGACTACCGCTATTTGCAAAATTTTCATCTGCTACCTCTTTATTTTGCATTTAATACTTGAGGAAAATAATTGCATGTAAATAGATGCACTAATAATAGCTGATTAAAATGCATTAATTTTACATCACCAAATAATCATCATTAATTTAATTCCAGTACACCATAAAATGGCTAATTCCTCTTCAGCCAGTTCACATTTAAATTGATAAAAGAGATGAAAGTAGTTTAGACAATCTCATTAAGCGCGCAAAGATATATTCTGATTTTCTGTGTGTGAAGTTTATTTCTTTAATCAATTAAAATGTAATAAACACTATGGTAAGACAATGCTAAAACTACACAGGGAAACACAAATCATAAAATGCAAAGTGAAGCATCCCCTAATAACAGTAATTCTCTCAGTTTGCATGCAGCAGGTTTATTCACTAGGGGCTACACTTTAATCCTCTGTGCCTAAGCACTGGTATTAAATCCTGAGCAGAGCTAGCAATATAGCTGTAGCTTTAATTTACGGCTGCTGTATTTTAGGGCCTGTACAAATTAGATAGCGTTCCTTATTTACTACATTGTCATGTACACTTTTTATGTAATCAGATTATCTTTTTTTTTGACTAGTTCATGCTAATTTTCTGCCACACCAATTTCTGAAAGTCCTTCCTGAGACTTTCAAGTAACACCTTCTCTCTAGCTTGACAATTGCTCCAAAAAAATCTCTGCTATTCTAATAATCATTATTTATCTACTAGTTCCTACCTTCCATTCTGTTAGAACACCCAACGTTTGCTCATGAAATAGGGAGTTAATCGGCTTAATGAGTCATTCTAAATGACGCCCATAGATCTAATTTATTAATAATTCAGAGGACTACTCAAATGGCTGCCATTAGTTTGTGATCTCTTTTCCTACTGTCTGTATTGGATACAGTAGCTACTGTGTAGTGAAAATATCGCTTGAGGACATGGCTAGAAATCTGCAATTGTTTTTAAAAATATTTTGCTGCTAGCCTTTCAGGAAGTGAGCAGAATATATAGCATTATTCACATAGAGATTTATAAACCTCAAAAAGAGGTGGGGTGAATTCAGTGTTCAAAACATATATAAGGATCTTTAGAAGTATTAATTCCTTGTTCCTGTAGATCAGCTATATGCATGTAAGGGTAAGCATTCTCACTTTTATTTTTGAGTACAACTCAATACATCTGATGAGTGACATCTGTGCCCCTGAGATAACTTGGACATGGCTATTTTCTTGGCAGACAGGAGTTAAAGTGTGCTGCGTTCTGAAGATATAAATATCACAGTTTGGGTGGGATTTGACAAATTAAATTCTGTAGAAATCAAAGAATATATTGTAATTTAAACCCACGTGGAATCTTCAGCATTTGCTTAATGAAGTTGCAAATACTTTTGGGAGCATTCAGGACAGGCTGCCGATTCCAGTAACTTTTGAAATCTCTCACGTGAACAGAGTTTCTTAAAATCCTTGTAAACTAGAATATTTTAATTCTAGTAAAAGACATGGAGATGGGCAAGGAGGGGTAAAAGGTAAAGGATAAGGTTTTAAAAGTATTCAATTATAAAAAATAAATAAAAAACCTTGGTACCTAGCTCTCCATTGTTATAGTTCTAAATATAAACAGCATCTAAATTTATTTAATTATTTGATTATTTTATTCAGTCTGTTCAGTATTCATCTTTTAAGAACTTTGTCATCTGTCTTCCTACACCACGTAGGTGTTCCACTTTTCTGAAAAAGGAAATCACACTTCTTCCAAGTCAAAAAAAGAAATGTTTTTATCCATCATTGTATCAAAATAGAATACTTCGTCATTTTATTCAACCATATTTCTATAACCACACATAAAATAGCAACAGAGTGAGAACAAATTGTACCTAGCCAGAGATTTGTATAAATTCCCTTCTTCTGATCTTATATTCATGCACTTCTCCATGTATTAGGATTATACATTACCGCAAGAAGTTAAAGATCCCTTCTGGACGAAGGGATCGAGTGCACCCTCAGTAAATTTGCAGATGACACCAAGTTGTGCGGGAGTGTTGATCTGCTGGAGGGTAGGCAGGCTCTGCAGAGGAACCTGGACAGGCTGGATCCATGGGCCAAGGCCAATTGTATGGGGTTCAACAAGGCCAAGTGCAAGGTCCTGCACTTGGGCCACAGCAACCCCATGCAACGCTACAGGCTTGGGGAAGAGTGGCTGGAAAGCTGCCCAGCAGAGAAGGACCTGGGGGTGATGGTTGACAGCTGCCTGAATATGAGCCAGCAGTGTGCCCAGGTGGCCAAGAAAGCCAATAGAATCCTGGCTTGTATCAGTAATAGTGTGGCCAGCAGGACTAGGGCAGTGATCGTGCCCCCGTACTCGGCACTGGTGAGGCCGCACCTCGAACGCTGTGTTCAGTTCTGGGCCCCCCACTACAAGAGAGACATTGAGGTGCTGGAGCGTGTCCAGAGAAGGGCAACGAAGCTGGTGAAGGGTCTGCAGCACAAGTCTGATGGGGAGCGGCTGAGGGACCTGGGGTTGTTCAGCCTGGAGAAAAGGAGGCTGAGGGGAGACCTTATTGCTCTCTACAACTGCCTGAAAGGAGGGTGTAGAGAGGTGGGGGTCGGTCTCTTCTCCCAGGTAACAAGTGATAGGACGAGAGGAAATGGCCTCAAGTTGTGCCAGGGGAGGTTTAGACTGGATATTAGGAAATTTTTCTTCACTGAAAGGGTTATCAAGCATTGGAACAGGCTGCCCAGGGAAGTGGTTGAGTCGCCATCCCTGGAGGTATTTAAAGGACGTTTGGATGAGGTGCTTAGGGACATGGTGTAGTGGTGGTCTTGGTAGTGTTAGGTTTACGGTTGGACTCGATGATCTTAAAGGTCTTTTCCAACCTGTACAATTCTGTGATTCTGATTCTGTGATTCTGTGATTTTTACAATGCTTCAAGTAAAAGGCTCTGAATTAGAGCAACTTACAGAGAGAATCTGATGCAACATAGAAAATTTATCTAAAATAATAAGAAAAGCAGTAGCTTATAATGAAGGAAACAGTTTTACTACTATAAAATTTGAAAATACGTAAGTATATGAAATGGGGATAATGGCACCCAAAATCTCATTAAGAATTCCTATTTTGTCTTTGTAACATCTGTCATTATCAAAACAAAATTCAACAGTCATTATTGTAGTCACTGTTGTTAGAAAAAAAAATTACTTTGTACATCTTAGTATGGCAGTTAAAAATCCCTGTGGGGAATTTAATTTGGATCCTTTCTAGCAGCAGCATAAACTAATATATTCCAAGAAAGTTAAATTGTCTGTGACTGTTCCAACAGTATGTTAGATAAATCCCAGAGTGTCACCTCCAAAAAAAGTCAAATGCCATAGGTTGCAAAGCTAGAGTAAGAACCGCATTTTAATTGGTCTGTAACATTTTAAGCAATAAAGCACGTTACAAGTTGGCATCACACTGTCTGTGTTTATATATGCCGCTAGACTGCATACAAGGCATTTAAGTTAATACTGTGATTACACAAATACTGGAGCCAGGTATAATAAAAGGATTTAAACCTAGCTGTAATGTTTGGATTGGCTCCACACGTTATTCATTTGCACACACGCATCTGAGCAAAGCATTAGATCTCCTGGATCCCCTCCGCTCTGGCCGTCAGAGCTGCGGATCGCCTGGTGGCCTGAGGTTCTCCTGACGGCGTCATTCCTGTTCAGGCGTCGCTCGCAGCGGGTACTGATGTACATGCAGGCATTTGTGTATCTGCCCGTTACTGAGCGTGGAGAATATCTGATCTCGTTCTATAAGAAATCCATACGCAACAGTCTGTGGAATTATTTTCTGCCTTGCAATTCTCTCTTGTCAGATTCCCTAGGCTTTTTCCTGTTCCTTGTGTTTATGCCATATGATGGAATTGATGATGGCCGCGTTTCAAATGTCAGTGGCAATTGTATAAAAGTTTTGTCCAAATCAAAGGTTCGGGTTTGGCAGATCTCAGCGTGTCTATTGGAGACTGAAAGACAGTCCAAAGCCATTGCGCTTGATAAAAAGTGGGAAATAAAAACAGTTTGTTTGAATGAATAGGCTGATAGATATGTCACTGAAGAGAAGATGAAGTGTGGGTAGCCACCAGTGACCATTCCACATATGCACTTTGCTGGTGGATTTTCTTTTTAATATTTATCCTGAATATTCTGGTGAAAGGAAAAGATATGTTTGACAGTTCCAAACCTTTTTTATTATTATTTAAATGTATCAAATTTAATTTTGATTACAGTCTGTATTTTGAAAATTATTTTAATGATATATTTAACTGTATTAATCTACAATGTCACATTTACAGCACTTCATTATGTCCATAAATTCTAGAATTGTTTTGAAAAGTAAAGTTAAAAGAAAACTTTTCTGACAATAAGCTGGGATATCAGATTTAACTGAAAGCCTTAGGAAAAAAGATCATCAGGTATCAGAACTCTTGAATAACACAGAGTATAGTCCAGTAAAAGATCGTTTATTCCCAAGTCTTCCAAATATAAGAATGCGTATACTGTATCAGCTTATTCACAGGGAACATTTATTGGCAAATGAGAAGCGTTGCAATGCATTTTTCAATATTCTTTAATGGTATATTACAATCAGAGATGTTGAAGCACGGGTGTCCAAAGAAGGAAATGAGAAATGGGCACTTAACACAATCAGAGGCCTTTCTGGAACACAACTATAGCTGTGGTTTTATTGATATAGCTGAGGAAATGTATTTACAAGAACCATTACTTTGCCATATAAATCCTATTTTTATAGGAACAGGCAGCACAGCATGAGGTTCCGTTGACTTGACTGCTAAAGTTCCAGATACGGCCCCTCTTTCTATATGTAGGAAACGAGGTGGCCCATATTATCTTCTAGGTTTTGAACGTATTCATAGGATTTCTCACTATATATTTGCTATTATCAGAAGACATGACATAGTCAATTAAAATAGTGGCTGTTCTTTTCCTCCTTTCCCCTGTCCTGTCCTTGAAAAAATCTGTGCTTTTTTTTTTTTAGCATGATATTTTGTGTTTTAATGAACATTGATTTATTTTGGTAAAAAAAAAAAGAAAACATTACTTATACTACATGTTGCTATTAAGGGTACTGTTTTAGAAATGCATTGTTTTAGAAATCCCGGGGGGGGGAAAGATTTTATGAACATAGAGTATGATTGGGCTTTGCTTGCTGATTGCAGTTCCTAAAGCGACGGACCCTTGCTAGCAAGAACTTTCCTGCCGATGTTGATAGCTTAGGACACATCAGTTGCAGAACCGCTTTTTAGCAAACAAATCAAAGATCAGCACACAGGTACCCGACTCCAGCAATCTGAAAATTGTCTCTCTGTGCTTTAGAATACAAGTTCAGAGCCTCACTGTCTGCTAAAACAGAGCTGGCAGTGGCTGGTAGCCCTTCGGAAATTTGAAAATTCCCTTCACTGTAAACTAAATAAATACATAGGATGGAAAAGCAAGAAGCAATTCATAACAAAATGACCTCTTCAATTATTAACTGGCAAAACTCCCAAAGGCATTAAAATAAATGAACCATAGCTTGAATCAAAAAGGCAAAAATTATAACTTGGGGCTTATACTTCATAAGTTTAATTAAATATAAATGGATTGCTGAAACAGCATATGGCTTCCTATACTATTATCGCTAGAAACATATTTAGTGATTTACAGATAGAAATTGAATGAGAGGTTTGACTGTATCTGATCTAATTCCATTATTGGCTGCTACTTTCCGGTTTTCCCTGAATAGTATCAGTCGTCACTTTAAGTTGTCAGTCCCTGCAGAATGCATATGCAATTCTCAATTTAGCCCGTTTTCCAGCTGTTTATATATAAAACCCTGTGTGGGTTTTAGAGGCATTTTACTGCTGTTGCTTTGTAGAGCCTTTCATCAGCATGAAATGAATAAGGAAATAAATTTTGAAACAATTAGAAGAAATAGAATAAACGTCTTCAAAATGAGCATTGAGCAACTCGGAGGGTGCATTTAACTGCTGTTGGATTGTGATATGTTGTGCTGCTTTGTTAACCAAATCTCAGACTTCTAAGTCCTACTGAGAAGTTCTGTGTCTGACCTTTCCCCATCTGAACTTCATACTTTCTTGAGTCCTTGAGTGGACTACTCCAGCTAATAAAATGGGTAAAAGAAAGGAGAGTGACGTAATAGGTTTTCCTATTTTTTTTTAAAAATAAATAAGATATCACCCTGCTTTGAAACATTTTCTAAGAAAGAGCATAATTCTTAAGGCTTTGTGATTAAAATTTTTGGGTCTGTTTCTGAGGCCTTTGCTGCTATACTACGAAGTAGTTTCAATGGAATTTTGTAGAAAAAAGGAAATAGAATCTGGCTCTATGAAATTCTTTACAGAAAAATAAAATAAAACAAAAGGAGAAAATAGATCAGTTGTCTAAGTATTTGTGGAATTTCTGCCTCAAAGCTGAATTCTGCTCATCAGAATGATGGTACTCATAGCAAACTGAATTTTTAAATCTTCCCTAGTAGTTAGGAAAACAATCTAATTACCTGAAGGCATTATGTTCTTTAGCTGTTTGGATATCCAGAAAGGGCCAGTAGCACTCACTGAACAGCTGATTTGTGCTGGTATAGCGAATGTCGTTCACTGTCTGTCTAGATCAGAAAGCGGAGAGGTAATTTGATCTAACTGGAATATGGCACATACCATCATATAAGCTCTTTTGCAGAAACTTAACTTGCCTTCATTTACCCTTTTCTGTGCTCAGAATGGCATCCTCACACTTTACGTGAACAATAATTTAATTAGAATATAAAACAACAAAAGAATGGAGACGTAAACTGTGAGTGCTCTCTTTTGGATACAGTGCTTTCAGTATGCACAAAAACAGGAAAAGACACATGATTTTAAAGGATAGTACTTTATTTGTATTTGATAGTTAATATAGTTTTAAATATATTTTTAAAAATGAGTTCTTATGCCAGACTATTTGAAGTCTTTTCCTGTATGACTATCTTTAGAAGCATAAATGGGAGAGTTCTTATATACGTACTATTATCCCCCAAACTGATGTATCCCTTGGAGGAGAAAATGTCTTGGTAAGTATGCCCTTACAGCAGAACTTATATCGTTGAGGGAAACTGAGGTGCATTTGAGATGAATTGTTACCTGCCAAAGTCAGAAACCTGATTAAAGCTTGACACTCACCATTCCCATTCATATACGTACCTCATAGTAACAGTCAAAACCTCTGTGAAATGTTGTCCTGCAGTCAGGTAACTAATCATTTGGCATGCTGGCTGGATAAGATGGATGCAGAGACCTCTGTATTCCCACCTCTTCCCCTTGCATGCACGAACATCCATACCTGCCCACATAAATCTAAAATCTCTAGAGAGTGCAGGTGACAAGGAGAGATTTGTAATCAGAAAAATATCAGAGAAAGCAAATCCAAAGTGTTCCTATGATATGTCAATTATTCCGTTTATTTTCATATGAGTTTTTAATGTTTTTAATTATTCTTGCCTTTAATTCTGTCACTGATTGTTGGCTGAATCACTGCATATAGTCTATCTTGAAGGAAAACTAAGCTCCATCAAACTCAAGGCTAAGTGATGAAGGCCGAAGGTCCACCTGGAACCTACACACAAACCAAAATCAAATGCATATAAATTAAGACATTTTTCTCAAAAGAACACAGAAAGAACCAAGAGATGTTATAAATTGAAAAGTACAATGAAATATATCATTATGCTAAACAGTTGTGCAAAAAAATAGAACAGGAAAGGTAATCCTTTGCACTTCCCAAGAAACAAATATGTTTGTATGACATTCCCCAAAACAGTTAATGAAACTATTCAAGTATGCAGGATTACACTTAACAGAACCTAAGTGAACAGGTAAAAAATAATCATTTTCATCAATTTATTCTATTGGAATTGGATGAAAATAAGGTAAGTTCCCAGTAAAAGAGCTGTGATATTTTTCTTTGTGTTTGTTATGAATGTGGTCTACTTTTGCATTCCTTGCACATGCAAATTCCCACTGAAGCCAACAGAATTTCTAGGTGAAGAATATATCTGAATCGACCCCATAATTTAATCAAAATGTCGAAGTGTGAGCGTTTCCCAAAGTAAGCTGTAAATCAACGTGACACAAGAGAAAGAATGTACTAAAAGCGTAGTGCTGTGGTAGTGAATATGGATGGGCAATCAGAGCAGAAATAGCGTGACTTTAGTTACAGAGAGGAAATCTGAAATGTAACTTAAATTGTACTAAATTAAACCTAAATCAACATTATTAACTAAATTGAAAACTGAAATATGTCGTTAGAAGCATTTTACAATTCATAATGTTGTCCTGATTATTGAGAATGACAAATGCATTTAAAAATAAAATGGACAGTCACGAAGACGTGGTTCCTGCATGTAGCTAACGGAATAACGGGCTTCAGATCGAGCAGAACCAGTATCAAGTATATGTGATACAAACCGTTTGTAGGAAGAAGACAAAAATTCAAGGGTATTCTGCTCTTGTACTTCATATTTTACTGACTCTGATTACGCCAATTCAGCTCTGAAATGAGGCACTGCAAACTAGCATCGCACTTGCAGATTTGATGCTCTCTGCACTAGTTATGGTGAATGAAATCTTTGTTATTGCCCTCAGTGGACACAAAGATTTACCACCAGTGGCCTTGTCAGTAAGTATGCAGTTCATATTTACATCTGTCTAGCTGAAGTTTAATGAAAAAAATTTTCCGTATGAGTTAGCGTGGAGCTTGCGAGTCTAGATCTGAGTTTTGGCAGGTGTGCTTTTCAATATCAAATGAGACACAATGCAAGTGTTCAACGTTAAAGTTAATATTGGTATCAGCAGATTTTAAAGTGCTGGATGCTGCCTGTAGAAGTTTGCAGGGATAGAGACGTTAATACACTGAACCATGTCTCACCCTTTCTTTGAAGGTGGGCTAGAAGATGTGTGTAACTCCTAAGAAACATGTATGGGTGAATCTCCCTGTAGTTGGTTCTTACTCTCTAAAACACAATAAGCAGCACAACTGCTCTGAATGAGGCCAAGAAAGGGCTGTGTGAGTCTGTAGCATCCCTCTCTGTTCCCTTTTGAGAGATTTCCTACAGCGAAAGATTAAGAGGTACCCCGACCCATATGCACCATCGTGCTTTGTTTTAATTTACTCTCTTAGTTTGGGAGGTTTTTTGTTATTGTCCTCATTTGAAATGTACTTTTGATCACCCTTTATGCCTCCACATTTTTGCAAGCTGCTTTGTTAATATTGAAAAGCCCCAAAGCTTACTTGCCTGACCATGGAGTTTCCTATGCTACCAATGTTCCAATTTACACTTAAAAATCAAGATAAAAACCGCTGCTTTTGCTAATCAGTGTAAAACAAAAAAACTGTAAAGAAGGCTGTAGACATCAAAATGCATTTCTTTTGCTTAGATAGTTTGCAACCTTGATAAGATCACAGAAATAAGCGTGGGAAGCTGTTGCCTGCGATACAGAACCATTAAACTATTCTCCTTGCAGAAAAAGCAGTGATCACAACATCTCGCATCTGTTCTTGTTCAACCTTAAAAGGAAATGAGATATTACAGGGGGGGAAAAACCCAACAGCTCAGTGTGCTGCTGCACCAGATTGCAGATTCCACAGTTTTCTCCTTGCTGTGAAATCACTTTCCGTACTGGCTTAGAAATTATAACAAATGTAGCACTGTCCTAAAAGTGTATTTAAGTACAAGGCAGAAGTAGGGCAAACTGCTGTGAGATTGTCTGACAAAATGCTTCCAGAATGCTTCTCTGAAGAAGTCAAAGTTTGTTTAAGGCCTGGTTACCCCTAGTTAAACCAGTGAGTCCCGATGACAAATGTTGCTTGGAAAGGAGAAGTCTTTCATATCCCCTTCATTTAGAGATTAATTCCATGTAAAATCAACCTGCTTTCCTTGCTCTGTTAGTGTTTGTCATTTCCCTACCTAGAACATACTCCAGGGGCTACAGAACAAATTCATTAATCTTGCTTGATTTCTAGGGCACAAGAAGGAGCCCGTAGTGTTCTCAGATACATTAATTTAATCTGTGGCCTATATTAAGGTCTCAGGAGAAGGGTCAGCATTGCCTTGCTGTTGAACAGTTAAACTCCAGATACCAAATATCTTGACTTTTGCTCCTAAAATTGCTTGGCTGTGGAAGTCTAACTTACCCCCCAAAATTACAAAAATTTGCTGGACTTATGGTCAGCTTCTTTGTAGAGGTCAGTATCAGAAGAACATACATATAATCACCAGTTTCCTTGAAAGAACAGAATGCTAAGAACCTAACTGATTATCAGGATACCTGAGAATAATTTTTGCAAGGTAAAAAGTATTTTGCAACCTTTGTAAGACGAAGTTTACTAGACTAAAATAGGTGGTACAGGAAGGGTAGTTTTTTGGGTTTGCTCCTGTTAAGTAGATTATTCTCATCTTTAACCCCAAAGTAGGGGTATGCCGTATTAACACAACATGGAACTTTTTGATCCTCTTGTATGCTAGAAACTTCACGGGCATCATTTCATTTTCTAATTGTTTCATCCACACGATAGTCCGCGGCTTAGTCTTCCACATCGTTCTCATTAACATGTTTTAAGATCTCCCATTTTCTGCTTAGGTGGTACATTTTATCAGCTATGTCTTCACTGGCAAGTCATGGGGTGCAACAGCTGAATTTTGTGGAGTAAAACCGTGGGTGGTGAGGAGGTCCATGACACATGTTTCAGAGCTTTCACTGTGGACTGTTCTCCTCTGGTTGTACATAAACTCTGTTCTGCGTAGGTGCCAGCTGCTAAACACTGTCAATTAAACCTTGCCCCATAAAATTTTGATGAGCTCTGTAGGCAGAATAACTGTCTAAGAAACGAATAAAAAGACAAAGAGAAACATCAGTTCAGTACATGGCTCCTTTATGTGTTTATGGTTCAGGCTGTTGGATACTCTAATTTTCAAAGGTGCCAAACAACATCAGCTACAAGCAATATAATTTAAGATAGGACACTGAAATTCTTTACCTCCCTTAGCAAGCTTGAAAAATAGCAGTGAATTTTGACTAAGTGACTTTGATTTTTTTGAAAAAGTATGCTAATAAATCTAATGAGCGTTGTATTATTAAAATGTTTTAAAACTGTTGTTTTGGAGCAATGCTTATTGCCCAAGGCATTTTTTTTCTTCTTGGATTAAAGGAAGTTAAATGTAAAGAACAGTAACTGGCTTCTCAAGAACAAAGAAACATTTCAGAAAACTACATTTAAAAACTTTGTTTTCTTTTTAGACATTTATAATTAAAATATAATTTAAAAAATGACAGCCAAAATTATGCAACAGTAAGTCTGTTGTACTCCCATTACTCCTAACTGATAGGATAAGATTTTAGAGAAAAATACAATTAAATATTTTTGTAATGGAAAAATCTAAGTTTAAAGCTTCCCTATGGCGTAGCTTTCTGCTCCCTTGTAGCAGGGTGCTGAGGGAAAGAAAGCAGAGCCCGAGATTCTAAAGACAAACATAACTGGAATTCAAGAAAAATGTTGAATATCTTTGGACAAATAATGTCATAAAAAGAGAATGAATTAAGATCAGCAGAGGGATCTATATTTATGTACTCTAGGGAGCAGATCTGTGAGTAAAACAGAGGAACTAGACAATGCATCAGTTTAATATTAAGAGACAGATTTCATAAGCAGTGGGAAAAGAGAGGGAATGAAAGAAGGGAGGAACAAGTCGTAGCTTATTTTCATAGAAACACAAACTTAATACCTATTTCCTATCTGGGTTGCAATAGATAAAAGCTGAAGAGAGCTGCCAGTTATCTGAATTGGTACATGCTTGGTTTGAATAAAGAAGAGTTCTGTAATTTATTTTGTTGAGCTCTTTTCCAGTTGTTTGTAGCTGCCACATCTAATTGTGCTTGTGTAGTCCTTTAATTTGCATGAAAGAAGATAATATAATTGAAAAACTCAGGAGTAAGACAAGTTCAGATTACTAGCAGAGGCAAGTTAATTTGTTATTCATTAAATGCTAATGAACCTGGCACCTATGTTCTATTTGTTTCACTCTGTTTGAAATTGGAAAGGTCTTGTAACACAGCTAAGTCTATGATAAACAGAGATGTTAAATTCAACTACTGTGTTCTCTGATGTTCCACTAGAATAAGCAAGTTTGTAAAACTAGGTAACTATAAATATACGTGTGTGGTGAAGCATCCTCAAAAGGCAAGCCTAAAACAGTTAGGAAATGATTCACGTATTCAGATTCCTTTGAGAACTGTGGCTGAACTTCGTGGCCCTTTGGGGCCCAGTTTTGGTATGGTTTCCATACAGAACGGGTAAAGTGTTAGTGCGCTAAAGCTTACACAGGGATCCTGGCTTAAAATCCAGGGGCAGAGTCCGGCTTCTGCCTCTGTTCTCGGTTGTGTCGCCAGTACGACTAGATGGAAGTGCACGTAGTAGCCTTTTATTATCACTGGTGTTCCTAATAATATTGCATAAATGGCTAAATCTAAATCTACAGTTGTTCATAGAAGTGCTAGAGGCATGCGGAAATCTATGGCTTATTTCCCCTTCGGCTGCTAAAATTAGTTTTGAAACAACCGTGTTCATACAAGTTATATATCATTTTGGCCTTAGTGTCTTTGTTGCTTAACTCTTTGAAGTAGGAATAATGATACTTAGCCTTTAGGGGTTAAATTGTATGACTTGCATGGCTAACTTATATTATTTGGTTATTTATGGTATATTATTATACTGAAGAAGAAAATTAAACTCGCTTTTTAAAAAAATTCCGAGGACAGTTTGATGTCTTCCTCTTCTGAAAAGTTGCTTTCTTTTTGCCTAATCTTCATTTTCTGTACCTTTAAAGTATGTACAGCCTGGAAAGCAAATAGAGCAAAAGTCTAATTGAACATAGCACTTAAAACATATCTCTAACTTAAAAATACTGAAAAATGTCCATGGATACAGGTCCACAAATCATCTTGCCCACGCACAGCACTGCTTCTACCACTTGTTTGAAGGACTATTCTTGTTTCTGAGTGTGGAATAAAAGGAATAAAATACAGAATCAAGTAGCTTGACTTTGACAGCCTACTAGTTTGATTCAAGATTAACAGTCTGCATACACTCAAAAATATTCATATGGTTGGCTTTGCTTATATGGAAATGACTGCATAATGACTAAAAGTTGAACAGAAATTTGGCTTATTCTATTTGTGTTGATCAGGTAAAGCGGTATGAAAAACTACTGTATAAACTCAATTACATTTGAGGGTTGCTCCTGTCTGAAGCAACACATTTTAAAATTCAGGGAAAAAAATTACCCGTAATGTATGTACTATAATTCAGGGTTGCTATTTTTATTTGCAGGAATGTCTTGTAAACAACTTGAACCCTTCACCCCTGGTATTTGAGAATAAATCTCTAGATAACCCATAATCTCCTATACTTGCATAAAGTCAGTGGTGGCAGAGGGAAGAGTCTGAGGCCGAGTTTTCTGGTGGGGAGAGGGCTGGCAGTTCCTGGGAGAGAGAGGACTCAAGTGAGATTTCCTTTCGTATTGCTTGTCAGTGCATGTTACTTGCTGCTGAATCACAGGTTTAGAACAAGTAACGTGCAAGTTATGCATGTGAAAATTATGGTAGCCAAACTGCTTTCACAGTTAGTGGTCTAGTCTTGGATCAGGATATCAAGATGCTGTGTTACAGAAGGTTAACTGGTACCTTTTAGGTGAGCATCCAAAATTTGTTATCTAAGCTTTATTCCTATTATATCATTCTGTGGGATGTCCTATTATATCATTCTGTGGAAGTTATTATCTAAGCTTTATTCCTATTATATCATTCTGTGGGATGGGAGAAATTTTTGCAACATTTTAGCACCTCTTCACCATGGTTGTTATCCCAGCTATAGCTACAGATACAGTCAAAGCTAATCTGCAAACATGTATTTTTTCAATTTATAGGCTGCCATGAATTTCCTTCTCATTCATTTACCTCAGCTATAAAGTAACAGAAATATATGGTTAATTTGATCTCTAAGCTAACCTGACAAGCTGACAATGGAAAAAAAACTGAAGTAGATTAATTTGAATTATGATCAATGCTGTGTCAAGAATTAAAAGACCCTTTGCTCTAATAAGTTATAGTATGGATCTTTAGGAGATTGAAATTTTGCAAGCCTGGTTCTCTAACACATGAAAGATATTAGTTGTTTTTAAAAGCAAGTCTTTATCTTTTGAAGCATGCTCTTCATATTGTGGGTGTCTCTTAAATTATCTCAGCTCTGAAAGCATCGTTTTTATTTTCTTCCACTTTAGTCCATGACTGGTGTACCGCTACTTTGTGTATAATTACTTGCTATATGTTTTTATCTCTGCCGAAGAGAAATAATGACTCTGCTAGTGACTCCACGGAAAAAGAGAATCAATTTCTAAGATGAAATGAAAAAACGGGTATGTTATTGTGCTAAATCAAAGAAATTACTGTTATTTTTTCCCTTTCTTGCAGGGTGGAGCAAAATCTGCACGAGAGCTTTTGTCAAGAGAAGAGCTCAGCTCTCCGTTATGAGTCTTCCTGGACTTCACACTTCATCCTCTCTGATAACGTGTGTGTTGATTTTGTATTTTCCGACACATTCTGGAGTAATGTTGTTTTCCTGTAAGACTAAGCAGAGACCCTCAGACAAGCCTTGTCATACCACACAGTAATCTCTTATCACTGGACTTGACCTTCCTATGCTTCTGAACCTCCTTGCTTCTGAGAGTGATACTCATTGTGGTTAAATCTATTATTTAAGAATTAATATATAAGGACAAGTGAAGACATTCAACCTTAAAGAGGCATCAATCTGATACTTTCTGAACACTGACTTAATGAAAAAAAAATTAATATCATTTTACGCATAGCTTTTGTCTGTATCTCTTTCAGGTGATACTTTTGGGCTTCTTGAAGCAGCAGATCATTGCTTTCTGTAGTTGTACATCCCATTCCATTGGGATTGGTAGGGCGATGACTGCTGCACTTCTACCCATCAACCATCATCCTTTTGACTTTGGCCTACCTATTGTATACATGTATACAATACATGTATACATTGTATACATACCATGACTGTCTTCATCGAGGAAAATTTCAAGGAGCCCTAGCCGGGCATCTTGCACTATATCCCATTATGAATTTGTTATTAGGCTAAATCATATTTCCAGTAAGCAATGAAATGTATGATCATATTAGTATCTTCTAGATCATATCAGTGAACACGGCTGCTAATATGGAAAGATAATACCCAAACAATGCGTTCATATGAAACGAATGTGTTATTTCTGTCAGTTGGCATACATTTAGTTCTGGTTTAGTGTCAAAATTAGCCTTCAAAATTCATCCTGAGTGTAATGAAATGGGTGCATAAAATCTTTTTTAGAGTTTTATAATGCATCTCAAGAAAAAATAATTGCATTAAAAGCTAAAGGCCTGAATCAATTGTCTTTAGTAGAATACTTGGGTTTTTAATCATTAGCATAAAAGAGTGGGAAGTGTAAGGAAGTAAGGGAGATCATTATTTTCAGAGAAAAAGGAAAAAGTTTTCAAATATTCTTCTCAAATAGTGAACTATACACTAAGATATTTTCACCTAAAATATAAAACACAGGAGTCTTCAAATTGTATCCTGGTTTAATAGTGCCATTCAAGAAGGCATCCCCCATTCAGGCTCAACTGCTAAGGCTTATAAAAATAGCATGAGCTTTTAGGTACTCTCTCAAAGAAATTGCAATTCCAGAATTGCTAAACCATTTGTTATGCCAATACCATTTGGTATGCCAATATCTGAAAATGCATCTGAACTATGTAATATTTTAATCCCTGATCCTGTAATTCCAGTGATTGTTTCTCCTTTGCAGACAGATGTTTGTGAGTGTTTGAATGGGTTACTGCAAACTGCAAGATCACAATTCACTAACTAAAGTAACGCATCTGAAATACTTGTCAGATGGAAAGCATTTTGAAGTACATACGAAGTGCAAAGCAAAAAGACTATCTTAAGGATGACATAGAATTATTTTATTAATTTTTAAAGAAAATGCTATGAATGAAGAGTATTTTCTTTTTTTTTTTTTTGGTCAGGTTCTGAGTTCAGGGCAAAAAACAGGGAGAAAAACCCATCTCCCTTCCAACTCAATGTCTTCCCCTTCGATTTTTTGCATCTCTAGACTAAAACCATGACGTCACATTTTCAACAAAGACTTTCTGAAATGTACCTCATGAACTGAATTAATGCCAGCAAATAGCAAAGTAAAAATAGGTAAATTAACTGAAGTATACACAGGTAATTTAATATCAGTAAATTAAAATAGATAATTTAATTGAAGGAAGTATGCATGTTTGATAAATAGAGAAAATATAACATTATTACCAGAACACAATATTAAAATAAATAAATGCTGCATAATTACATTTATTCACTGAAATTATGCAAATTAAAATAACATGTTTTTCTGTTTTGGAAATTCTTCTTTTGATCGGCCTTGTAGTATGGGAGCCTTCAGTTATCTATGTGAAAATTTGACTAATTCAAATTTACAGAGACTTGTTTTTCAGCAGCTGTCATCTCAGTTAATGCTATCAACAACTGAGAAAGAAAACCAAGCAAACGTTTCAGGTAATATCTGACTAAACTATTGCACACCTCTTTCATTAAGAAGAAATCTAGACAATTAGTACTTGATTATTAGTGGTCATGAAAAGATGGATTGCCCTGAAAAGGCCATGGTTATGAGTCTCAATATTAAAAGCCATTAATTTTTAACACATCAGTTTTTCTTGCTGCTTTTGTCCATTTTTCTAATCTTCCCGTTTACCTCATGGTGTTCCTTTTTTTTCCAAAACTTTATGTACAATATAATTTACTTTGGTCTCTGATGACTAGGATATTTTTCAAGCTGTCACAATTTTTTTACTCCGTTTCCTCACAATTTATGGCTAAAGCCTAATTCTTAGATACTCTTTCTTTGGTTTTGAATGATTAAAAAAAAATTGATTTTTTTAGTTAAGAAATGGTATTCAAGCAGACTGTGGCATTTTTACAGCATTAAAAAAATAAAGATTTTGTCCTTAAGTGCTATAATAATTACTTTAGTAACACTGAAAATTTAAGCCAGATGCTCAGGAGTTGTAAATCAGTGACGCGCCACTGGAGTCAGACAAGAACCTGAGCTAAAATGTACTGCTATACATCACATTTGTCTGTAGTTTCAACTTCATTTCCTTTGGAAGACAGTGTAGCACTTTTCATAAGAAGATATGGTACCTGTTACTGCCAAGTATCCTCCTTGCAGCAGGGGCTGAGTAAGGGTACAGCAGTCTTCCCCTTCAGAAGTTACAGTAGCACAACTGCTTCAGAATAAGAACGGGGGAGAAAAGTAACGTAGTGAGAACGTTTGCTGCCTGTCTCAGTTTGGTGGAATGCATTTTCGACTATTAATTTTTAAAACTATTTAATTCGTTTGCAGTTTATTTTTCATTTTAGCTTGACAGCTGCCCATTGTCTGAGGAGGACTCCCTGCTACGCATTGGCCCTGTGCTAAAGAAAGAAGCTTCCTGCAGTTGTCTCACTTTCTCCGCTGTCGGGTCAGATTGTTTGAAATCTCTGTATGGCATTTACGAGGGAGAAGTAGAGCTCAAAAAGCACAACACACTCCATACCTGAAATCTGTTGGATATCAACTCTCCTGCATATGAGGAGTTGAAGGTGAGAGCAACCAAGTGCATGGGGATAATGCCATAAATGTGCTGTCATCACAGTCATGGGTTGGTGGTAGGTAGGTGAGACAGGACCTAGTCCTGTCTAGGTCTAGTAGGGGTTAAGCAGGACCACTAAACATTGCAGAGAGGTGAAAACCAGAGTCTCTCTCTGTTGGTAACAATTCCAGAGTTATTTGGACATTTTAAAAAAAAAAAAAAAAAAAGGAAAGAAAGAAAAATTACTTTAAAGAATTTTGGAGTTACCATCTGTTCAGGAAAAAATAATTTTTGTAGCGTTGTTCTCAAAATCAGACACATCTCTCGTTTACCAACTTAAAGTTCAGAAGGGCCTTGTATCTTTGTATCTTCTCATTTAGTTAATGCAGTCCCATGACCACTGTTCTGTTCAATTAGTCTGTGTCTGTGAAGGCAGATAAGGACCTGGTATCTGAATGAATTCCAGGAAAAATCATTTAAAAGTAAGGAAGAGAATTTAAGATTCCACACCGAAAGGGAACAATGAACACAACTAACTATGGTCCTCAGTAAGATCGATTATATATAGCTTTCATGTCAGCCTTTTCATCCAATAAACCCAAATGTTTAACAAGTTTATTACAGCTTTGATCTCAAATGTGTGATCATATCCCCTGTATGTTTAATACATGGTTGGACTCGATGATCTTAAAGGTCTTTTCCAACCTATACGATTCTGTGATCCGCACAGGTGAGCCACTGCATCCCTTGGGCTAGCTCAGCCTGACTATTGAATTCACGTATGGCATTTGGGCAGCAAGGTTTTGGTAGCGGAAGGGCTGCAGGGGTGGCTTCTGTGGGAAGCTGCTAGAAGCTTCCCCCATGTCCAATAGAGCCAATGCCAGCCGGCTCCAAGAGGGACCCACTGCTGGCCAAGGCCGAGCCCATCAGTGACGGTGGTAGGGCCTCTGGGATAACGTACTTAAGAAGGGGAAAAAGTTGCTGTGCAACAGCAGCCGGAGAGAGGAGTGAGAATACGTGAGAGAAACAGCTCTGCAGACACCAAGGTCAGTGAAGAAGGAGGGGAGGAGGTGCTCCAGGCACCGGAGCACAGAATCCCCTGCAGCCCCTGGTGAAGACCATGGTGAGGCAGGCTGTCCCCTGCAGCCCGTGGAGGTTAATGGTGGAGCAGATATCCACCTGCAGCCCATGGAGGTTAATGGTGGAGCAGATCTCCACCTGCAGCCTGTGGGGGTTAATGGTGGAGCAGATCTCCACCTGCAGCCTGTGGAAGAACCCACGCCAGAGCAGGTGGATGCCCAGGGGGGCTGTGACCCCGTGAGAAGCCCACGCTGGAGCCGGCTCCTGGCAGGACCTGTGGACCCATGGAGAGAGGAGCCCAGCCTGGAGCAGGTTTGCTGGCAGGGCTTGTGACCCCGTGGGGGACCCACGCTGGAGCAGTCTGTTCCTGAAGGACTGCACCCTGTGGAAGGGACCCACGCTGGAGCAGTTCGTGAAGAACTGCAGCCCGTGGGAAGGACTCACACTGGAGAAGTTCATGGAGGACTGTCTCCTGTGGGAGGGACCCCAGGCTGGAGCAGGGGAAGAGTGTGAGGAGTCCTCCACCGAGGAGGAAGGAGCAGCAGAGACAAGGTGTGATGAACTGACCGCAACCCCCATTCCCCGTCCCCCTGCGCCGCTGGCGGGGAGGAGGTAGAGAATTTGGGAGTGAAGTTGAGCCTGGGAAGAAGGGAGGGGTGGGGGGAAGGAAGGTGTTTTAAGATTTAGGTTTTATTTCTCATTATCCTACTCTGATTTGATTGGCATAAATTAAACTAATTTTTCCCCAAGTCAAGTCTGGTTTGCCTGTGATGGTAATGGGTGAGTGATCTCTCCCTGTCCTTGTCTCGACCCACGAGCCTCTCGTTATATTTTCTGTCCCCTGCCCAGCTGAGGAGGGCAGTGACGGGGGGGCTTTGGTGGGCACCTGGTGTCCAGCCAGGGTCAACCTGCCACAATTAAACAGGTAATTTCAAACATCTCTGGAGTGCTTCCTCTCCTAAGACAAAAGTAGTGTTCAACACTATATCCCTGTTTTTGAAAGTGGCAAGGGGATTGTGTTTGCCCATCTTCACTGCAGCTTTGAATGTATCATCTAAAAGTAAAATCAGATATAGTGGATGTAAAGCATAAATAGGCTTCAGCTGACTGTAGCTACATAAAGGTAATGCTAAGTCCCAGTTTAGGACTCGCCTGACCCTATATAACTTTAAAAGCCCTATAGCTTTTTTTCTGCTCTACTGGAAAGGTCTGAATTGTGCTGTTTTGTCACATGGCTTTTGAGACTGAACTTTTGCAAACAAACCTGGGTAAATAATGGCTAGGGGATAATTTTCTCCCTCCCTCATTTTCTCTACAACATCAATAAGCAGCAAGAGGTCTTTGCTGATGCAGTTCCACGTGATTTTAAGATCAAATTCCCCCAGCAAAGCAGGGAATATACAGCTCTTCAGAAAGCACATCTGCTGTATTGCTTACATCCATCTCTTGTGACCGGGAGAGTTCCCAGCTCTGTTGGTACTGCTGGATTTATGCCATGGAAGAAAAATAGCTCATACACATGCCCTTTACTCTTGTCTACAGCATATGTACAGGACTGCGGACAAAGAACTTTGTCACAATGTCCCACATTCTTCTATTTCTCCTCGGAGGATCCATTTGTTTATTTTCTCTCAAGCCCAAATACATGTATTAAATTCTCATGTGCCTCACTCTCAAAGGAGGCACTGCATTTATTAATGAGATAAGGATGCTATGAGAAATAACTATTTTATTTTGTTATTGTGAGTGGCTGAGATTATGGCCTCCTGACTCTGTGTAACTTAATATAAAATAAACCTCAGCACTTTAGCATTAGATGAATGAGCAGTTTCTGTTCCATCTGCGAAGAAGCAAATGCACAAATCTCTTGAACTCCTTTGGTAGTGACTAAACCAAGCTGTGATGGAGTGACAGTCCTGGTGCTTTGTAACGGTGTATACCACGAGCTCTGTGCTATTTAAATGTACTTGCCTACAATTCCTGTATTTTTCTAGCAGCTTTTAGGTCTGTGGTGGCAGCTTCTTGAACGACCTTGCTTGCTCTTTTGGCTGCCCACGCTGCTGACTGCTGTGCTGTTTGTAGCAGAGCCTGCAGTCCTAGTGACAGATTTCTAGCACAGATTTCTGATGTACTGGTTTGCCCTTCTGGGTATCTCTCTCTTTCATTCTCTCTGATTCAAAAAGGTTGAGGGGGATACTGAATACAGGATTTTGACTAACTTCAGCTCTGCTAATGCTTCACAAAACACAAATGTGGAGCTATTTTTATAATACAAGAGTATAGAACATTTTCTCCTTGTAGCTAAGGAGATTTCATACGGTGTTTTGAAATAAAAAGCTTTTCTTAACCTGCTAGAACTTAGTAATTAGACACAACCAAGGTCATATCCCCAGAATGTAAAAAAAGAACATTTTAATAAAATATGTACTCACTAAGCGAAGGCAGAAAAAAACAGCAATACCTTGTTGCAGTATGAAATGAAGATCTAATGAAACTGGTATGTATATATGTACCAGAATAATGTATAAAATCCTCAGATATACTTTTTCTACATGCACACTTATTTGTTTATCTATGCATATAAAACAAGAGTTTAACATCAGGATTGATTAGGAGTGTGCTGTTATCCTTAACTTTAACATGGTGGGTTTTTAGGCAGAGATATGTTGCGGGGATATATTGTGTTGGGGTTTTACTCAGAACTAGCATTTCACTAGAAGAGTCAATTGTCTCTGTTAATACAGGATGGGTTGCGGTACAGCTGAGTAGGGACCAAAAAATCTGGGAATTCTCCAAATAACCAGCAGGTGTAACATGAAAGAAAAAGCATGTTAAGAACAGGACTCAGTCCTTCCTCTCTCAGTACCAATGAAGCAGACTCTAGGGTGAGCGGAGCGGCATGTTTGTAAGTAGAGGGGGTTTTGGTTTTGCTCCTGGAAAGGAGATTTTTAGTCTTGTCCTGTTATGTATAAACCCAAAGTAGGAATTGTCTTAGAATGGCTTAAATTGTCTTAGATAACAGGCTTAAATTTAACTGTGTGTTAAGGCAGGTAGTCACATGTGCGCGCATATGCACTGACATAGCATAGACAGAAACAGATCTTTGTGCATATGTGAATGTATATAGATATGTATGATGCATCGTATGCTCAGCTTGCAGTTCAGAACTACTCAAACGAAGGAATTAATTTTATTAGCTTCCTCACATGCAAAAAAATTGCCTGCCAAGAATCTGAGAATGTATCTGTGAAATATGATACAGAAAATTAAGTTCTATAGCATAAACTTCACCTTGGGCATAGGTTTCAAAAGCACTTCAAAAACAGATACACAGGAGCGCTCTGGATTATAAAATTGTAATCATCCTTACTTCAGTCAGCATTAAAGCTTTTATTTTTAAGGCAATCCTTTGAGGAGGAAAAAAAAGATAAGAAACTCAAAGGTCAAATAATTCAATTACTTTGATACGTTTCTATTTCCAAGGAAAATTTCCTTACGTGTTCTTTTTTTGCTTATTTATATTTTGCCAAAAGAATGCACAGACTCTATATCGTTATGTAGAATCCTTCATTAGCTGTAGGAGTTCCAGAGCCTGGTGCCAGAAAGCTGGAGTTTCCTGTAAGCGAGGTTTTTTTACATAATGACTTCACTACCTAACAAACCTTGAACCATTTAGTATGGGAAGCATTCTCATTTTTCAGATAGCAAAAATTCATCTGCAGTATTTTTTCCATAGCCATGTAATGAGGCTTGTAGAAACATGACACAAAGAAATAGAATGAATAAATCAAATTGTAAGGAAAAAAACTCAAGGATCTGACAGTAGAAATGATAAACAACAGGGAGCTCTGCAGCTTTGCTCATTGTCAGCTGAAACCCATTTCTTTTTCTGCTACTTAGGAGAATATTTTAGGACAATATCCTCTCACCCTTGTATTGCCAGTGCAGGCTAGGGACTCTAAGAAGAGATGCTTAGAAATCTCCAAAGTTCATTTTGAGGGGTATAGAGGAGAAGTCGTGGCTTAAGAAAGAGGTTGGATTTATTGAGGCGCCTATAAGGTGCCTCAATTTACTTTACAGGTGATAGTTTTGCACCTTGCAAAATGCTTTATAAATGCAAAAATGCTTGTAACAGACTTGTCGGATAGAGAATCCATGTCTTCAAGCTCGCGAATGCCGGAGGACTCCTCCCTGGGAAGGGAGGGGAGTTAAAGTAGCCTGATCAGGCCTGATGGCTGGTACTTAGTTGTGGTTTATCTTCAGTGCAGAGAGATTTTGCCAGGCCAAATGCCAATGAGGAAGCATCAGCCTTTGTTTCCAGCAGCTCTCCACAATCAGTCTCTGTTTTAATGAGTCTGAGCTGAAAGAGAAATGGATCTTAATGTCAAGCAATCTCTTCACTCTATCGGAAAGGTCGTGAAAAGTGGGGGGTAAAATGACGCTTCCATATGTTCATGGTGCGCAGCAGAGTTGTTCAACTGTGTTTTAAGGGAGGCGGATAGGATGAAAATTAGAAGGAAATGGCCCAGAGCTATAGCAGAATGAGCTCCAGGCACATCCCGATGCATTCAAACTCTGAAGACAGCAGGTCTGGCCAGGCTTCCCGCACCTCGCCCCGTGCTCGGGATGCGTAGCGGGGAAGGGAGCTGGCAGGTCGCTGGCAGCCGGGGCTGCGGTGTCTGGCTGGCCGCTCCACAGGTCCCTGGCATCAGGGGCATCTGGGAGCATTTTGCTCTATAGGATATTTTTATAAGACATAGCCTAACAGTTTTTAAAGATATTTGTACGAGTACACGGGAAAATTAGGGTATTCTATTACTGCACTGGTTATTTTGCTGCTTGGGCTATAAGCCATCTTACGTAGTTGCATGGTAACAATTACCATTTATGCTTTAATATTAAGTATTGCCACTGAGAGCTTTGTTTTCAGCAGCATTTAACTTTATATGTGAGGTCAAATTCCATGAGGGGATACAAGAAAATTTGCCTTCTGTTAAAGCCAGTGGGAACAAAGAAACTCAACCAAAGGCTTGAGTTCTGCGTGTCAATAGAGATGTTTTGTTTTGCATGGGGATTTTAGCTGAATTCATGCCGCTGGAAAACATATTCAGGGTTTTTTTTCTAGTTTGGATGCTCAGATAAAATAAAGTTGCATATGCAATTGTATTTATATTAGAATATATATAATTTTTCATAAGTTAACCTTTTGGTCATATCTTATTTAGCCCTTTTGCTTTTAAGTGGGCTCTGAAGCCCACTTGAAAAAAATGCATCAGGACTTGTGCAGCATTATGCACGTGCCACTGTCTGTATTTTAATGTGTTCGTATTCTGAGTAGTACAACCAACACTTCATATCCATAGTGCTGCAGTTTAGTCATAAATTTTAAACTTAAAAAAAAAAGTTACTTTCTATTAAGTTTTATTTAATGAAAAGTTAAAATTGAAAGTTGCTGCTACAGTTGTGACCATTACTGGAAACTGCTTTATGCATGCAGCAAGATTTCTTATGGAAAAAGAGCCAATTGCAAATGGAGCACTTTTTTTTTTTTTTTTCTAAAGGATCAACACTAAAAAAAGAGCAAACACTCTTAAGTGACTAATCAACTTGCCTACATTATAGATACATGTAAGTTATTCCAAGTTAGTCAAACAAACTAATGATTTTATAACTTTTATTTAACATTGAACTTTTTATAGCACTCTTAAAGATGTAGAGCTTTGTATCATCTGCAACACCAATCATGAGTAGAAAATGAGGCCAAAATTTCTGTTAGTAGTTTGATACATCTGTAATAGAGTATTTTTCTTGGAGTCACACCAGAATTGTATGTGATATTTCATATACTGCCTGAAAGCTAAGCCAATCAATGGAAATACAAAAGCCTAGTTAAGGATGGAAGACTATTTCTGTGTTTGTTTAGTTGCTTGTACACTGAGATTAGGTTTTTACATTTTATAACTGGAAAATGGGGTTTGGGTTGGTTTTTTTCTCTGTTTCGTTGTTGGGTTTTTTCCGTTGTTTTGTTTTAGTTCAAGAAATGCAAGTTTGACATGTCAGGTTATGTGTGTTTACTACCGGCTTAAAAACCCTACATCTTTATGCTTTTCAGCCCTCATTTGTTTTGTTCAACAGAAACACATGGATTGCCCCTGCCTGGCATGTACACAGAAAAATTCTTTTCCTCTCTCCCTCCCTCTTCTAAATCACTTCACCCCACTTGTTCTCACTCCTTGCTTTTCATTTATAGCTTTCATTTCGGTTTAAATCGGAGTGCCCCAAAGTAGTGGAACAGCCTCTCTGGGTAGCATTGCCAGACACACGAGCAAAAGGAAAACCTGTGATCATGACTACTTTGTGACTTGATAATATTAAAGAACTCGGGATTTTAGATTAAAGAAACCTCCAAACTATTCAGAATAAAGCATTCAGGCTTTAAAGCTCAACATGAATATGTACATATTCTTACTGTAGCTGAAGCAGAAAACACTACTTGTCATGTTTTTCTTTTTTTTTTTTTCTTTTTTTGCTAGCAAATGAATTAAAAATAATAATGTCATAGAGGAGAACTTGATGTCCTTTTTAAAATTAGCTTGGACATTGAGAAGTTCCAAAATGTGTCTCTAATGTTCCTCCTATAAAGCAGTTTAATAACATGTCATAATAAACATGTAAAATTAGATTTATTGTATCAAGAGGCAAAATAACCTCATTACACAGAAAGCTCCAACAAACTGAAGCTTGCCTAATATATAATCCAGTAGTTTAATTTGTAAACCTGATTATTGCTCTTAACAGAGTTCATTAGTACCTCAGAGTCCTATAAGATGTTTGAATGATACTTGTTATAATTAATATTTAGTCTTTAATACTGTCTAGAGTTTCCCAAACTTTCAAAATGGTTCTTGTAATTGCTTTTTAAAAATTTGCCAGCTGTGCAAACTTCATCGCTAGAAGGATAGAGGGGCTTCACAGATGCAACATGTCATTGCATTGATTAATTAACCATTTGTATTCTCCCGTAACAAAGATTTGAATACCCTTTCTGAACAGCATTGCTTCCTCTCATTCACAGGTAAGTATTATTCCTGTATCCATATTTATGCCATTTAACAAATCTGCGGACATGGGCTGGGGAAGGTCTCTTGGGAATGACGTGGGAGCATAAATGCTGATTCTTCACTGAATTTCAGGGAGTGTAAAACAAAAAAGCACAGTCCAAAATGTTAAGCGATAGGGGAAGGAATGTAGCAAGTGTGTGTCTCACCCACATTAACAGTTCAAGTGTGATTTGCATCAGTAGTATTAGAACACTTGAGTTTTAGAATTCCAGAGTGCATTAACTCTAACTATGAACACTTGTGGTATGCTCAGCATGAAAGTCTGAGCTTAAAAGAGTTGCCAGATCTTAACTACCATCTCTGCTTTCTCGCTTAGAAACAGGGAACAAACAAACTCCCATTAGTGAGTCTGCTGCTCTGCTCCTGCAGCTTCAAAGAGTTGGGGGGGTTTCTGTGGCTCCCTGCATTTCTGCTTGCTCTGCTCATTAAGAACTGCACATCAGCAAATCGTTATGCCTTTGCCTCCGCTGTCTTTCAGGCTGGAGTGATCGTGCCCTCCAACTGCTGAGAGTCTTACTGCTTCTGGATTTGATTGATTACGGGACTGCAGTGCTTCCTTGCAGCGCTTGTGTTTCGTGACATCATCAGAATAATCGACAAAATGATGTGGCCAAACAATGTGCAAATACTTTAAGAAGCATCAGTTACTCGATGCTAGTTGCAGTGGATGCCCTGGCGATACTTATAAAAGCTCATATGGAAAGCGCTGTGTAAGCAATGGAGTTGCCTCCTGCAGGGCAAGACCGAGGGGCAAAATCTGAGGGGACGCCACGGTTCCTGCCAGAACAAAGGATGTGGTGATACATCTGCTGGTCCCGGGTATTTGAGATGAGTATTCAAAAAGTCTGGTCTCAATCAGAAACATGGGGTTTCTCCATCGGCACGGTGAAGAAGTATAGAAAGTCTTTTTCACAGCTAGATGACTTAGGGACAGAACTTTTACCTCAGATGGTGTGAAATTGAGAGGAAAAAATAGGTGCCAAATCCTTGCTATTCAGTGGGGGTTCGCATCCTGTAGGTCCGGCATTAGGAATTAAACACCGTGGCATTGTTATCTTTGGTTGCTACACAAAGCACGTGAAAATGGCGCAACTTAATTTAAAAGAAAGTGAAATTTACGTTATTTTGGTTTTAACAATAAAGGATTAATGAATACAATTTGAAATGTATACAACAGTAGCCAAAGTGTATTTTCAGATTTCACAGTTAAATGCTTTACTTGTGCATCAACGTACGACCACAAGGCTCCCCTCCCAAGTCAGGTATTCTGGGCGTTTCATCTGAAACCTCCAAGCCTTCTGAGGTTCGGTCTTCAGTGTTTTTTGATAGCAGCACACCAAATAAATCTTTCAGCATGGGTTGAAATAACCACGACTGATTAGAAAGTGCTCATAAGTTCTAAATGTTGTTAGATCTTTACAGTAGCTTATCCCAAATCAGAGCTAACTCAGTGGTTTCCTACAGCGCCTGACAGAAACACTTTACCTTCAGGTTCAGCGTAAGACCTCAGTTATCTTTGTGCCTGCTGCCTTTGTTTTCCTTTGCTTGGATAGAGGCATCTTGAAAGGGAAACGTAGCAGTCAACATCAGCTCTGCTTAGCAGGGAACTCAACTTGGAGATCAACTCTTGTTCAGACTGTCTTAGAAGCGATCCTGTAGAATACATAGATGCCTGCTATTCTATTAAGTAAATTCTCCTGAAGTTACGCATTCTACTATTTTCATTATGGTGTACAGGAAGTCTGATAGGAGCAGGAATGTACCCTAGTTATTTTATATGATTTTATATAGAGATTTTCGTAAGGTCTGCATCAAACAAGCCACAGGAGGTCAAACACTGCGTTGGTGAGAATCAGTGTACTTGGACTGATGAGCAGTAACATTTTTCCGTAGCGTACGAAAAAGGATGCTATCAGTGCAGCACTGCCGTTATGCCAGCTTGAGTGCTCACTGCTGCTGTGTCTTTTTTTTCCTCTAACTCCCTTATTCCCAAGACGATAGAAGCAGGCACATTCAAAAGCTCTTATCTCCAGTCTGCAGATGGAGAAGAGAAGCATGCGGTAGGCTAAGGGTGAAACTTTCAGCAGAGATCGGTAAGTTACTTAGGTGCCTAACTCCTATTTCAGAAGTGATACAGGGCTGTTTTAAAGCAGCTGCTCTGTTCACAAGAAACGAATCTACTTAGGTACTGCAGGAAACATGCAGCTTTATATTAATCATACAACAAAGAGGATGAAAGGGAAAGTTCCACAGAACAGACAGGAAACAAGAGACGGGGAAGATCGTAGCTCTGTCCCTTATCTCCTCAGGCAACTGGCTGACTCTGTGTCGACCCCTTTCTTATTCCCAGTTTACAAATGAAAAGATTTTTTTTTTAAAGCTACAAGGATGTCTTTTTTTTAATCTCAGATGGGAAGAGTTGCTCTCTCTTACCTTACCTTTCACTCTCTCAGTCCCTCAGTTCTATAGACTCTCCCGGTGTCTGGTGTTCCCAGAAGGATGAAATCCTCCTGGCCTCTCTTCCTTCAGAAAATCATTAGGAAAAGCAAAGGAGTCTTGCACTCCATGTCACCTCATAAGCAAACTCGGTCCTGATGTTTCCTTACAGTTCAAACATTGGTGTGATGCTCTTTGAATAACAAGGATCCAGTTTGCTCCAGAATGATACATGGTCTACTGGCGGGCAGAGAGCTCTTCAAACATCGGATATATGTCAGGTTCTTTTGCCTTAACTCTTTCTTTGGAGTGACATACACAGACTGATTCTGAAAAGCTTGTTTTACAGTTCTCCCGCCATCCTGGCTTAGATTAAATCTGAATGAGTTCTTGTCTTCCTTTCCATCCAAAGCTGGTGAAGGTTTGCTCTCTTCAGAGCTTATGGAGTTAGACAGCATATAAAAAGAAATTGCTTTGTCCAAATTGCTTTTAATCATTTCTTCACCTCCCTCTTGAAAAAAAATCTAGGATCTGGACCTTGTGATGGAATGGGGATGTTGGATAATGTTTTGTTCCATTCTTGTTTCAGGGGAATCTTTAAAATCTGGAGTAGTGCCTGTGACTGGACCTCCAGAAAAGCCTGTTTAAGAAAGATTTGTCCGAGCTCTCTGTTGGAGGTAGCATTGGTTGTCAAGATCTTTCTGTGTCCTCCTAACCTTTTTGAACATGCAGCTGCTCTAATAAGAACATTTGCCATTAAAACAGACATACAGAGTCTATCTTGTGGCAGAATTCAGGCATTCATGAGGAAGAAGGGTCACCAGGCTTATAAGCTTTTTTCTGCCATGTATAACACTGCTCGTATGTCTTTGCTGCTTTTTCCAGGTCTGCTCTGTATACTTATCAACTATGGATTTCACACAAAAATATGCCGGGTAGCTGAAGTGCAGATAACCCATCTTGTCTTGTGAGTGAAAGATGACTTCTGTGCCCCACAGCCTACGTTCATTTTATAACCCTACTTCTGTGCTCCTGACCTTGCCCTAGCAGCATAGTACGTGCTGCTGCCTTCGAGACATGTTAGGATCCTATCTAGCTGTAACAGGAAAATTTTACAGGTGTCTAGTTATGACCTTCGGTGAATAATACAATCTAAGACGAGCACAGAACTAGATTGGTTTAGGTGAACAGAGTGAATCTGTACTGGCACAGTGTTGCCCATTCTTACTATGACTTATTACTCATTTGGGTTTCAGGTAAAAGCTGAGTGCCATCCACGGCCAGCTGCTTTGCCTGACTTCATAGCTGAATCCTACCAGTCATATATGACATGTCAAGCTCCTAAAAGGGATTTCACACAAGTCTAAAAATGATTGTTTTGTGTTTGGGTTTGTTTTTTTGTTTTGCTGCAGCTAGGAAAAGCACTAGCTAGAGAGATGAAAACATACACAACTAGCCATTTTTTGCTATTTTTCATATTATACTACAAAACTGTCCCAGCTATATAGCATGAACAAGACAAGATTCATTCTTTGCCCAGATTTGTGTATACCAAATTGTGTTCTATGCGCCTGAGATTCATTCAGATGTCACGAGCTTGTCTTTCATAGAAACAATTTTCATCTTTTCCTTGGTCCTGTAGCCTAAGTCTATGCTTTAGTCTCAAAGAAGCACTCACTTTTTTTGACGCTGAGTCCTAGCTGCCTTCGGTTTCTGCAGTACCTTCTCTAATGACGGCAGATATTCAGCATCACTTCTGGTTGAGATGAGAGTATTGTCAGTCCTCACTTCAACAGGCTGGATAGGCGTATTTTCCACGGCTGTATGAAAAATTCCAGATGCTAATGATATTCTACACGCCAGTCTTGTGATAATATGGTACTTTCCTTACAGCACTATGTTTTCTTCAATTCTTCTCTAACTGAGCTTGCTAGTATGCTTGTAGCCTTAAAATTGCACAGGTAAAATGAAGTTGCCTTTTTCTGGCCCGTTTACCTCGATCAGTTTCTTTTTCTCTGAGGTAATAAATAATTCTGATTTCAGGTGTTTTAGCTAGACTTCCTTCTGCATATAACTCCTGACCTTCATGCTATGCTCACAACCCTTCTTTAGAAGAGCTGAATATATATCCAGGAATTCTTGAATGCTGGTACTTTGTTAGGACCTAAGATGAAAATTCCCTACTAATTTTGTTTGTCTTAATAATTTTGCTTAATAGCACAGTATTTTTGCTTTTGGTGTGTCGGTTTTACAAGAATGAAGACAGGACCTATTCAGGGAGTCATTACTGCATTCACAAATGCCTCCTGCTTCATCCATATATTGGTTCCTGCTTTTAGCCTAATCACAAAATAGCAGAAGCTCTTGTACCTACCTGTATCCATCATTCCTCTGTTATCGGTAAGAGCCTACCTTATACCCCTTTAACATCTGGTACGTATCAACTCCTCTGTGTTTCAGCTTTGAAAGGTAAAATGCTCAGAGCTTTTTTTTTTCACCTTTAGACCCTTGAGTTCATACCATTCAGATAGAAATATTCTTTGATGTGTAGTTTAGTATTTTCTGGCTAAATGCCCTTGCTTAAGGCATTTAGTTATTTTTGATGCTTAGACATTTTAATTTAAATAACTGATTAGATGTTAACTCTCCTGTGACAGAAACACACATTAGGAGCCAGGGCCCATTCTATTACACTTTTGCATTTTCATTTCTTTGAATGAGCTGTTCTTGCTGTGTAGGTGCAAATCTTAAGTTATTCAGTGCTTACAGTGTTGCTGTTAATCATTCTGCTTTAAGCCTTCTGCAGCACTTCTAATTTTGTTTACAGATGCAAACGGGCGCCTGAGCTCTTAACTTCTGCTGCCTAAGAGCCTAAGGACGTCTTAAAACTCAAACATGTATCTGTGCCTTCAAAAATCTGACCACAAGTGCCTGTGGCCCACTGAACAGCATCCCTATGCTTCTGAAAAATGTGACAGTATATACATTTCATGGCAATAAAACATGGGCACTTTACCGAGGAACGTTTGGAAATGACAGAAGGAATATACCCTTAACGCTGCTGCTGAAATACATGTGACTGTCTGTCAGAAGGCCATAATCACCCTGGTTAACTTCAGGGTATTTGTAAAGAATAATAGGTACTTCCAGGGATGACTGAACCCTCCTAGTACCTCTATTACCTTCTGGGCATTGCCTTGGTACATTGACTAGAGAGGAACCAATGTTCCTGAATTTTGAAGTGTCAGTTATGTGCTTAGACTTAGCTGGGATAAAGTCAGACCTAACAGATTTATCCAAGTTTGGAAATCCAAGTATGATGGTTAGAGATGAATTTGGAGGGAAATAAATCCCCATTCAGGACTGTGTTCGCCACCGTATGTAAATATTAAGCTTTTGTATGATAAACCCCAAATCTAAAGTAGGTGTTTTAATGTGCCTTGTTAAAAAGTTATTGCGCAATACTCCAGCAGTATGTAATGCAGTTAATATTTTTGGCTTGCTTCCCCCCGCCCCCCAAATATAAATCCCTGCCTACGTTATCAGACAGTTTTGCATACGTGGTTCTGATACAATTCACTGAAAAAATCCCTGAGAAAATACTTGACTGACTGGACCAATTGCTTTCCAGAGCTGTGATGTCAGTCTCCTGAGGAACAAGACTTTTGACTGATAGCTAGGGAACATTCCCATGCTATCAAATGATTGACACATTGTCACATGAAAAAGGATAAGGGGAAAAGTTACAAAAGTTATCCTAAGTACAACTTAAGAGCAGGCATCAAGTTTGGGAGGGGATAGAAGCAGAGCAAAGTTAATAAATAAATGAAGGTGCTGAACAACATGGTTAGATTTCTTTCCTGACAAAGTGCTGTAGAAATGGTTTTGTTGTGCCTTAAGTTTCTTTCAATTGTCAGGATTTCTTTTTAAAAAGACAAAAATGTGATAAAAGTGGTAGTTTCAGAAGTTTACTGTCTAGTTTTTCATCCAAGATTATGTTTAAAAAAGATATTTGCATGTATGTAAAATATGCAAAAGACACTAAAACTGCGAAGGGTGTGTATTCCAAATGTTGCAATACTACAGTGATTTGTAGACAGCCTTGCCAATTGCTTGTTTCTTCTTTCCCTTTTCAAAAGAGAAATATCAAAGGGAGAAAACAGCTACAAACTCTTGTTCTGAATAGACGGGCATTGTCTTGCATACAAACTACTATGTAATTTCTTTTTTCTTTTTTCTTTTTTTTCCATATGTGATTTTTCATATAGGAGGCACATGCAAGGCACTAACGTAGCTTGAGTGTGGTTCTGTGGGCAAGTGACAGCAACAGAAGCTGAATGTTGGGACTTGTATCCCCAACTCACTGAGGATGAAACTCAAGGCTTGAAAAACAATGAAGAATATCCTTTGGTTTTGTGCAGATGTTTTTTATTGGCAGATTCAAATGGCCAGTTCAATGCAATTTGTAACCCCTAGGATGTGTATTCATAGTTCCTATGAAATTCTTCTGACACATCCAAGTTAAGATGGAAAAATATGAAAAAAAAAAACCCAAGAGAAGTAGATGAGTAATAATACTTTTAGCAAGTGCTAGCCATTTAGCAGGTCCTGTTTTTCTCTTTAGTTTCTCACTTCAGTGTATCTAGAAGAAAGGAATTAATTAATGAATTAAGTGCATTAACATTATTTATTTTAAAGATTGCAACAAAATCCAAGATGTGTGGGTATCAGGAACTGAACAACGGTGAGGTATTTGCCTTAGTCTAGCACATCTATATCCCACCAACGGCCCTGCCAGGAATGCTTCACCTGTGAAACCTTTGTATAACGTATGTGCACTAATCCGTCTGACTTCAATGAACTACACATTTTCAACAAGTAATTTCTATCTCAAAACATCAGAGTTGGACACCTAAGCTGTAAGTTCCCTTGAGGTTCCCACATAATTGAAAAATGCAGGAAATTTCTATTCTGAGGGGCTGCAAATTAAATAGTGAGCACTCGCCATTCTGGATGAGATGAAAAAATGTGAATTCTGAAATGCCAAGAAGCGGCCTGCCCTCAATCTTACCTCCTTCCAAATTCGATTTCTTGTCGTTTCAGATAAATTTAGAATAAATATCTAAGTTATTGGATGTTCATAAAGGTCAGCCTTTTGAAATTTTTTTGTTATTTACAGAATTTTTGTAAGTGTTCTGTTTTTTTCTTTGCTCTTTAGTACTGCTGATACAACTTGTGTAGTGCTCTAAGCACGCTATTCCATAGTATTATGGAAATGACATATTTCTGATGTCAGTAATTGTATTGATCAATATCAAGTGCAATGACCTCTGGAAATATTTCCGTTAAATACCAGCTACTACTCTAAAATGTCAAAATATTAATTAGTTCCAGTTTAGAGAACTCATGTGAAGTATAGAAAAAGTGGATCTTGTTTCTATAACTCACAGGTCTGTCCCAAATCCCACTGAAGTCTGCAGGAGGTTTTTCAAAGCAAATAAGATCAAGATCATAAAGTCTTTGTAGCTCTATGACATAGTGCTTTCTTCACTTTTCTAATTCAGGCAAAATGGAGTCTGACCTGGGCCTACGAGCCATAGGATCGCATAGCGTTTTCAAATGGCTGCAATTTTCAAGCCCAATGGATAAAAATAAAAAACAATACCAAGCTTATTTGTGCACTCAGAGTAACTCAGTGCTGTGCAATTGTTTGGAAGTTTGGATTGTCTGTTCATTGCAAATAGCATCTGTGCTCAATTACGTTCCGTCCATTAGGAGGTAGGGCTTTCAGAAGTAATAAAAGCATCTTAAGAGATGGTTTGCACTAGAGAGCTAATGATTTCTGAAAAAGACAGACAATGGGGTTGATTCCACAGGTACTGCAGAAAGGAAAATGTTCCAGATGAAATGGAAATTATTTCATGAATCACCTTAGGATTTCATAGAAAGAAGGGGAGTATTATTACCAATTATTCTCTATAAAATGAGTTTAGCAACACACCGTCATCTAAAAAGGAAAAGTGAAAGGTTGCTAAATTGAATATTTAAATTTTGCTAATGAGAATGAAGTGAGTTGATGAATGTTGAATCACTCCTTGGCAGTTTTTAAACAAAGATTATCATTCATTCTCTTTCTTGCACTGACAGATGATGTTTCTTGTTGAAATGAGGCTTCATGACTTTTGATAAAGCCTGCTGAAAATAGCATTCTCCTGCCTAAACTGTATATTCTGTTATAACATGTTGCGCTAACAGTCAGGGGATGACAATTCAGGATGCTCCACAATCCTCTGCCCTTTTTTGAGGGGTTTGGGGTTTTTTGTTTGAAGCACGATATGCGCCATGACATTGCTGTATCACATTACCTAACAATGAATATAAAGGCTTCCAAAACAACAAAAAAAATGCTATCTATTTAATATTCTTTTCTTTGCTTAGCGCTGTCTTGAGAAAATACACGGTATGCGTCTACACAGAATCTCATGTACTATGTTAAAATCCGGCAACTATCTTGCCAGATATGACTTAACTCTTACTTGTCTATGACAGTCGCCTCAAAGGTATTGCAGCGCTTGACTACAGAGATAGGTACCTACGAGGATGTTCAGTGACAGTGCATGCACACTTTGGGATGCTACCGAGGAAAATCAAAGCTCCTGTTTCCCCTCTCATTACTGCCAGACAAACCGACGGCCTTTGTAGAGGTGTGTTGTACATACGGCTACAACAGAAGTCATTAGTTCACATTTTGGACAGTAACATTCAGGACAGACTCCGTTCTCAGCAGTTTAGTATTTTCTCTTGGAATTATAATCTTTTGAGTACTTTGTCAAAAAAAAAAAAAAACCAAACCCACGTTCTGTTTCAGCAATCCATACTGAATTTGTGTAGCCTCTTCTGTCTCCTAAAAGTAGGGTGTTGGTAAGTTAAATTAGCCTATCGGGTGTAGCGGACTAGGCAAGGATAAAGGTGATATTCCCTCCTGAGTTGGGAAGTAGGTGAATTTCTCCCGCCTTCAGCTCCACCACTGCTTGTCCCTTCCTGATGGCGGCTTAACACATAATTTGCACTTTCCAGACAATAATAGCAAGTGTGATGGGCTGCTTAAACTCCTTCCCTGACTTTCTCCCATTACCAGGATTTGTGGAGAGCTGGACTTCAGACTGAAAAGAGCATCTGGTTAAAACTAAAAAAACTACAATGATGCTATACATGCAATTTAAAAAAAGGTACATGCTCATTTTTATGTTTTCTGCCTATGTTTGTTCATACATACCTGTGGAAGCCTATAAGCTAGAAACAAGGAGGAGTTTTCCTGCAGGGAGAACAGATTTGCAGGGCACAAGCTTGGAAATGGATTTCAGGATTTTTGGAGCAGACTGTGTGTGTGGATGTGGGCAAATGCACCTGGATTATCTGCTGGGCTTTGTGTGTCTCACTGTTATTGACTACAGAGGAAAGAAAATACCAAGGGTACTCATTCATTTATAGGACATACAAGATAAGGAGTCAAAAAAGTGCTTTGGTTACTAGTCAAAAGGACAAATGGGAAGGAAGCGATTAGGTGGGTAATCAGATCGTGATACTTTGTGTTTCCTGCAGAACATTGGAAATATTGTTAATTTAATATCAAGCATCCAAAGATAGTGTTAATTCTTATTTCATCAGCAGGCACAGAATGATAAAGCTGCCAATGATCTAAACTTAGAAGTGAAAGAAAGAAATTAAAATGTCTTAGAAAACCAATAGATATTAATTGTGACAGAAAGAACATAATACATGGACTGAATTTGAATAAGAGCTAATAATTCTGTCCATTTAATCTCAGAGTTGATTCGGTGTTTTCCATTACTAGTCTGAAAACTACATAAGATATAGGAATCCTAAAAGTTTCTCTGCCCTTTTTTTTTTTCTTTTTGGTTGTTCATCAGTGTTGGGTTTTTTTAAGTGATTGTATGGATGGTCAGTTAATAGTCTTTCTGCAGGCAGAATTTAATTTGAAAATTTTTGAAATGTCAATGAAATGGAAAACCACTAGTGTATTCATACTGGCTTGTGTAAGAAATTCCCTTATTTTCCTTCATTTTCTACTTCCTCTCACTCCCCCATTTTGGTCTCAGAAAATAAGGGAAAAAAAAGTGTAAACATCTTGTTCATATATTTTTAAATTGTCTGGAGTGCCTTGCTATCTGCTGGCTGGGCAGTATGGCCATTCCATGTACTTTATATATAACCATTACATATACCTGATTATGACATTTCTACTACTTTGCAGCATCTGAAGTGGCAGAGCTTTGGGTTCATTTGGGAGTTCTGAGCACAGATGTCTTACAAATAATAGATAATAAAAAAATCAGAGTGAAATAATTAATTTCCGCTTTGGTATACCATGCTGTGTATTCCACATTTAACAAATGAACTGTCAGCCACGGACGTTTTCTCATATATCTATTGGTAGATTTAGCAAGGCAAGATAATAATTGCTTTTCTTCCCACCTCTAAAATAAAAGTTGTCTATTTTTTACTGAAATATGAAATCAGGGATGCAAAATGGATGGGTTCTGTTTTTAAAAAAAAAAAAAAGTTTGGAGCTGGCTCCCTGTCACGTTGTCTGGTCAACAATAATTTTCACAGTGAAATTCCTACATGTTCACAACAGTTCCATCATCCCACCACATCCTACAGCTTCTCTCTCTTGAAATAGATAGAAGATGATACATCAAAAGCCTACCATGGTGAGACTAATTACTGCAAATCAGTCAGCGGCACAGTTTCTAATGCACACAAACGAACTGTGTATAATGAAAAGCCATTTCGTTAAGGATTTGTTAGAATATTGTTTTGAGAGTGGAAGAGTTAACAGCAGGTAAAGTGTGCAACAGGTGAAGCGTTCACAGTGGGATAGCTGTTTTCTTAAAAAGTAACGTTGCTGGCCCCTGTGCCACTGCTTGGGAACAGACCTACGTTTTTCGGAAGTCCTGCATTGTGGCTGGCAACCTTTTCATTCTGTGCTTTCCACTTTCACCGTAGTGTGGGGCTTGTCTGGAGCTCTTGTTGAGTTAGTAGGTAGCGTGAAATATAACACCACAGCATGAGCTTTCTTGAAGGTATGGAGAACGACTGTTCTGGATGCTTTCTATGGAAACAGGGTTTTTTAAACAACTATTTAAAGAGTGGTAAATCATAGCTGGAACCACCAAAATTTCAGATGTTCAAAAGAAATTTAGCAGGGGACATTATTTTAATAAGAAACCCCATTCTGTGCTCATGATGGGCTGACTGACCTTGTTCATTGTATTCAATTAGAGCTAATTACCTTTTTCTCTTATCTTCAGTTCACAGTTCAGTTCAGCATTGTGTCTCTACTTCACTAACAAAAAACCTCACTGAGAACAATGTTTTCAATAAAAAGTAACAGGCTAAATCTTTCATTCCTCGCTAAGTCTTTGTCAAGCAAATCACGCTGAAATATCACTTCCCCACCCTTCCCTCTATTTGCATGAGTGTAGGAGAGTGTTCATCGTGTAGTCCCATTCTTATTGCCCCCACCTAGTTCTGGCAAAACCTCCCACTCCTCCTCATTTTGTGCTTCCTGATGTTGCAGCTCGCAGAAGGAAGTCCCAGCCAGTGCTACCCAAATGCTTAGGAGTATACAGCCAGCAGGTAACTTACCTGTTTATTTTTCAAAGCTAGAAAGTTAGAGGTGTGCATTCTCTATTGCAATTTAGAAGCAAACTTACCTGGGCTTCCTCTCTTTAACCGAATTTACTCTAGATCTCGGGCTGCTTAATTTCTGTTTTCTGAATATAAGTAGTAATTATTTTTCTTATTGTTTGGGAAAAAGAGTTTTTTTAAAAAATGATGCATATTACAAAACGTTGAAAATGCCTCTCTTTATTTTGTTTCATTCTTTTAGGGTGGTCTTATGCTGAACCCCAAGTGAACTCAAGAGAGAGATCTGCTTATGTGGCTTCCCACGTGTTTCTTTTTTGGAGGGAAATAACAACCGTTTATCCAGAGAACCCTCTCTGGATTTGGCAATGAGCACGTTCTACAGCCAGAAAAGGGACTGGACAGGTATTTGTATCCTTCCTAGGGACAACTTTGCTGAGAGCTCTAGTATAAACATAGCTCCTGACAGTGTGGAATAGCACGGATGATGAGACGCCAGCAGGCTGCTGATTAATAAGCTGTTGAGTGGTGGTGGATGCTTGTGAGTCTGCTGCCTATCTTCTCGTGAAACGTAACAGAAGTAGGCTGCGGTGATCAGCACACTTCTCACACTTCATTATTTGATCTCTAAACTGTCAGCGGTGTAGACAGTAAACTACAAATTACAAGCATCACTTGAGATGTGCTCGGGCACATTTTTCAGCATTGCAGGAAAAAAATGTAGCTGATGCGTTCCAAATAAATACATTTTCATTTTGTTTACGGAGCTTGGAGCAAGGACAATCGCTCTATATACACACTGAGATCATATCGCTCTTGGAAAAGCGGAAGCCAGTGGTCTCAGTATAAGCCAAAGTTGGCTAGAACAGAAATATGACATTTGATTACAGGAAAAAATACTACACAAATTGATATAGCATTGAAGAGACTTACGGCTTTTGGCTCAGATGATTCGGGAACAGTTTATCAGACAGAGATAATTGTATAATCATAAGGCTGAAAGCAGTGAACCCTCTCATTGCCTATGCCGGCTGCCTTTTGCCACATGGGAGATCTTCGCAGCAATTTTAGAATAAAGGCATTATATCACCGTCACTCAAGGAGATGAGAGCAGACATCTATTGCTGCTTTAAGCAGCTGTTGTATTCCACATCCGTCATAGGATCTCTACAGCAGTTTAACTTGAAATTTAAATCAGAAAGTGGCCAGCTACTAACTTTGCCTATGGATGTCTGTTGTACAGGTTATCCAGAGAAAGGATTCAAGGAAGAGATTTGGTAGCGGTTAAATATTTTAAGCCAAAGTGTTTGCATAAGAACAGTCTGTACCAGAGTGGTACACGGTTTGTAAATACCACAGTGCGAACACTTATTAATATAGCACATTTCTTTGGATGAGATTAGAGAGAAAACTCTTAGCTGACTATTTTTAGTAAACTAATATCCGTGTAAGGTTTCTAGGCTGAGCTCGTACAGAAGTGGATTGTTAGTACATTTTCCAGGAACTGGACCAAAAAAGGAATTAATAAAGCAGCACGTCATTAAGTAGATTCTAGGCTCAGCTCAGAAAATACCATTAGAACAGACTAATTTTCTTCATAACAGAAAACACAGAACTTGCAAGAAATAATTTGAACTGAAAGATACCTTTGAGAAATATTGTACATGGTATAGAATCTACCACTGATGCTGGTTATTTGTTTGAATGATTAATTGTCTTCACAATTTAAAAATAATGCACTCTATTTCTAGTCTAAGTCACGTTTCAACTCCCAGCACAGCTTTTTTCAGATTAAGTAGTCATTTTTACAAGATTTTTTTCAGTAAGAAGGTATATTTAATTGCAATAAACTCGTCTTTTAACCTGATCCTTGAGTATTTTGATCCCCACTATAGTGTAAGTATTTATATCGCTTTGTTAATTCTACAGCTCTGCTCTGCACCAGCTGCATTTTCCCTCCCTGAAGCACACCAAAGCATATGACAAGGTTCTTTGCCAATGGCCGTTAAAAAAACTAACCTGTCACAAGACAAAAGAAACTGTATTCTCAGAAACTGATAGCTACTTTAAAGGTAGAAAGCAGAGTCAGAAGAAATGGTCTATTTTTACAATGAAATGAGATGCCGGAATGGTTGCTATTTAACATATTCCTGTATGATGAAAAAGGGATGAATAGGAAAGTTTGCTGACGATAGAGAGTATCGAAACTGAAGATGGCTATAGACCATTGTTCTACCATCTCACGGTGCCAAGTAAGCAGCAGATGAAACTCAATGTTGATAAATAAAAAGCCACGCACACAGGGGGAAAAAAAAGCAAACAAGCAAAATCTTCATATATCATGGTAGGATCTAAATATGCCATTATGGCAAGAGAATGATAAACCTATGTGTAGCTACCTATAAATGTTAGCTTGGTGTTAGGTGGTGGGCAGGAAAGTGAAGGTGTTAGGAAATACTGAAAAGGATGGGATGAAACATCCTTATACAACTCCATACAGTTTTGGGGAACTCACATTTAAATATCTGCTACAAGTCGGCTCACCTTGTTTCAGAAAAGGATACAGTAACCTAGAAAAACACAGAGAATAATGATCAGAGGTACAGAATACCTTCTGTATGCAGAGGAAATGAAATAACTAAGACTCTATAGCTTAGAAAAGAAATGACTGTGAATGGTTATTATAGAGATCTATACAATCCTGAATGACACAAGGGAAGTCTTGAGGGAATGATTATTCACTATTCAGAGGACATAAACCAAGGCACATGAAATTAAACGACCAGGCAGACAGTTTATATCGAATGAAAAGAAGAACTTTTTTGTGTTATGCATAGCTAAGTTGAGAAACTCATACCCACTGAATTTTTTAGATGCCACAGGTTTTGATGGGTTCAAAATATGATTAAATAAATGATAGTCAGGTAATCATGACACTGGTGAAGCAACTGCCAGTTTGGGAACTGCTGGAAGCCCAGAGACAGGGGAATTACCACTCCATCCCAGGCTCGTATACTTCTGGGCCTCTACGAATGGCTATTGTTACTGGCTACTGTTAAAGGCCAGATACCGGGCTAAATGGATCCGTCATCTGACTAGTACAGCCATCCCTATAATCTTTAGATGCCCGATGCAAGTTCAAAATTCTAGTATGCCCGTCAGTCTGTCAAATATAATCTTTCCACTTGTATGGAATAATCCTCTGTTTAAACACATTGTAACCTGCTTGGTTGCAACGTGACGCTAGAGCCCCAATCCCCATGAACTCCAGGAAGACACGTTTTCTACAAATTCAGTCCTATTTCGTTAATTATTAGCTGTATTCAAATTCCAAGTTAGCTGTTCCTTTAGTTTGCCCAACATCAAATTCAGGCTCACAGAGCCATAATTATTCATGACTGAATCAAGGCTGGAAAAAATTTATTTGTGACCTGGCTCTGGTCTGGATTTACATGGCACTCAAGCAGCCACCACCTAGGTTGTGTAGTCTGTGCGCAGACCACGTGCGCTGTGTAATGGAAAGCCTAGTAATACTGCATGTTTGGTCACTCATCTATTTGGTTTTTGAAGTTTAGCCATTAATTATTTAGTAGCCTGCTCTGTTAAGTGTTCTTACTACCCAATTTGTCACCCTTCCCTTTTACACTGCCCAAACCCAAACTATGGGGGTTTTTCCCTTTTTTTGTTTTGTTGCGTTGTGGGGGTTTTTATGTTAAAGTAACTACAAGGAATACAAAAAACCCACAACATGGGTTTTTTTCTTATTTCAATATTATTTTTGTATTACACCATAATAGGAATGCAGAGAGCATCTTGTGTACAGCTATGCCTCTTGTCTTTGCTCTGCCTTCCTACTATCGAGATCTTGCTCTTTTGGACAGTTTTACTGGACTGGGAATGGAAAAGACTTTATGTCGGTGTATACTGTCCCCGTGTATTTAAATTGTGTGTGTTTCTTGAGTTCCTGCATGCATTTCCCCACTGGTACATTGAACCTTATGGGGAAAACTGTTTTGCCGTCTATTGAGTTGTAACTGTCACAGTTTTCAGGTATACTCGACAGATAGCAGTACATGCCTGTACTTAAGTTTTTTGGCTTCTCCTGTAGTCGTATTAATATTTATTATTGTTATGTATTGCGGTGTGAAATGTTTTTACTCCAAAATCATGGTTCCTGTGAGGTGTTACATCTATTTATTCCAACTTTAAAATTCTATCTGTTGAATGTAGGAGAGATTATCATATTTATTGTAAGAGAGCAAATGTTTTTTACAGCATTGTTAAGTTCTCTATCAGTTCTAAAAGACATTGGTAAAGATGCAGAAGGGCCAATAAAATCAGTAATGTTAATGGGACTCCCTGCCACATCTTTGGAAGTTTCATGAAACTTTTTGTAGGTGTTTTGCCAAAATGTTGAGTCAAGAAAGAAAAAAGTGGGGGATAAAGACTTGATCTGCTCCAGTCTGCAGACAGCGAAATCAATGAGTCCTCTCTGACTGACATGAGTGAAGATCCAACCTAATTTGACAGCCTGCCTCAAAAATTCTTGAGACAGAAAAGCAATAAACTGCTGCTGACTCATACAGAGTGTTCTGCTACCAAAAAGAAAAAGACCTTTGCATGGAATAAGTGGAATTATTTCCTCTATATTTAGACTTTTCCAAAAACAAAGAGCAGTAGTTGTGTTGTGTTGGGGAGTGAATATTTGTATGCAAACATACTAACAAAAAGAGGGAAAAAAAAGCCCTTTAGTACCTATGGTTTCAAAGAATCTCAAAGATTACATCAGATAGTGTTGCGATTTCTCATTCTAAAGCTGCAGGAGCTCCTAAGGACTCTGGACAAGTTGAAGTTTCTGGTTTATGATGTGTCCAAGCACTCGGAGGCGTGATACCAACTACGTAAAGAGTTACCAAGAAAAAGTTAAATGTTGTCCTTTGTCCACAATATGCTTCGCACTGATACCAGTGAGAATTGTTCATACGTGCAAATGTATGACTGCCTGTTTATCACTGACAGATCAGAATTCATCATCTCAGACCTCCCAAACTGGAACTAAGGTTATTGTCTGGAGGACTTTACTGAATACATGTTGTCATGAGTCAGTTTGGGACTGTGAGCACTTTACTGTGTTCAAACAGATTCACATTAGTGCTTTTTAAAATAATCTCAGGAATACTGAAAAACAAAAGCAGAGAAAAACTCAGGTTGTGAGAGGCAAGTCCTTTGTTCCTCCTATTATACCCATCATGGCAGCGTGCCGAGGCATGGTAAGCCGGAGAGGCTGGTTCAGTGTTGGAGGGTCAAAACCGCGGCGAGCTGACAGGCAGCCTCTGACGGACGCTGTCAGGGATGACAACGCGCGGTGGATTTTCAGCTTCGGCTGTACAGTCAGTGGGGAGCTGGACCGGGCTGGCAGCGGCTCACCGCTGCTAGCTCATCGCTGCCAGGGGAAGCAAGATTTTGTCTAATCGCTTCAGCGTGATGGACAGCCGTGATACTGCGGGGGTCCTTCCCTCAGCGTGAGCTGAGGGGAGCTAATGTGGCGATACGTTAAACTTGTCTGACCTGCAAAGAGAGAATGAGGCTGAGGAGGGAAGGCAGTGCTGAAGAAAAACGCCTAGTCTGCTGTGTTGCGTTGAAAATGTTTGAATATTCATTAAGCATGGCTAGTATTTTACGTTACTAATTGAGATCTTTGGGATTTTTACCTTTTTTTCCCCTGTAAATTCTCTGTGCTTAATTTGGACAGAATATACCATACATTATGGAAAGAAGAGGCTTTCTGAAACCCAGCCTGGCCTTTTAGCTATAGTAGGGAAATCAATGACTGGAAACACTTGAGCTTCTGACTGATTCTTAACTGTTTTCAGGTGTCAAAGTGGGGCATCATAAAATGTGACCTTATTTTTACGTAGCACAGTGTATGTATTCTGTAAAACTGGAAAAAAAAACCCTCATAAATCCTCACTGAAGTAACTACACAGAGCTTTGAATTCCACAACACAAATATAATTTAAAAGTTAACTTTTCAATTATCTAGTTTAAGTGATAACAAATTATCCCCAGAAGTAATAGTCACAATACAATAGCAGAAAGGTTGCTTTTTCAATCCGAAAATAATCACATCTCAAAGACAATTGTTAAAATCAATTACTGAAAGTGATATGCCATGTAACTTTTCTTACATTTGTCTTGCTCTCAGACTATTTTTTGGGTGGAGGAAGGCAGATGCTGAGGAAGGCAGATGCCGTCCTAGCGCAAGGAACACAAGAGAGTTATCAAGAATGGCTGTGCTCCTCTTGCCATTCTGTTCCCGAGGGACTCATCAAGCAATGAACCTACAGCCTTGTAAGTATATAGTATACACGTACCTACACATACACATGCCAATCACAAATTCCCATAATCTCCTTGGCTGATGTTAGAAATTGGTTAAATAACACTAGCTGTTCACAGTCTTCTGTCCTGATACCTAAGCAGAGGTCCTACACACACCGTGTGTCCGTCTTTGAACGCCAGTGCCTTGATTCCCTTGTCCCTCTTCCCAGAAAGGATCGTGATGCTGTTGAAATTCTAAATTAATGAAGCAGTAGGAAACTGGATCTTAGTAGCCACTGTTTTAATACTGCCAGAAGCGATACTTTGTGAGATTCTTCCTGTGGTCACAGAGAAGTTCATTTCCACTTGGCTGTCTTCTGATATCCTAGCTGTGCAGATCTCTGCTGCATTATATTCTGCCAGCACTGTGGGATTCTCTTGCTATCTCGTTCTATGTCCTAAGGATCTGGATGAGTAATCGTTCACCAAAAGTTCATATCTTACAAAGCATTGCCTGAAGTAATCCTTGACTCTAAGCATTAGACAATTCCCTCCAAAAGCAGTGCCTACGCACACACTTAAAAAGACAGATGTAGAGGACCGTAATAGAAAGGCTAAGGTCAGTGTGAATGAGGAACTGGTGGGAATGTCTGGGTGTGGGAGCACCAGGAGGGCAAACGGCAGGAAAGAGGCTCTCAGAATGGCTCACGTTAACCCACCAGGGTTGGCATGCCTTCAAGACCCCAGTGCATCTCCCTGCCGTTTCATAAGGCACCCAGCTTTGGAGACAAAGGACAGTGATGACTCCTGATGACTCACAGAGGTGGGACAGGATGGAGACACTCCTCACTGTCAGCTCCAGGAGGTCTCAAAACACATACCCAAAACCTGAATATTGCTGGTAGCCTAGGAAGAACTGCAGAGATCTGGCAAGGATTTGACAGCTGCCATCTCTTGTCCTCCCTGTCATCGCAACAGATCCTGGACCTAACATCTGGAGACAGGAGCTCTGGGGTGCCTGACCGCTGCCTGGACCACGTGAGCACCCCTGCCCTGACGGCTGGACAGAATTCTTGGACATCACAGACACCCAGGTGCTGTGACTATGAGTCTCTGAGAGCCTGAGTGCAACCTGTTTTGTTTCATGTCTTAATTTTAACATCACCTTCCTCTCCTGTAGGATCTTAGGTGGACATTTGCTATAGTGCTGATAGAGTGTTGCAACAGTATTTCCTACACATACACCCAAAAAAAAAAAAAATCAGGAACGTGCCTTAATTGTGTCTGTTTTAAATGTGAAGAATCTGTACCAGACCCCCGAAGATCTGATTAAAAGCTCCTCCTTGGGGCCATTCATTCAAGACTTCCCTCTAAGAACCCTCCTAGTAATTTACCAAATACTTTACAGTTACATGGTGCAAAACACTTATGGCGGCACATGCACATATACATTTATTAAAATGTATACATTCATTTAATTCTCACCAACTTCTGCTTTATGAGTGAAATCCAATTCCCCATATGCTGAAACAATGACCTTTATATTATAAATTCAAGGATTCATAAAACAGATGGTGGAGATGTAAAAAAAGAAAAAAAAAAAGACAATAAATAAAACCCCAGCTTGTCCGGCTGCAAGGACCAAAGTACGCATATTAAAATAATTTTGGAAAGCTGGCTGTGTTAGCTAAACCATATGGGCTTACTTATGCTATACAGTACCCTTGAGTTGAAACTTATTAGCATCTCCTCTTCTGCTGTTGATGAATAATACGTAAAAAGCTATCTGATAGTGGCGTTGAGGTATTTCACATCAGTGAGTGAGTATCAGGATTCACAGGATTTGTGCTGTTTGTAGGATTCAGGATTCATACTGGTTTTGAATAGAGATTGTGATATAAAGGGCCAAGTGGTACTAACGTGGCTGTAACTACGCTTAATGGAGGTAAACGAGAGAAATTCTGTAGGGTTTAAACAGCTGAAGAGACCTGCAGAAAGTTTTATCTGACAGAAAGCTCTTCTGTTTTTCAACTCCATCAGTTGCTCCTGTTAAAAGGTACTGCCTTTTTATTAACCTTTGCAAGAAATTAAAGGGGGAAAAAAGCCTTAAACTGTCATTAATCCATGTGATTGTTTTTCCAAGTCTTGTAGGAGGCTTCTGAACTGGCCTCAGAAAGGATTCCTACTTTCTTTTGTCCTTAATCCGAAGTCCAAGGATTTGATTTGTGGGTTCTCTTCATTCTCTTATCAAAGATGAGGTCCATATAGGGGTTTTTTGTTTGGCTTTTTTTCCCCCTTGGTGTACTCCTCCTTCCCCCCCCCCCCCCCCCCCCCCCCCGAATGATAAGCGCTCATTCCTCTCGTATTTCAGGCCTTCTGACCGCAAGGCCAGCTCTAGAGTGGTACCTGTCTATTTAAGCTCGTGTGCTGCTGTGCTAAGCCAGTCATTCCTGCAGAAAAGAGATTGTTTTGCTTTTTGAGTATGACAGTTTCTAGTCTGTAATGCCTGGATATTCAGATTGTGGTCCCTGGGCACAGATTTCCCGGTCATGCCTGTAGCCAAAACAGTTCCTAAATGTGGACACAGATCCTCGCAAGGAGCATTTACACGTATGTACCATTATAAGTATTTGAGACGTGCTAATATGTGAATATTGCATGATAACAGAATCTAATCCACTGAAATCCAAAAAAGTTAAAATAATACTAACTTTCATATCACTTAAGCAATAATTTATAAGTCTCCAGACCAGCAGTTTTCTGGGGTTTATTTATCAAGAACTAGGAGATATATTATATATATAGAGAGATATATTATACACTCTAAATCCGTCTATAGATTTCTGCTCCTAGGATTTTCAACTGAGGTGTAGAATCTGGCGCTTTACAAATGATCCCATGCAGAAAAATGCGATAACTGACCGAATTAAGATACTATGCAAAAGAGCGAAATCTGGACTGAAATAAAGTTGGTGATGGAGAAAAGATAGAACTTCAACTTTTTTCACCTTTTGTTCCTCCCAGCTGGCCTTGCCTATTTCAGAAGTATTTTTGTCCCACATCTGTTTCCTGCTTTCTAAATCCTGGCTTGAGCATGACAGAGTGAGAGATGGAGACTTAACCTCAGAGCTGTTTGCCAGAAAGGACAGTACTCGTGGGCACTGAGACAACTTACCAACTGATAGCATAACTTACTTTCTCCTGCTATAGTTTTCATTTCTGTTATAGCTAAGTGGACTCACTGTGGGTTCTGTACAGCGTAAGTGATAGCAGAGTTTATCTGGCCTATTGCGTTATATTAGTATGCTGCTGACAGTGTTTTCCTTGCACAAATAAAACCTAAATGACATCTTTAATTAGTTTTCTGCCATGCCATCCAATATTAAAAACAGTCATCCTCAAACGCATTTGTCACCTTAACATTTTTCTGTGGAGGCAATGGTCAATAACCCTGCATGTATCAGCCACATTCCAAAGATCATTTCTTACATTCCTAAAAAAAGCGTAAAACAATTGTTCTTCAGAACGGTAGAAGGAAAAAGACTTGGTATTTGTCCAAGGATGAAACTAAGATACAACTTATTTGAGTTAGGACCTACTGGACTCTTGATTGATAGGATCAAAGAAAGAGCAGACCTTCTTTGTCAAGTTCAAGGCTTCTCTTTTGACTGCTGCAAAAGTATTTCCAATGACAGCACAAATCTTTTTCGGGCTTGATAGACAGTAGTATGCTCCCTGGGCTGCCCCTAGTTGGTACTTTGTTCACAGGGTAGTAATTTTATATTACCAGTATATATATCTGTCTTTGGCATTTAGTTTATGCACTTTAATTCATTTTATACTCTAGTGATAATTCTTGTTTTGCTTTAAATGCTGCAAAACCTAAACCATTCAAGCAAAAATTTGCATTTGACCTGTCAGAGGAAATGACTGACATTTGTCAACCCTGCTCATTGTTTCGAGGCTTGGCAAGTTTTCTATTTGAAAAATTCAAATGTAATGAATGTTGTTGAAGGCTGCCAGATGTAGCATCAACAGATAAGATGGATCTTGGAGTAGCAGTTGATATGCACAGCAACTTGCAAGAAGTGAATCATTTGGTTTTATTCTGTTGCTGCTAAAGTATAAAACATGTACAAAATATTTTTTATGTTTCACAAATGTGAAATTCAAAGTGCTTTAAATTCAGTGAAAGTCCTTTTAAAAGAACTATTAATTTTGGAAAAATGCCTTAATTCTGTATACTTATCTCCCAACTTCATTTCCATGAGAAACAAGCATCTTCCGTTGAGTTCTGGTATTTTCTGCTGCTGGTAGGGTAACGGTCTCTCCAGCCCCAGGCACTGATGATACGTCTTTTGCTCTCCTCATGGTCTTTTTGCTGATACTTGGCCAGACCGTGTTGTAGTGTTTGGATGCTAAGGCATTGGCTTTGAAAGATACTGTGCATTTAGCCTGGAAATGCTTTCTGCTGGCAGCTGGGCATTGGCAAAGGACGAAGCCCTGGGGTCGCAGGCTGCCGGTGCATCCCATGAAGTGTGCCACAGCACGGGGAAGGGAGTACAGGACCCCAGGGCTGGGGACGGAGTGGAGAGCGTGATGGCAACTAATGGGCAAGCGCATACTGAGGGAAAAGCAGGGGTGGCAGAAATGTATCATCAGAAATACAGCAAGAATTATTCCCCGCCCCATCACAGAGGTGCACAAAGTCAAATGAGGCAGGTGATGAAACCCAAAATAAGATCTATTCTAATCAACAGTGTTTTGGTATTCCAACAAACATTTGTAAACCACAGGTTCAGGATGCCAATGGAAATCAATACTACAGAATCGACTTAAGAATTTCCAAGCTTTAGAACTATGACGCACGATGCGCAATCACTCACCTAATAAGGCAAGGGCTCCCAACCCCAGGGACCTACCTTGGGCGGTGTCCCGACCCAAGGGCAGAGTCCCCGACTGCTGCTCCGAGGAGGACCGGCTCCATTTGCCCTCCGGCAGGGCTCTGTTTATACCCTGGTCGCATCCGACCTGTGGTCGTATATGGCCATGCCAGTTCCCTGTTGGCTGAGGGCTCCATATACCGGCGGCTGTGCACGTGACAACAGTCGCAGTAAGGGTGTAAAGGTGTGAAAAGAATCAGCGGCCGGCATGTTAAAGCCCCGGTCTCTATCAGGGTGGGTGCACCTGCCACACCCCCGAAAAAAAAAAAACCACAAATCCAACAACTGATAAAGAGTCCTAACGGACTAGAAAAAGGCTGCTATAGCAGAAGTAAATTAAATCTGTGTGTCTGCCCCATCATGCATTTTACAGCTCCAAGGCTCAGGTTTCCTCTTCAGTCACATTTGCCTATATCAGACATGAAAAACAAAATGATGGGCCAGTCGCTACTGTTCCTCAGAAGACTGGTTTCATTTTCCAATACTCTCATGATCCTGTGTGACCTTAGACAAATCACGTAGGGAAAAAACCCCAGCCAGTTTAAATCATCTTAGTTCCCCTCGCCTTACTGGAGAGTCAGTGGACACTCTTGGTTTTAATGGAGCTTTGACAATTTATGCCAACTGAGGATCTTCCCCACAGGCTCCAGGTTTTAGTTTCCTTTGAGTAAAATGGTGATAACAATGCTTCCCTGCCTCACAGGGATGTTTTGAGAATAAACACATTAAAAGAGTGTAAGGCTCTTAGATACTATGCAGATGGGAGCTATAAAAGTCCTTCAGATAGAAAAACCTGAGCCGTAGCAGTTCTGTGACCTAGATCAAGCAGCTCTGTTCCCGTCACCAGCCCTGTCTGAGCTCAGCTCCCTCAACTGTGTAATTAGCTGGTCTCAAATAACCCAAAAAACTTCTAGAAGCTTTTGCGGCTCTCCCCTTAAGGTCTGGCTGTGCCACTTTTTCAGTGATCTACAGCTTTTAGGTTATTTCCCATCAAACATACTTCAAGGCTAGTTTCTACCTGGTTTTCTTCCCTTCTCGCAGCTGCTCTGCTGACACTGTAGCATTCAAACATTAAAAAAATCATTTCATGAAATAGTTTTTTCTCTCCATAAGGCTGAATAGAGCTTCTCGAGAGGAATCTCATCTCCATTGCAATGTCTCTTCAGATATGGAGGATTTTAGCTGAAGGAATAAATTATTTCATCCAGCTCTTGATATAGATACTGGTAAATAAGTCATGATCATAGAACTCTTTTCTGCAATAAACACTTGTTTGTTCCATAGTTTGTTCTAAGTATAGAAATTAATGATGTATATTACAGAATTCTTTAGATTCTCATTTTTCTGTGCTTGCTTCCAGTTCTTAAGGCCAGCAATCAGAAGGGTTAAGGAATTTCCTGTCTTTTAGAGAGTACCATTTCTGACTTGCTACTGGTTGAAGGAGAGTATTGTTACAGCTGAGCTACATTTATCTCCTGTAGGTGACTTATTTGTTGTAGGCAGGTGAGTAATTTGGTAAATCTGATAGAGTAAATATAATCCATTGCTCAGAGTTATGCCAAGTGGAGCCACTTATTCTGGCCACAGTTCTCAAGCTGTCTGTGTGGAAGCAGCTTTATTCTGCAGTTTTTGGTCTGGTAAAGCACGAGCTTTCTTTGCCAGCAGATTGGTAAGAAAGCCAATTAATACAATTGCTAGTTTGTTTGCTTTTTCTCCTGCACCTCTGAACAATATCAAGCACATTTTTGTTACACAACTCTTTGAATTAGGTTGTTTACTTCTTCGTGATTCATGTCTTGTTGTGGAAGACAGCAGTGAGAAGAAAGGAAGCGGGCAAAAAAGTGAATGAGAAATCTTTTGACATGATTTAGGGAGCTTTTATAAAAGCAGGCTCTTCGTTCCTACCCACCACCATCGCCTTCTCTCATATTTACACCTCGGAAATGGCCCCGTCTCTCTTTTGTCACAGTGTGTGTGTTGTTTCTGTGCCGGGGGTACCCCTGTGATCAGGCAAAGGGCTGCCCCTTGCAGTAGCTGTGCTATCGGAGGTTCTCCAGACCAGTGCTCCCAAACTGCCCTGTTTGAGTCTTACACCGGGATAAAGCTACACCAGTAGTGATCTTTTTTCATGGATTTTGACAAAGACTGTTACTACCATATCTATGGGAAGAAGCCTTGGAGACTACTGACTGATATGGATCAGGTAGAAGGAAATTTCTCTTTTAGCCAACTGATGTTGGTACTTTTCTTTGAAGAGTTATGGTTTGCCACCATCAGACTCAGCAAACACAGTTCGGGAGTTCTGCGCCACCAGCAAACGATATCTCAGAAATTTATTATGAAAGGAGTATAAACCAAATCTACATCCCACTGCAAGATGGAGGCTTGCACTGGGGTCAAAGAGTGACCAAGACATGAAGGACCTTTCCAGTCCTGTTGATGTCCCTCTGGTTCAAGACAGAGAGAAAGAAATAGAGAAATATGGTAAAATTTGCCTTAATTTCTTCACTAGATGTAATTTTTCTGGGAAGTGTTACCCTTTCCAACCCAAAGTATGTCCCATAAAGACTCTTCATTAATATTATACCTTCACACAAATAAAAAAAGAATTAAAAAAATCAATCAGAGATCTGGAATTGACTCAACCCCCTTTCACAAACCCTCTACTTTTTTCTGAGTTCAATTAAATTGTTTTCCTGACACTCCATGGAAACAGGAAACTCAGAACACTCAGACTGAAAAAAAAAAAATGCACAGTCCTGTACTAAATCAGTTGTGATCATTTATAAATAAAAGTAAAACAAAGGAAAGCAATGGGTTGCAAAATAAAGACTATTTAGTGGCATCCTTTGTTCGTAGTGAGAAATGGACTTCTACAATTTTTTTGTTTCTCCCTTTTAGAAAGGATTAGTTACCATAGCAACTGATACATAACATGACATCCTTTGCTACTCCTGAGATCTACAGAGCAGTTTTTAAGAGAAAAAATGTTAATTAATATCTAAAAAATAGAAGAGACAAGGTCTTTCTGCACTACAAAGAAATTGTATTGATACTTGATTTTCCTTGGTGGGTACTGTGTAAGAGCTGTATGAGGGACCTGTACTTCCATTAATGATAGGGGGAAGAAGGGGAAGACTGTTTTGGTTCTTTTCAGAGGTCAGTAAAGAAACCTACAACCTGTCCTGTCAAAATTCTGTCTGAAGTACACTGAAGTCAAGTTAGTTGCAATGAGAATCTCACCTCTAATGCTAAAAAGCGCTACAGCATCCCAGTAAATTCTGTTCTCAACCCTGCTGTACATTAAGTGCATGACCACAAACAGGACACACTCATCTTCAAAGCACTTCAAATACCTGAAATCTGGAAGAAAACACTGAGACCTAGCCACCAAGGATATGGGTCTTAATTTTTTTGCTAACAGTGTTATATCAGCATAGGAAAATAATACTTTCTTGTAAACTCTCCAGTGCTCCCTTGGTCCTGACTCCCCGGCTCTCCAGCTCAGGAATCTCTTGGGAATAGGGTGTGATCCTACGTGGGCTGGGACATTTGGGATCCCTTCACAGGGAAGGGAGCAGGCTGGAAAACCTGGCACGAGCAAGGACTTCACTCAGGCATGGGACACGGCTGGTAGGATCCCACAACCTCAGAAGCACTTCAGCATCCCCCAGCTTAGCATATAGATACTTGAGAGAAAGATGAATATTTCTCAGATCCATTAACCCCTTAAATTCCAAATATTTATGGGATATGATGTGTGTGCAGATAGCTCTTATTCTCGGTGAAGGGACAGTGTGTACAAGCGGTGCATACATTGTTCTTTGCATATAGTGTGAGAATAGCACCAGTTGATATAGCTGGGCTTCTAGCTGAGATGAACTGATTTTTCCGGTGGTTCCCACAGGGTATACAGTACAAGTATGTCTGAAGAAAATATAATATTCCATCCCAGAAACTAGTTTTGAAGGGGATATTGAACGGGGAGTTGTGATTTTCCACATCCTTACTGTCTCAAATGTGCTAGCTGATACTGTCAAGAAAGCTGTTAACTTGTGATATATCACAGGATAACAGACCGTACCTCCTGAAATGCATGTGCTGCTCCTGATGGAAAGTCTAGTATGTGAGGTTGACTCACCTAGGCAGGTGACAGGAATAATTAAATAGAGGAAGAAAACCGCTTATCTGGAATACCTTATGGGAATAGTCCACTGAAAAGGCAAACTGTAGGAAAAGCCCTGGATGGATAATGTGTCTAATTCCTCCTCCAGATAAATAACACACAGAAAGAAACGCATTCTTCCTGCTAAAAGCCTGGAGAGCACAGGAAAAAATCTCCTGCTATGCCTGCTAGGATATTTTTCTGGGTAGTGAAAAACTAGTAATTGGACATTTTACTGCTCTTAGGAATAATTTTCAGATGCTATTTACCTATTTATGGTATGCATAATAATTTTCTGTTTTAAACTACCTGTGGTTTACATGCCAGGAAACTGAAATCAGAATGAATGACAAATCCTTGCTTTGTCCTTGATTTCAAAGAAATTCACAGTTTTTCTCCATAACATCCATTATCAGTTCTCTGAGCCTGTCTAACCCCCTAGTAAATCACATTAAAAAAATTCACAGTACATTTACTTGCAAGTAAATGTTGGAATTACGCTACCTTAGACCTAGTTGGAATTAGGCTATCTTAGATATTTTGAAAAAAAGATGCTTTTGGAAGATGTTTGTCTGGATCAGGACCAATAGAAAGGCCTTCGGGCTAAATTTTCAAACGTTGTATATGGTTTTGTTTTGTTACATTGATGATCCCACTGTTTGCGGGTCACTTACAAGACTCCTGAACAGAAGTAAATAGCATAAAATCTTTTATATTCACTGTTTCTCCAACTATGAACTAGGATTTCCTTTTGTGTTTAATATCGCAGAGAAAATAAAATAGATTGTTTTACTTTTTACTGTGAAAGCTTTGATGAAGCTTTGAATGAATAATCATTAAAAGGTTAATACCTTTTCTAACACTTCAGGAACACAAAATTCGCTGCTCCTATCACCTTCACATTCACATCTTGAGTTCCAGCTGATGAATAAACAGATTGGAGATTATCACACAGGGTACATTCATGTGTAAAATGAAATTCCTATTAAAGTTCATTGCTTCAAATGAAATACGCTTTGTAGCTCTTCCTGTAGAGATTCCTGCTGAGTTCTGTCATGATATGCTGAAATCCAGTCTTTCTTCTCTCATCTTTCTACTTCGTCCTAGAAGAAAGTGATCTTTTTGATGAGGCTTTGTAAAGTTTTTGACAGAAAATGCCAACAATTATTCAGTTCCTTGATTGGAGACCTACAGAAAGCGGTCTTGGGCCATCAGTGACGTGCTCATTCAAATTTTTTTTTTTAAACCTGATGTTCAGTTACTTTCAGCTAAGATTTGTAAGTTATTTTGAGCGTGTGCCCAGTAAATCAAAATCTTCAGCCCCATGTATGGACAAGACTGCAGGAAGATGGCTTGCACCATCTTCCATAGTCCTCCAAGACTATCCCAGAAGGCTCTGCACTCTGAGACAAACCCACAAGCCTCTACGCCCCGTGCGTTCAAACATTTCAAATGACCGGCAGATAACACAACGTATTTCTCTGTATTACCCTTTGTCCTGGCTTCTCACCCTGCAGCGCTGCAAGGCTGAGTGTAGCACATACCTGGTTAGAGCTGTGCTTTCCCCTTAGTGACGTGCTCAGCATCATTTTGAAGAAGCAAGGTTATGTTTGTTTTGCTTTCTCTTTATCTACCTGCAAGTAACCACCAACTCTGACATCAGTTTCTTATAATCCAGGTATTCTGGTGAAAATTTTCCAGTGAAAAAAATTGAGCTTTTTCTGAAGTAATTCTGCAGTTTAAGTACTATATTAATTTGTATATTGCTGTCACCTAGGAACTGAGAATAATGAGGGCTTGCAGTGATATTAGTCATATGATGTTAAACAGTCCTTAAATCCATTCCCATTAAATTGTGGTCTATTGCCAGAGATGTTCATTTCAGATACAGCATGCTTAGTGAAAACAAATGTATACAATTTCTTGCTTAGCCAAGTACCCTCTAGAAAAGAATCTCAGGAAAGTGAGATACAGAATTAAGATCTGTAGAACTGGCTTCGTTTGTTTGTTCCAAACCTACAGAAACAAATCTCTGCTTACTTTGCATTGTGCTACCACACTAGCACTTCCACTTAGCCTGTATTTTTTGGCTTCTGCAATGAGCCTCCACTTTCCTGAGTCACTTCAATTTGTTAAAACAGGCTGGAAATGTGCTGTCCCGGGTACTCTGTTTTAATAGCTATAATTAATTTCCTTGGAAGTATTCCTGAAAATCATAATCTATACATCTATATTTCATGTGAGACTGGGCAGTTATGTTGTCTTTAAATCAGATGGGCATGTACATGAGGCAGCTCTGGACCTAATTTCATCTATTTTAACATAATGGTCTAGAGGGTGTGCTGCAAGCTCCAAATCTCTCTCAGGTATATATCCTGTTTACAAATAATTTCCTTTTCTAGCCAACTATAAGTACGCCTATTTTAGGTGTATGTCTCTATTACCGTCAGCCCCCACTGAGTTACTGTGTTAGGTTGTTTATGTTGGTTTCAGCTAATGCCAGCTCTGAGGGGTGATTTTACTTGCATGTTCCTATTATACCCTAAGTTCTGCTAAGAGGTGGCTGGGGCAGATAAACCCCACGGGGAAGCACAGCAGAGGGTATTTTTTCTTCCCTTGGGGATCCACTGAGCACAGTCAGGGTAAGACCATGCTGGAGTCCACGAGGCATTCGAGTGATTTGCAATAGCAGGGTAGGACTCCGCAGCAAGGAACGGCATCAGAGGGGATGAAATGAGTCTCCCAGGGGTTGGAGAGAACTGGGCAGAATTTGCTTTAACTCAGAAATTCAGTGGAAATGAAAAATGTAATGAACAGGCAGAGTTGTTTATGGATCCTTATTTCTATTTGGTCTTGCCCAGTTGCTTTTCCAGACTTAAAATGTTAAATATGTTGGCCTATATTCCGGCATATAGGAAAGCCCTTTTTATTCAAACACAGCTCCTTCTAGTTTAAAAATCTTTTTATCCCTCTGAGAGAAGATAAAGGGCATTCGCCAAAAGGTTTGCACAGACCCACCGCTAATCTCGGGGCAATTTGTGGTCCTATAGCACTGGCCTTTTATAATAGCAATGTGATACTTTTTATCTGCGTGTATGAATGTCAAAGCAGTCTCTCCTATTCAACTAGTGAGCTCAATTTTTGTCCTACCATCAAAATACAAAAACTTCTAGGCTCCAACTTTGTGTATGCTGGTGTAAAAGGACTTCCATAGTGCTCTTACTGCAGCTGCCTAAATTGACTCAGTTGTGTTAAAAGTGGGGCTTTCTCCCTTTAGACTGCCAAGTTTCAAAGCTTGTTTCCTATGTAAGTGGACATGTTTCAGAAATGTCTTTTTAGATTAAATCATTTCTTTTAAAATATGGCTTACTCTCAAGTTATAACATTTATAATTATGGCAAGTTTAGGAAAGCATATTAGCTAAACATTTGCCTACATCCTTCACTATTTTGAAGGATCTTGGTTACTCTCTCCTTGTCTGTCGGAACAGAAAGATCAACAATATCTTCAAACTTTTGCTCTACCTGGATGCACAGTCGTATTAAACTTTTTCCTAGTTACATTATTTCTCAAGAATCTAATTTTCATCTATGTTCATCTTTAGCCACTGCACATATCTATCTGGTTCTGCCACATCAATTTTTCCTCTGAAAAAAGCTGAAAGCATTTTTTATGGCGTGTATCATTTTACATGAAATGCAGCAAACTCCTGTAGCTTCAGTACTCCTCCAAAAATACTCCTCACAGGCAAGTTGCTTTGCCTGATTAACTGATGAATGGATTAACTGTAATCTTTCAAAATAGCACATGCTTTGCAATTTGTTAGTTTCTGAATTTAAGTCCTTTCCAAGTATCTTATTTTGCAAAGGGAATACCATAATTCCAGCTAACCATCTTTAGGTGCTTTCCTTGGTTTCTGAGAATTTTGACTTCCACTCTGAGGATTTTTTTAAAGTTTTATTGCTGATAACGTGTGGTGTTCAGGAATCACTCAGAGTCAAAAAGGCACAGGACAGTTTCATTTATTGTCTGACTTCCAGCTGATTAGCATTATCAAATACAACCTCTGGACAGCTTATTAGGAAAGAAACCCACTTTTTTTTCTTACCCTTTGTCTTACTGCCTCTTTCTCTGGGCCTTTAGACCTGTTCTTTAATGACTTCAAGACACCTAAAATCAATTCCCTTCATTATTTCCGTTTGCATGTAAATAAATACAGCTATGTTATGAAAATATACCAGTGAGTTCTGGTTGATTTCAGTTACTCTAGCACTATTTGTCAGCATCTCTTTCCCAAATTCTGATTTACCTTCAAAACAAAGTTTATATTCCTTGGAAATTTACATCGTTATTTGCAAACAGAGTAATTGGTGACAGTCAATGGTATTGCTTTCAGTGACTAAGACGAAACCTCTTCAGATTTCTTTTTCGTGGCTGCTGACCAGACTGTGTTTGCCCTGTTTATCCGCAGCGTTCGGATGTGGGCTGAGAGGCAGGGGTCCTCTCAGTAACTTAAGTGTTGAGGGTAAAGACCGTTAAAGCTTACCTCCTAGCTTCGTTAAAATATAATTTCCTCATTTCCCGTTACCTGGCCTGGAACAAGAAATCAGGTTAAGTTTATTCATATTTTGCTTTTTAACCGATTTCACGAGTTTATCCACTACTTCATTAGCATTACACTACTGCATGAAAGGAAGCCACTTCTCTCCCCTTCTCTAGTGGGAAACTTTTTTTTTTTTAACCGCCATGTGAAGACAACGGCTCTGAAGACGACTACTGCTGCCAAACCCCACCCTGTGGGGCAGGGGGAGGGCTGTATGACCGCTGGTAAGAAGGGAGGAAGGTCAGTTTGTGGGTGTGCTGCCTCTTTTCGCAGGGAAAAATGGAAGCGGTTCATTAGCAGGTACTTGAGAGGGTGGCTCTACAGGCGGGCTTTTGGTGAGGGCAAGCCAAACGGCCGGCGTCATTCCTGCGTTAGCATTTCTTTGCCTCTCTGTTAGCATGTCTGTCGTACATGCAAATCCCTATGGGGAGGACCTTGCTGACACTGTTTTTTAACCTGCTGAATCTTTTCATTACTTCATAAAACCCCCGAGACTTACCACAGCTGGGCAAGCGGGGTTACCCTTTGTTCCACAGGCACAAAACCAAACCATCCCTTACCCCCTGTGCTAAGCAAGCCGAATTTGTTCGCAGGTCAGTAAAACGGGTTTCGGTGCACACCGGCTGGGGCATGCGGTGATTGCCCACAGCTGAGGTGACTTGGGGAAGCTCCGTCCTGCCTCCTACCAGGTGGCCATTTGCAGGGCCGCCCCCAACGGCCGAGCTGCAGGGGAGAGGCGTTCGGCACGAATCTTTCTTCTCTCGAGGGGAAAAAGAAGCAGGATCCAGGCAAAAACAACGCTAGGAAGGATTTTGGGTCTGCGACGGAGGCAGATTTGCAAAACTTTTGAAGGCAGCCAGGTAAGAGCTTAGCAGGTTTACTGAAGACCAGAACAAGTTTGCTGCTGGGTGCGAAGAGAAGGTGAGGCAGTGAATGCCGTGCGTGCTTTTTTATTGTTTAGCAGCTTGGTAAATTTAGCTTTAAATGAAAGTGACATTGTGGAGTATGCACTTCAAAGAGGCTTGAACTTTCCTTTCCTGCTTTTCTCATCTTTGATCTGGTATATTCCAGTTCTTGCTGAAACCTGTGCAGTTTCTTCTAGCTTTTCCTAGGCGGGGGAGGAGAGCAGCTGAGGAGCGGGAGGTGGCGAGGTGCTGGAACGTCTGGAACATTCTCGATCTCTCTCTCTCTGCTGTGGTCTGCTGGCTGCGGTTTCTCTCCCTTTTTTGCGTGATTTTTTTCTTTTTTTTTTTTTTTTTAAATACTTGTTGCTTACGCATTCTTAAGTTTCGAAATATGCAAGTCCTATTCATCTTTGGAAGAAATTGCATGAACTAGAGGTAGATCTAACAAGTTTGTGTGTTTTGGGCGAGTAGGGCAAACAGGCGTGGAAGTTAGTAGTAGCATAATCTTGCACAAATGGTTGCTTGTGTGTGAAAGCTCATTTGAATAATAATTAGCTGTCTGGATGGTGTGCTGGTTGTATTTAGCAAACTGCTAGTGTAAAGTGGTGTACAGTGATGTTTGAAATCTGCATATGCCTGGAAACTCAGTTTTTGTAAACTGAGTAGATTGTAAAGTTCCTACTACTGCTCAGTAATTAATGGAGGTAGCTAGATCTTTCTGCACATGCCTCATACTTCGTGGTATTTCAGGAGTATGTGCTGGTGTGGGATAGGCTTAGTGTCCTCCAAGGGCTGTGATGGTAAAGCTGACTCTGTGGAGGCTGTTCTCCTCCAGGTAGGTAGGTGATGCCTCTTGGCAGTAATAACAGCTGGTAATGTGCCAGCCCAGCAATGCTTAATCAATGGTTTATGATTTTATTACGGAAAAAAATTAGCTAATTGGACTGTGTGGCTTCTTTGAAACAGATTTATCTTGTGGATCTCTGTTTTATTTTTCTGACCGGAAATTCCCTTTCAAAAACAAACAGAAGAGTGCCTCAGACTTACATGAAATCTTGCAATGCCTCTTTCTGATGAAGAAGTTAAGATTGGCACTATATTTTTTCACTTAAATGTGTGAATTTAAAACAAACTTGCATATCCACCATTTGCTTAGCAGAGCTGTGGCTGAAAAATAAACCCACATATGCCGTTCATGTTAGCATGAAAAATACAGAGAGGTCCAACTTTTTTTCCTTTTTTTTTTTTTTTTTAAATTTCGGTGAGACACATTTTGTTCCCACAGAAAGACTTTTATTTTTTTTTTTATTTGAAAAAAAGCCTGCTAGTTGCAATTTCTCTGCAACTATTTTGCTCTGTGTGTGTGTACATATGTGCCCTCTGCTGCTTTCCAGCCTGCGGTGCACTTATTTATGTTGCAGCCAGGTCCTTCACATCTCACCGCCTCTGAAGATGTAGAACGGGCAAGTTTCATAGTCAGGGGCTGGACGATTTGTGATGTGTTTCCTCAATAGTGAGATAAGCGTGGTACAAACAAACAGTAACCGGTTGTACTCAAGAATTTCTTACAGCAAACCAAAAATGTTTCTGTGTGGATTAATTCAGTTTAGATTTAAGGGTGTTCTGGCTGTGCCTCCAGCATTTCCTTTGGAAAAGCTAATACATACTTTGTTTATTTGGATGGCCTACTGCTTCAACATAATTAAAAAGTTTAAAAGGAAACTCTGTTAGGAGTCTGAATGTTGATGTTTGGTTACTAGCATGCCAGCCTTCTTGAAAGGTCAGGTAGGACCATCATTGCCTCTTGCTGGATTATTTTTCCTAGTGCCACAGTTTCACGTAATTATATTATTTTACTCTAACTTAGTTTTATGCTGTGACTGTCTCCCTCTGGTGAATTTATGATGTGATAATGTCATTTCAGGTTTGGAAGAAGTTGTATGGGACAGATGTAAATCTAGTAAGTTTGGTGCATTGGGTAAGTGGGGTAAAGAGGTTTGGAATTTAGTGGTCAGTGTAGCAGTTCCATCAAACACAACTCTGCAATTTTCTGTACAGAGTCTTTGCCATGAAAAAGCCTGTTAAACATACATGTATCGGGGATAGAGTTGTGCAATTAAGTATGGTATAAAAAAACCCCCAAAAACCGTGGAAAATGTAGCAAGTCCAATACATGATTAAATATTTCCTGATTTAAACTTTGGCTTACTGCCAAAGATAATTTAGAAAATCTGCGAGCAATTTATTTATCTTGTACTATACATTTATGATTTTTAAAGAGGACTAACTTACTCTGTATTCTCTTCATGGCAATCATTTACATATTTTATTTACACACAGTTAGGGGCTCTGAGTTCAAAGCACATCTTCCATGCATTTTGTTTTCTTTAAATAGGGTTTACTCAGACCAGCCACCTACAAGAATTTGCGAGAGGAATTTGTACAGTGAACCTGATTTCTCTTTCTTGATTTTTTTTCATGTTTCTGCACTTCACAAGGTATTTTACGTGGAATTAAAAAGCTATTTGGTCTTGAGAACAGAAATGAATTCTTTGAGACTGTTGATATGCATACACCATATTCAGCTTTATATCTGATTTAGATTTATCTTGACTTAACTGACCTAACTGATCCATTGTTGCTGATAATGACTGCTGGTCATGCTAGTTTTTCCTGTATGCCGTGAAGATTGTGATTTAGGACAGGACACTAAGAGGGAATTTCCAGCTGTAGGATTGGAAAAGAGACTTATCTCAAATTATTCACTTAATCTCTCTGGGCTGGGACTCAGAATTTGTTTTTTTGCTTCTCACTTTCTTCCTCCCCTCCCCCCACCCAATAATATACTAAATTTTCCTTTTTTTATCTTCTCTGCTTTAATTATGTCTTTTTGAAAGCTTTATTGATTGGTATGAGTTAACTAGAAACTCCAGAAAATGAATTATAGTGAGGAAAAACTTCATAAAATTCAGGAGCGTGATACCTATAGAGGCAAAAAGTTCTTATCCTCTTCTGGTTAACCCCATTTAGTCTCCCTGCATGAGAGACAACCACAACTCCCCCTTTTCCCTGGTTTTAATGGAAATTTCTGTAAACAAACAGAAAACACTTCTACAAGGTATTTCTCTTTTCATAGTGATAGGAAATATGACAGACAAATGTACTGCAGCAAAGCTTTTCCATGGCATTGCATACAAAAATGCATAAATACAAGATCACTTGCCACAAGCTCTTCTCTTGCCTACCTGGTTCAAAAGGCTTTTGATAATGTGTGTTAGTTTCCTGCAAAGTTAAAGAGCACTTTTTTGTAGGTACCCCCCATAATGGAACAGTGTTAATGGCACAGGGACGCTGCACACATACATGAATTTACTTGGTTTAAAAAGTAGGGTTTACGGTAGGTAGAAACCTCATATGTATCTTTGTCTTGTTGAAGGCAAGTTGTTTGGGGGAATATATTGAATTACCATTTTTCTCTGAAGTGTCCTAGCTCGTTCAGGCAGATAACAGCACTGCACAACTTAAAGTGCAGTTTGACTTTTTGACAGAAAAATCAAACTCACTGCTGAAGCTCATTTCTTTCTTCAAAAATTGCATACATGAATCATTAGCACCTTTAACAAGCTGGAAGATCTCCAAGTCTATTTGGTCAATAACTTTCAGCTTCAAACAGAGAACTGCAGTAATTCCTTTCAGGGTCTCAGCGATGCGTCTCTCACAAAACTGATGAACATGTTCACAGACACTTTCACTTTAAAATGAGACATATGGTATGTTTTGTATTTGAGTTTCTTTGATATTAACTCTCTGGCACAACTTAACATCCTTTCAGTGTAGTGTTTTATTTGGAGAGGTAGAGAATTTCTTGAAGTGCAGCAAGTGTGTTTTAGCAAACTATTTGTTTAAGAAGGCGGTAAGGGAGATGACATGGTACAGTATTTGTTCTTACTCTGTTAATGGATAGTTACTCTTTTGGGGTACTTCCAGCAAAAAATGTAGGCAACAAATGTATGTATTTAAACATATACATCCATTATATATACGGTATGCTACAGAGTACTTCCGGGAGACGTTTCAGTTCTTCTCAAGGATTGAGACATCTGTTTTCTCAGCAGAGGCTTAGCCTGGCAATAGCTCCATTCGTTAATCAGATCTTGAAATAGTTAGATTCATGCCAAGGAAGGAGCCCATTACTACATTTATCATAACCCTATGGTCCAGCTCTGAAACTGTAGTCAGCAGGTAACACCTCATATGTGATAGTAGAGTTGTTTTTCTTATTTCCTTGTGTTTCGGTACATTCCGTATATACTAATTTTCATCTGCCTCTTCACTCTTTGGTCACTTCATCATGGAAGATGGCTCTGGAATTCTCCATAGTAGTCCCAGAAGTTACTTCCGTCTGGGAAGTGTTATATTTGCTGAGGATTTTAATTTTTTTTGGGGGGGGGGGGGTGTGGGTGGGTGGGCAGAACCGCATGTTTTGAGAAATAGTCGGTGAAGAAACATTGACTTGTGAGGTGGAGGCTAGCTAAGCAGTCCAAGGGATCTAAAGTTTCTGGAAAAAATGCTCTTTTGGGAACCATAATCAAGGATCTTGTCGAAGAGGGGAGGACAAAAAGATGTTTAAAAAGAAGAAAAACAGATGTAATCAAATCACTGGGGGAGTAACCACCTTGTCCTGAGTCCCAACCACTTCTGAGGCTGACACAGAAACTAGAATGCCGTTTTCAATAAGTGTCAAATAAACATGAATTGAATAAGGACATAATTGTGTTACTATGGCTTATATTAAGATCTGTTTGTGGCTGCTGTATTTCCAGGGATAGTTTTCTTGAAAGTACCTGTAATGACCTACATTTGCTCTCATTGAAGATGATAGGCTGCTACCATTGATTGCAACCATAAAGTGCGCTTTATAAAATTCAAGCGCAAACATACTTCACGGGTCTCGGGGCCTGAGCTGGAGTATTTATATGAGAATACAGTTTCTCTGATCTCAATAGAGTTGTGTTCATTCACTCTACCTAGGGCTTTTTGAGTTGGCTTACACTGTCTGCACCACTTTAAGTACTGTTGGTATAGCTGCACTACTGAGGGAGAGCTTATCTTATGGTTTTTCCCTTGGCTGTATTTTCTCTTTACCTGAAGTAAGTCATAAAGGGTGAAGTGTATAGTTACTCTTCATATGAAAAACTTCCTTTAGGAAAAAAAAAAGCAGGGAACAATTGCTCTGCTTCAGTGTTGTCATTGCAATGATCAGGCAGCAATAAAATTCTTCTTTTGTAATCTTTATTATCATCTGGTGATAGGAACCTTCTGTTGCTAGAAGCTGCTAAACTTTCCTTTTAATAACAGCCTACAGCCTTTTAGGCCCAAGTTATGCACTGTATACTAAACAGAAGAAAAATTGGGGGGAAGAGTAATGGAAAACTCGCCATTTAGGGGCTTTACTATGTTTTTAATAAAATTTTCTGACTTCTTTTTGAACATAGAACTGCCCTATTATTATTATTATTTTTTAATTTTAATGACTTGGTGAGTGTTAAAGAAAATTACAATACAAAGAAAGGAGGATCTTTAGCGGTGAACAAAATACAGTGGTTTGATACAGATCTTGTATGAAAGCGATTCACCTTTCATTCTATGAAGCTGCATTGCCTCTATTCCCTTTGTACTATTGTGGATACAAAATGCGTAGCAGGAGGTTGAATATGCAGGTGATAACACCACTGACGGATGTATGGTCAGTTCTGTGATTCGTAAGGACCTTTCCCTGTTAGACAATTTTGTGAATGTGTCTTGTGTCCTATAGTTTAAAACCCAAAACACCAAAACCCCCTGGAATTGGACTGATAGGCTTAGAGGCTCCTGGTCAAACAGAAGTTCTGAAATAAGTAAGACTGGACTGAGGATAAGGAACTGAACAGTCTGGGAAAGGATGGAAGCAGTGTGCTTGTTTTTTCTGTACTATGTAGGAATGAAAAAGGCTTCTTGACAGTCTTTTTGTAGCTGGAATTGCTTGAAGGCTGACGCTCTTGCATGCTTCATTCCTAGTCGAGGCTTGGGAAGCATAATTTTGAGGGAAGATGCAGCTTTAGGCATGTGGTAGAAGGTGGTGATGGTGGTTCACTTCTCTAATGTTTGCAGTTGACTCGAAGCCGTGTATCACAGAAGGATCAATAGTGCATATTCTGGTGGATCTTAATTGTCAATATCGTGTCTCATTCTTTACATTCCTGAGTGCCCTTTGCTAATGACTACTGGTTTCAGAGGTTACTGATGTGTTAAATGGTTCCTCTAGGTTAGGGCAGAGGTAGCCAAAACAGAGGTGGATTAAAAACTCACAAATGAGTGGTGAAGACAGCTCTTGCGTGTCTTCACTAGCATAAAAATTGATAGTAAATGAGACTGTCACTTCCATCTAGTTTGAAAAATCTGTCCTTTCTGGGCCATCAGCCAGGGACTCTTGGATCTCAGAATTTTGCAACCTGATGTACAATAGACACTACGTTAATATATGCTGCTAGACTGCTTCTCTAATGAAGAGAGTGCATTTTTCAACCGGTTACCTCAGCTCTTCTAGACCTCAATCTGGTAATGGAAAACTGGGAAGATCAGCATTATTCAATGACAGCAACTCTGAAAAGATTTCAGGTGTACTTTCTACTGTGAAAATATTCCTGTTGCTAGAAAGGCATAATTCAGGATTGTCTGCCCCCCCCCCCCCCCCCCCCCCCCAATATACTCAATGCCGACTCTTATTTTCATTTATGGAAAGGAAACGTATCTGAGAAATTATACCTCATAAAATACAAAGTAAACTTTAAATATGAAGGTGATTAATTTGACTTCTGTGGATCATCTCCCTTAGGTTTTGCTAGGTTAGGGAATGTATTTTTAAAACCTTTTTTTCCTGTTGTATGGTGTTTTCTTCCCCATGCCCAATCTTTAAAAGTCTCTAATTAGCTTCATATAAAGATATTGTTTTAAAGTGTAACTAAAGTAATTTGTAATGAATCAACTGAAGTCAGATGTTTTCCATATTAAGACGGTAACTGAGCAACTGGTACCTTTTTTAAATGTAGTCAGATATGCAACAGGAAGAGTTTTCTTAGGAGCCAGGTTGTCATGAACAAGGGATTAGCTTCACAAACTTGAAATAAAGTCTAGTTCACTTCTGTCATAGGTAGGTATAGTAAAGGGGAGATGATAATGCCTCAAATGAGGACATGGTATGTTGTCATTAGCCATACCGATGTGACTTCTTGCCCACTGTTAATAATGCAGCACTATGAGACCTTCCTAGCTTGTTTTTTTAAAAATAGGAAATATTTAGGCAAAAGGTCAAATATGACAAAATGTTTCCTTTTAAGTGGTGAACAGCTGTATCTACCCAGACTGCATTCTATGGTCATTAATCGTGTGTGTTTTAGTTACCTTGTTTGCTTCCTTTATTCTGTTTAATAGATGTTAAAGGATATTTTCTTTGACTGTTAAATAGTATTAAAACAGCTTGCCTTATTAAAATAAATATATTTGTGTGATTACAGCTTCATAAAAATCATGCTGTGAACAAAAAAATTTATGAAACTAGGAGTGTAGTTTGCATTCAGATTTGCTAAACAAAGAACTAGCTGGTTAAATGGGTGACAGATTGGGTGTTATATGGAAAGATTTTAACTGTATGACTCAGAAGCTGTGCGTATTCTTCTTAGCACCTACCTCTGTATATATGAACATGAACATTTGAATTTAAACAGAATTTCATTACCAGTTTTGACAATGGAAAACCATTAGGTTCACTATGGAGCTTGGGGCTCTGAGGTTTGAAGTGGTAGGTGAGATTGTGGGTAGATACTTGCAAATGTCTACTTACCACTTTATTTAGAAAGCTATTTTTATGGGTCAGGTGCTACTTTGGATACATCTAGCAATTACAGTGGTAGTCTTAGACTCTAGAAACTGCCATAATAAAGAAGAAATTGTGACCTACATCTGGAGGGTGTGGTGTTACCCGTATGCTGCACAACTAGATGGCAGCATACCTGGAGACTCAGTTGGAAAGCACCTGAGTGCAAACAAACAAACAAAAAAGCTTTTTTAGTTCTCTAGAAGTTGTTATTTTTCAGCTTTTTATTTTTGGAAACTTTTTCCTGAAAGACATCCCTTTTCATACTGATGAATTAGTCTTGAAAACATGCTAATGGAGTAAGCATTAAGGAAAGTAGTTTTAATAGAGTAAGGAATTAAATTAATCTAGGATGTCATTCTTGGCACCTGGGCTTGATCTACAGCAATGTAAATAGTTGATTAGTTATCTTGTGGGAGGGAAGGGGAAAGGTCAGTTTTAAACAAGTGCACACTGCTTAGTTGGTACTAAATGATCTCTTACTAGATATTCCCGAGGAAGTGTTAGAAGTGTTTTAAAAGCCACCATCTAATATGTCTGTGATTGTTTTGAACAATGGATTCACTGAAACTATCAATAAAGCACCATGTCTAGCAAGATAGTTGTCATCTTCAGTGGCTCAGCATATTAAATAGACTTGCTTTTCCTCTTCCTTTTCTCCCAAGCTTTCAAAATTGAATTTCACTTGCATCCTATTAGGATAAAGCTCTTCAAAATATAATGGGAATGTCTGAAGAATTTTTTTTTTCCCCTTTTGACAGTGAAATGTAAAATAATGTTTATAAACACTTGAGCAAGTATGGGTTTTTATCTTCTTTTTTCTTTTTTTTTTCTTTCAGTGGTCATGACACCAGATAGTTAAGATGTAACAGTAGCTCTCCTGATTTTCTGCCCCCCCCCCCCCCCCCCCCCCCGGGTGACTTTTGCAAGCAAGAGTTAAATTATCTAAACACTTGATTTGCCACGTACCAGCCCACTTGTGGGTATGTTGCCAAAGGTTTTGAGGTTGTTCTTGGCCTGACCCGCTTAACACTCTTGCACGTTCCCTTTTGTGCTGGTGGAATGATTGGACTTGTGCTAAGTATCTATCACCTTTTCAAATGATCTTGCATAGTGCCCAATAGTGCATAGTGCAACAGCTAGGTATTCCCTTAATTTGATTTCCCATAGTGGTTTCTGTTTTTGAAAATATTTGGATACTTCCATGAAATGTGACCGCTTTTTAAATTTCCTGCATTTATCAGAGTCGGAAAATACAGGTAGGAAGAGCAGAAACACTTGACCAATTCTGTCTTTAAATCTGTGAATTAAACTTCCTGCTTAAGTCCAAGATAAGTCAACAAAGTGTTTGAAGTATGTTCTGAATTGAGTTCCGTGACCAAAAACTCTTCAGAAGTTAGATGAGTGAGAATTTTACATGACTTCAGTGAGCGATAACGCTTTTCATGCAATCCTGCAAAGTAAACTTAAAACCTGAATAGATAAACTGACCAGAGCTATTGATCTGTTTGGTCCACGGGAAGTTGCCGTATATGAAATGTATTATCTAGACGCCCATGATTACAAAAGCATGTTTTTCTATCAGTCAGAGGAGCAAGCTAAATAATTGCTTAGCTTGGTTGACTGAACTTGTTGGTTATGATTAGACTGGAAAATGTGCTGAAGGGCATTGGTGAGGTAAGCGAGCCTTGGTAGATGCATGCTGCATAGTCACATTTGCAGTAAGTTGTATTTTTAGAAAGTTAGAGGGTGCTTGGGTATAAAGCTGCTCATCTATGATACAGTTTGCTCCCTCTTTTTTACAGTATTTTAATGAACCCAAACTTTATCACTTAAAGTTTTGGTAGAGCTGTTTACCTACTTTACCTCTACGTGTGTGTTTGTGTAGACAATGCACTTGTTGGCTTTGCTAGATCATCTGCAGAAACAAAGCTATTCACAGTGTGGACAAATGTTATATTCCATGAAGATGAGTAGAACTGGGTGAACATCATATTTCTAATTTACAGAACATGGAATAAATTATGTCATGCTGAGCAAAATGAAGAATTATTTGGGATCTAAGAAACACTTCACTCAAATTTCTTTTTTTTTTTCAGCTTACTGCTTAAAAGGCCACTAAATTAGGTATTTCATATGAAAATGTGTTTTCATTTGTTTGGGAAATGTGCCTTCCTAAAGAATATTTTGAGCAAAACAGGCAAATTGTTTGCTAGAATAATTAAGTGCGTATAAGTGAAGTTGTCTTTTGGGATAGAAAACATTTGTCCTACTCTGAAATTGGTACTTAGCAAGACCTTTGAATGTAGTGTGTGTTCCACTGTCGTATCGGTCACTTTAACAGCACTAGCATGGTGAAGGAAGAAAAAAAATCTTTGAAGTGGGAGTTTTCCAGTTGCTATGGCTAATTGTGTCTGAAGGGAAGTCTAAAATCTCACTTCTAAATGATCATATGTATCTTTGTGGGGATGCTGGGACAAGATCTGGCTGATACAAATCAGCAGTGCTGAAACTAATTAATGTTATTGATGATATGTGACCAGTAGTCACAATCATTAGATTAAGTTTCTCAGCAAGAAAATTTATTTGATAGCTTCCAGTAAAACAAAAGTATGGGAGAAAACTTGATGTGTTTAGAATTGGATACTGGCTGGGATTTAGAAAAATGGTGTTACAGTATGCAATTGTAGTACTCAGCAAAAAAAGTTACCTTAAGACTCCAGTTAGTGTTGACTGAATTTGTAATCTTCTTCCAAGCATTATACTGTACCTGAATTGCAGGTTTTTTTCCTACACCATGCTTTTCCATGAAAGTAGTTTTGGCTGTGTTGAACTGAAGAAGTCTCCCTGCTGTGCCACTGAATGCGCTGAGCTGGGAGGCTAGAGAGACACTAATGTTCTTTTCCTGTATTTTTTTGAAAAATTTCTTGGGGTGTTACATCTCTGCTAGCTTCCAATAAAATAATTAAGTAATTAACAAGCTTGAACCTGGTTAACTTGCATTATGAAGTTTATTCAAAGGGTTATTTTCTTGATCTCATTGGGATCAGCAGGCACCAGGATAGTCCAAGTTCATAGCAGTGCTGTGTGCAAGTAAGCACGTGGACACATATTTATAAAACTTACTGCGATCTTGGGCTTACTTATACATTCTTCCATAAATTATTCTCTATCTTATTTCACTTCTAAAAACTGCACAGCAACTATCAGAATTCATTTAAATCAAAATGCATCTAAATTAAATTTACAAAAAAAAAAACCCACCAGCCCAAATGTGCAGTATATTTTAAAATGCAGGAGCTGTGCACTGTCATGACAAATTATAGTTGTTAATTGTGAGCAGTTTACTTCTTGCATATTGCAATATTCTGAGATGACTTGATTAGCTCTCTTGCACGGTAAACTTTGTGCTGATCTGCAGCAACCTGAGAGTCCTTGAGTCTATCAACAAATCTGCATCTCTACTGTACTACTGCTATAGATGTTGCCATTTGAAAAGCTTTCAGGTGACCTGTGAATGGTGGTGGTTAATCACATTGGTGTGACTTTGGGTAACTGGCTTATTAACTGAGCCAAAGTTGCAGTGCAAAAAAGTGTACGATAAACCACTTGTGTTTCACCTTAATGCTGTTGGAATGAAACTGCAGTTATAGGGGAAGGAAAAGGAAGCAATTGAGATGACCTTTTTTTTTTTAAATATCCCTCCTTCTCCCATGTCTTATCTTTACTGTAAGGATGAGGGGAAGAAGGAATGTGAAAGCAGAGGTAGTATAACAGCTAGGAGCACATCTCAAAGTCGACAACCCTTAAAAACAAAAAGCTGCTAAGCAATAATCCTTGCTGTTCTTGGCTATTGTCGTGGTTTAGCCCCAGCTGGCAACTAAGCACCACGCAGCCGCTCACTCACTCCCCCTCGGTGGGATGGGGGAGAGAATCGGAAGAGCAAAAGTAAAAAAAAAAAACAAACTTGAGGGTTGAGATAAAAACAGTTTAATAGGTAAAGCAAAAGCCGCGCATGCAAGTGAAGCAAAGCAAGGAATTCATTCACTCCTTCCCATGGGCAGGCAGGTGTTCAGCCATCTCCAGGAAAGCAGGGCTCCATCATGCGTAATGGTTACTCGGGAAGACAAACGCCATCACTCCAAATGTCCCCCCTTCCTTCTTCCCCAGCTTTATATACTGAGCATGACGTCATGTGGTATGGAGTAGCCCTTTGGTCAGTTTGGATCAACTATCCTGGCTGTGTCCCCTCCCAGCTTCTTCTGCACCTGGCAGAGCACAAGAAGCTGAAAAGTCCTTGACTAGTACAGCAACAACTAAAACATCTCTATTATCAACACTGTCTTCAGCACAAATCCAAAACATAGTCCCATACCAGCCACTACGAAGAAAATTAACTCTGTCTCAGCTGAAACCAGGACAGCTATGAAGAATAAAAATCAAATGTTACTTAATTTACTAGATAGAACCACAGTGATTCTGTGCGCTTCTTTGGCTACATATAAGGAATTAACTTTGGAAGGTTGTTCATAATGGCATGTCTGGATTGTCAAGGCTGAGGGAAATTCTGTCCAAATCAACTTCTCAGACTAAGGTTTTTAATTTGGGTAATGCTAGTATGCTTAGAGTAAAAACTATTGGTGAAATAATAGGGTTCATCGCCACCTGGTTTTGTTGCAAGTTTATAATAATAGTGTGTATGACAGCATCTCTGTTCCTTGGTACAGTCTCTTCATGTTCTCTGCAAGTAGTCTGACTGTAGTTTAGAAATATCTGATCTACCAACTTACTATGTTTCTTTACAGTTTGGAGCATGTGGTAACTCTATTGTATGATGCCTTGTGTTGTATACCAGTGCCTAATTTAAGCTTTTCAACTAAAAAATGAGTGCTTGAATGTGTGCATGTAATGGCAGTGAATAGGTTAGTGCTACCCAATGATTTTTCCTACTTACTGATTTATCAATACATAATGAGTGAGTCAGAATTGCTGAATAATTGTTGAAGCTGGTCCTGCAAAGAATGAGGATCAGCACAATCTCACTGAACAACAAACCAATATAGTGTGTGTGCAAAAAAAAAAAAAAGTCTGTACAGCCTTAATGGAAGGAAGGATGATTTGTTTATGAGGAAAACCAAATCAAGGAAGATGGAGAGGCTTTCAAGAGTAGGAAAACCAAAACAAGGAAGATGGAGAGGCTTTCAACTCTGTGAACACTGATAATGGTAGCTTGTGTAAATTGTGGTAGAATGGCTGTCTTGCAACTAACTCTTCCCATGTCATATGTTTCTGAAGGAAAAATAAATGAGATGCTCGCACCCATACAGCTGAGCAGCTATGCCCAAATTGAAGTCGGAGCACTCAAGGCCTTTCCTGAGGAATGTAAATAACAACGCAAGTTGTTTGTCTTTATATATAATCTTGAGTTAAAAAATAAATTATGTGCTTTCCTTTTTAACAAAACAAAAACCAACCCTGTGCCATGCAAATTATGAGTCTACAGACAAGCTTGATTTTATCTGACTCTAAATTTTTTATCTCTTTCACAAATCTAAGTTCCATCCTTTAAGCACAGAATCAAATTTACATTTATCAGCAATATTATAGTGTGAACAGGTCCCTAAGCTCATAATGGCAAGTTGATCTGGATTTGTATATTTATTTCTGTGGATTTATTTTCTTAAACTAGAACTTTTCATTTGTCAGTATGGTGTTAAATATATCCATTAATGAAAATATGAGAACTGAATACATACAAATTACGGAAGCTACTCTGCATGTTATAAGCTGTATTTTACTTAGTTAAGCTTAATGAATGTTCCTTAAAACTATTACTTTCTTGGCTCTCCATGTGTCTCATTTGTCTTAAGCTAGCTAAATCAATTATGCATGTCTTAATCTTTGACATAATCTATGAAGATACAGTTTCCCCAGGTATAGCATATTTATCTTCCTTTTTTAAAGATTATACCTAGATTTTCTATTACCATGGATTCTAAAAATTTACATGTTTAACTGTTTTTCTACCTCTCTATATTTTCCCCTGACCTTAGCTTAAATGGAATGTAAGTATCATTTTTTTTAATTGCAAACTGATGGGCATAAGTATAAATGTATTTAAATTTCCATCCAATATGCCTGTTCATCTGTTTACTGTGACCTAGCCTACTTATCTGTAAGGATACCAGTATGAAAGTTTTAGCAAAGTTAAGCCAATGCATTAGACCCGTTTTCCCTCAGTTAAAAATGTGAGAGATATTTTGTAGGTCCTTACCTTGCAGTTACTGAAAAGTTATACAAATATGACACACCATTCATCCTTTTATTATTGGAAGACTAATTTCTTGACCCTTGCACTCTTATCTCCTGCCTGCCTTCCTCTGCCACTGATGATCTTCCCATTAGCAGCAAGTTCAGGCACCTATGCATGAATATTGGAGTAAAAATAGTACTAGAGTGGTTACCCTCAAGGATAAGTATATTTGCTATCATTATTAAGAATATCAAAGATCTGATCATTAAAAATGGTGTCCTGGTTTCAGCTGGGATAGATTTAATTTTCTTCCTACTAGCTGGTATAGTGCTGTGTTTTGGATTTTAGTATGAGAATAATATTGATAACACGCTGATGTTTTGGCAGTTGCTAAGCAGTGTTCACACTGGTCAGGGACTTTTTCAGCTTCCCATGCTCTGCTAGGTGCACAAGAAATTGGGAGGGGGCACAGCCAGGATAGTTGATCCAAACTGACCGAAGGGCTATTCCATACCATATGATGTCATGCTCAGTATAGAAACTGGGGGGAGGTAGCGGTTGCTGCTCAGGGACTGGCTGGGTGTTGGTTGGTGGGTGGTGAGTGGTTGTATCACTGTGTTTTTTCCCTTGGATTTTGTTCCTCTCTCTTGTTGTTTTCAGTCTCATTACAATTTATTATTATTATTTTTGTTCTAATTACTAAACTGTTTTTATCTCAACCCACAAGTTTTCTTTCTTTTGCTCTTCTGATTCTCTCCCCCATCCCGCGGAGGGGAAGGGGGTGCGCGAGCAGCTATGTGGTACTTAATTGCCGACTAGGGCTAAACCACAACAAATGGTCACGTTAGTGGTACCATCCTCATAAAATTTAACTTAAAATTCTGGATTCCAGCACTGGAATAAAAGTTGGGTCTGGTGAAAGAAATGCAATTCCTCATCTGAATTATGAGCATCAGGTGTTTATCACAGCATATCTGGCTTTGAAGGTAGGCTAGGCAAAGACCTACTCCACCTGTCTTACAGCTTGTTTTATGTAGTTGGCTGATGCACGATGGCTAGGGAACCAAATATGGTAGCCTGGTGATCCAAGCCTGCTGAAGCTGTACAGGCAGGATAGAGCATGCATCTCATCTGCGTGCTGAACTTTGTGTTTCTTCCCTGCTGCCTGCTCCCCATCTGAGTCTGTTCCCTGTATGCAGGGGAGCAGGCATACCTATTACCTGGCTTCAACTCTGCTGATCAGAGGAAAATGTGTCAGATTTGATGGGAGATAGGATCCCTGTTCTGTGAGACTTGTAAGTGGTAGTGTCCCAAGAGGGAAGTTAGTGGGGGACGACGACGACAGCCTTTGCGCTCCTGGGTTAGTGTGGACAGGAGTCAGAGCATGGAGTTCTCCAGCTGGATCGCACAGCTAGTGTTGGGCCTGTGCAGTTGTTGTTACAACTGGATGAAGTGGTCCAAGAACAAATTCTGAGCCAAATTTGGATCAGTTTGGAGGGGTGAAGATCTTTATCCATAGCCCTTCCCTGGGTATTCCCAACATTGTTTGCTGAAACACTGCTGACTTCTGTCAGGCGTGGCTCTGAGGCCTCCTGAGATGCCACATGGCTGTGGTATGGAGAAGCTGAGCTTCTGTCCAAAACTGAATTTTAATATGGATGATGATAGGGGCAATATAGGTTACTTCATCCACCTTAGGGGGGAAAAAAAGGATGTTTTTATCTGATGCTTGAACTTGGTCTGATTTGGGCCAAAAATGCCTCAGTTCATAGCTTAAATAGACTAGCTGAAATTGTCTGTCCTGCCCTCAGAGCTCTCCAGTGCCTGAGACACACATAATTCCTGTTTAGCTTTTATTGGAAATGGGCATGGTCACATTTTGAGAAGGGATTCTAATTTTATTGTAAAGAAATATTTTATCTTCTATAAATCTGTTAATAGCTTAATAATTCCAAAGTTGCTATTAATATTTTGCTCAGTTTTATCCCTGTCATGATACTAACAATGCTAAATATTTCCACATATGAAGTGATCCGTTTGGATTTATGGCATTATGCATGGTGAGTTTTGGTAACAGCAGCCTGCCAATGTCATTGGCTAAAGAATACAGTCTGATCTCTTTACTATGAGGCTATTGGAAATGTGTGTTTGTCAGTTTGACTGGTTTGGAGTCATTATGTTAGCCTTCCTATTTGCATGCAAAACCATTAGGCCGAAGAGCTCATTAACATATTTGATTAATGATGAGTGAACCCTTCTTAAACTGAAGCTGAAATTACTTTAATGGGACCTTAATGGTGTTTGAAAAGTTTGATTAACTCTTCTTTTGAAGCAAGTTTAGAAGTACTTGTCAGTATTTTTGACTAAAACACAGAAAGAGAAGCTGGAAAATAGCACTTAAAAATCTTACAACAGCTGTTTTTCTTATTTCTTGGCTAATTTTCAATGGAGTAGCTCCTAGACTGACTTTATTTTTTGTTTATGACTACCTAAGACTTTGAGGCATAACAGAAGAACACATCAACCTTTGCTTCTTGTTGTAATTACGTTTTGTGCAGAATTTGTAGTAAAATAATGAACTTAAAAATGAGGAGCTGTGGGAAATAAAGTTGAAACTGTCTCAAATGACAAATTTAAAGTTTCTTAGCTGTTGCTGAAGTGATGTTGTGTAAATTATTTGAGCCATATCCTAAGAGATGTTAATGACCTGCTGGGCATCTTCAGTTCCTGTAGCTGCAATCACAGCTGAAGGTGTTGGGGATGGCTTAGACCAGATTGGTCCACCTGAAAAGTAATTACAGTTATCTTACCTGAAACTCCTTTAGTGTTGCTTTCTGCTGTACTTCTAATTAGTGTAGCTCTGTCCCTTTCCGTGCAACCCCTTGGAATCCATATCTGACTCTAGGATTACTAGTTGTAAATTATAAACTGTTGCTGTAGCCCACAATTTTTTTTTTTTTTCATTCTCAGGCTAACTTAAATATGGAGTATATGTCTAAGACGTTGGCAAGGTAAAACTAGTCCCACTGAACTGAACAGCTAAGTTCCCCACTGTATGATTGGGCCCTGGCTTTCAGGTGAGTTCTGAAATAATCCATGCATGTTGCCATTGTGTTAGTGCTCCTTTGTGTATGAGAATGTAATCCTTAAAATGGTACCAGAAGGGCAGTGGAAGTGAGGTAGGCCTGCCAGCTGTATTTTGTTTCCTATAATGCCAGGCAGTCAGGACACCTTTAACAACTCATTGGGGATCCTCTTACTGTAGTAATTAATAGGAAATGGAGCCTGGCCAAGTGACTCGACCTGTATGAGAGAGTGAGATGAAGTGCCAAGGGTCTCACCTGTGTACCTCAAAGCCTTTATTGCCTAAAACTAATTCTCATCAAACAAAGTCTAGCTGCCCTAAACATGCCTGGTTTATGTTACACAATCTTACTAAAAGCTTTATTAATAGTTCTGAATGGCAGAGTACGGTTACCTTATTTGGAACTTAGCCTGATGGGACATCTTTCTTACAGGTTTTAAATATAGCCACAGCTTTTGGAGTCCCTCCAGGCTTAGAGGAATTACTGAAAATCAATTCTGTATCTTCAGATGACTCTCTTAATTTGTACTCTAAAGATTTTGTTTTAATCAAGAGCTTTCTAAGTCATGATAGGAGAGGGGAAGGATTGCATCAGTCTTGCGGTATGATTAGTCTAGTCTTTTTTGTTTTTTCTTCCAAACATAAACTAGGAGCATTTGTGGCTGTTAGGTCCTCATAATAAGACTGTTGACACTTACTAATGTAGTATTATTAGTATTCTCCTTCTTACTGTTGTTTGACAGACTCTTATACCAGAGTTCAGTATGGGATATCTTTTTGGATCTCATATTTCTGACTCTTACCTGACTCAGATTTTCATTTCTCCTCTCACTTCATAAAAATCTGTCTTTAAGTGGGAGCCAAGCAAACTATAAAAATTAAGTGCTTCGATTTTGCAAGTTCAAAATCTCAACTCCTTTTTATAGAAGGAAACTCTTTAATAAAACAAGTCATATTCAAAATTGTGGCCTTGAGATTTTAAACTACTTCTAGAGAGTCCTGGAAGCTGTGGCTGCACTGGGGGTCTCTGGCTGGTAAAGCTTTCCAGGGTGGACCTGAATCTTAAGTCCTGGGCATACTGCACATCCTGGAAGTCAGAAGCTTTTGAACAACTTAGTAGGCAAGCAGCAAATTTGGTTCTCTCAGGCTTGCTTGCTATTAGTTAGCGTATCATCAAACCCTACTTTTTACATAGACTGCTGTCACAGTCTGTTTGGATCTCCCAAGATTTACAGGACAATGTACTCTGTAAACTTTATTTCATGAACTCATTGGGTTTAAAAAAACACACCCCAAAACCATACAAACCAAATGAGGAACTCTGTCCCCTTCATACAGACTAGTCTAACATGCGAGTTCTCCAATTCATTACTTCGTTAATTCACAAATTCACTACATGTTCTCAAGTAACTTGTGTGCCTGTGAGCAAAACAGTTCCTTAGCTGAAGGGGAGAGCACTTATCCTTCCTTCTCTGCCACTGTACGGGCATTGCCTGCACTGTGCTGGGAGCACCAGAGCCTCAGCAGTCTGGCTGCTGCTGGATCTGCTTCAAAAGCTTTTTTGGTAAGCTGGTGTGTTTATACTTTCCAGCTGGAAGTTTGGTTGATACCATTTCTGTAAATTAGTGGATTGCAGTTACCGTGCAAAGATGCAGGGGACAGCAAGCTGAAGGTGATAACCGGTGCAGAAACACCCCTTCCTCTTCCTGTCCTGAGTGCTGTGCATGTGCTGCTCTGACAGAGGGGCACATTTGAAAGTCAAGTTATAAAATTATTTTCCAGTTGATATAAATAAATGAGAAGATACTATACTCTGTTAGAATACTAGGGTTTAATGAAGGTGGTTATTCTGAAAGAGGATTGTATTTCATTTCTAGAATAAAAAATTACCAGAGCAAAACAATGCTCCATTTTTAGTGATGTCTTTTCAGTCTCGCAACTGCATTTGTTTTTAATAAAATTGCATTAATCTAGCAATATACTATATAGCAAATAGTGTGGCAAAACGGGAATAGAGTAACAAAATTGGAGGCATTGTGATGGACAGTATATATATTAAATTATCTTTTTGTCCCACATGTCTTGGTTTAATTAATCACGAGCTCTTGCAAGTAGTGCTGTGCAACAGTGAATGAACTATTTAAACAAAAATAAACAAAAAAACCCCAAACAACAAAACAGATCTGATCTTGTCTTGCTCTGAGGACTGATTGACTTTTAAATTAGCTGGTAGGCTGTATGTGTTGTTTTGTATGGCACTAAAACCAAACAAATAAAATTGTTTGATCTGTGTGATTACTTCTTTTAACTAAAGACGACTTCAAAATAGATACATGTATAGATACTTTTAAGATGATTCTATTACAAATTTAATTCTCTCTCAATGTTAACTTTTCTTACCAAAAAAAAAAAAAAAATCCACAATGCTTCATTTGGTGTTTCCTGACAGAGTTAAATGGGCTTTGTATACCTCAAACTTTGAAGGCCTTTCCCCCTAGGTGCATTTTTTAATGAAGCATTACAAATTGTGTGACCGCATTTTAATAGTTCAAATTTGTGTCATTCCTTGAGAGTCAGTGCAAAACTTCGTCCTGCACTGAAGTAATACAGAATTTCACATACTTGATGTGAAATTGTACAAATTGTCAGAGCAGAATTAGAGCAGAATTGTAGAAGAATTGTAGAACTCTCAGCTGAATTGCATCAGAATCTTTCGAACAGGAATATTTGCTTTGGTATTCTTGTATAAAACAGGCACGTAATGGCAAAGCTGCCCTGGAGATTTCTATAGGGAAGCTAAAAAAGTCTGTCATTGTATATATATTTTTTTTTCCTTAAAGGCAGTAAAAATTCTCTCAGTGTGAAGGAACTGATGGAATTAACCTTGCCTACAAAACTGTCCAAATTGATCTGAGGATATATTTCAGGTAACATATCTATAAAATAGAACATACTGATTTTAATAGTGTTGGTTTTCTTTTGACAGGCAGTAGAGGACTATTGGTCTCCTCTGCAATGCTTATGTTTACCAAGAACTCTTAATGTGTTTTCCAAAACTTCACTAAAATTGCAGCTTCTGGTAGTGTAACTTAAGCCAATAGATAGTGATTTTTTTTTTTTTTTAAAGCGTGAAAAGCAGGGAATTTGAATACATAATAAATGGTTAGTATTTTCTTAGAATACAGATGACTTGTTGAAAAGGACCATGTGAATGGACTGGCTGTGTACGAGTGGAATACAGTGGAATGATTTAAAAAAACCCAAAGCTTTTAACTGAATGCCTGAAGGAGGCAGCAAGGCTGAGCTATGTGAGCATGCACATTTAACCCTGACCTATAAGATAAGCAAAAAACCCTGAGTTATATAACCTGGGGTTATAACCAGAGGAAACAAGTCAACCTCAAGCGGGATTGGACTAGATGACGTGCATGAGCCAAGAGTGGGCAACCTGTGAGAAGAAAGATTTGTCAACAGAGACGCGAGGATTGGATGGCAGGTTGCATGGATAGCACGTGGTGCTCACGGGATTGGATTGTGAGGCTATATAGCACAGGAAGAGAGGAACTGGGGGGTCTCCTTAGAGGCACCCAGCTCGAGCTGTCAGGAGTTATGCACCATAGACCAAATAAATGATGTTTTTTGTTCTGAGGAATCTCAGCTGATTTTTGAAGGGGAGCCTGGGGTCAAACATGCTTTTAACAGCTTGGCGACCCAGATGGGACCCTAGGTCAATCTTGGAACCTCTCGGATCCAAACCTCTGACTGCCGGTAGTGGGCGAGTTCACCCACGGACTTTGGATATGGGAGGTGCCGAATCACCAGAGTGGTGAGTGTTAAATCCCCTAAATTGGAAAGGGAAAGGGAGTGACTGAGTCCCTCCTTGAGAGGAAAAGTTGAAAAGGGGGTTTGAGTCCCGCCTAGAAAGGAGAAGTTAAAAAGGGGGGGGGTTCGAGTTCTGCCCAAGTTATGGAAAAATAGATGCTTGGCCTGATTGGCGTAAATCACTCAAGTTTTGTACGCAGCCTGATCAGCGTAAGGCGTATGTATGATTGAGAGTTGTGGAAACTATGGGTAATGTACCTGACATAGAAAACGGGGTGCTCTTGGCTGAGGTACTGCAAAACTGGGAGAGGATCTACGGTGCAGATTATCCAAGAAGCACAGAATAGTCCTGTGTTGAGAAGGGTGGCCTCTTGGCACCTGAGATGGAGGTAGTGAGGATCGATGGCCATCACAAGGGAGTTTTGACCAACACCGATTGACCTTCTTGCGACTCTGGCTCAAGGACCAGTTCCTGGGGCAGATGGACTATTGGTATGTGTGGGAGAGACAAGTGAGGGTTTTTTTCGGAGCAGTAGGTTTTTGTAGACCATGGATACCAGGGCTAGGAGAATTGACCAAACCCCTGACAGATGCTACTAAAAGTGGGGGTAGAGCCCATCATGTGGAGACCAGAGAGAGGAAAAGCTTTTCGGGCCATTAAGGGGAGCCTTAGCTTCAGCTCCTGCACTAGGGTTACCGGATTATAAGAAGCCCTTCAATCTATATACTCATGAGTGGAAAGGAATAGCAAGCGGAGTAGTGACACAGAGACTGGGACCCCCCACCAAAGGTCAGTAGCTTATTACTCTGTCCGGCTAGACCCTGTGACAACGGGAGCCCCTGCGTGCATCAGATTGGTAGCAGCTGCAGCAACTCTAGTGGAGAGGAGCCATCCCCTTATTCTGGGACACCCAGCAACTGTCTATGTCCCACATGAAGTAGAGGTACTACTGAAATGATACGTAACCCAAGCATTATCACCGCAACAGGCATACCATTGTGAAATAATTGTAATGGTGGATAATCATCAAAAGATGTAACACATTAAATCCTAACGCCTCTACCGAATGATGGAGAACACTACCATCAGTGTGAACAAGCAGTCCACAGTGTAGGTAAACCCTGAATAGACTTAACAGATGAACCAATACCAAACCCTGATCTGAACTTACTTGTGGACAGCTTATGCTATTATCAAAGTGGCCAAAGAACTGGGTATGCTGTAGTTAGTCAGGAACAAGTAATAGAAGTGGGATCACTCCCTGTAAGAACAAGCGTGCAAGGAGCGGAATTGGTGGCACTAACACATGCAGTGCATCTGGGGAATGGAAAACGAGTTAACGTCTACACAGATTCATGGTATGCCTTTGGGGTGTGCTATGCTGCTGGAACGCTGTGGAAGGAACAAGGTTTCCTGACATCGGGAAGAAGGATTGCAAATGGAAAAGAAATACAAAACTTAATGGAAGCACTGCAACTGCCCAAAGAAATTGCTGGAATACATCGCCCTGCCCACACATTGCATGGAGGAAGAGAGGCAACAGTGGGGAAAATGGGAAGCCAAACAGGAAGAGAGTGGAATTTGCATGATAGGAGGAAAGCCAGTCTTACCAAAGAAATAGGTCATCCCAGTGGCCAGATGGTTCCATGATAAAACCCATGGAGGAGCAGAGGCCATAGCAGAACAAATACGAAAAGAATGGTTCGCTCCAGGAATCTACAGGGCAGTGAAGAGGATTGTCAGCAGCTGCCCAATGTGTCTAAAATTCTCAAATACACCACCTCACAAAGAGCTTGGAGGGCGACTGTGGGCATATTACCCGTTCCAAAGACTCCAGATAGATTATGCTGATACACCCCTGACAAATGGATATAAACATCTTTTGATCATGGTGGACCAGCTATTGGGATGGGTAGAGGCATTCCCAACCCGGAAAGCAGATGTCAGAGGTGTGATAAAGCTCTATTAAGAGAAATAATACTGAGCTATGGGGTCCCAGAATTAATAGAGTCACATCGGGGTAGCCATTTTACAGCAAGCATAATAGGCTAATTATATAGATCCTTAGGCATAGAAGGAAAACTACATAATCCCTACCATCCACAATCATCAGGACAGGTAGAAAGGATGAACAGAACATTAAAGGATAGGATAGCAAAAACATGCAAACATACAGGCCTCAAGTGGCCTGAGGCATTAAATTTGGTACTATGGGACATTAGACACACCCCAGCTCACAGGGCTGACTCCTGCAGAGGTGTTGTTCAGGAGACATTTGGCCATACCTGGGACTTATCTCCCTCCCACAGGCTGGTCTTTGCTGGGATATGAATGATTGACACAATATGTGATCAATATGCAACAATACTTTAAACAAAATCACGAAATGGCAATGTGGAGCCAAACAGTCCCCATAGAAATCCAAGTGCACAAAATACAGCCAGGGAACCAGGTGGTGCTTAAAGTATTTACAAGAAAATCTAAACTAGAACCTAAATGGGAAGGACCGTACCTTGTACTTCTGTGCTCTTATTTTGCTGTTCAAGTTACAGGAGAAGACCATTGGATGCACACTCGCATGTGAAACAGATCGAGAATGACCATGAAGAGACTGGCAAAAATTAGCTTGAAGCTGTCAGTGTTGGTGCTTCTGAGTACCTATGTGAATACGTTACAATGGCCATGGACCCAAGCGCGTGTTGGATATACAGGTAGCATGGGACAAAAATTGGAGATAGAGGGGCTAAACCTATCCATAGTGGTTATGCATGGAAATGAGGTATACCTAAATAATGAGTGGAGTTGGGACCAGGGAAAGACCCCTGCCAAAATTCCCCAACTCAGAGCAAGACAAGGGGAAAGGATCCAGGTAGGATGCCGGATGACAAATAGAACAAATTATAAGAAGGCCTCCCAAATCACTGTTAGAGATGTATATAATGAATCAAGTAGAACAAAGATGATATGCTTAAATGAAAATCAAGAGAAAGAGTGTTGGTATAACTTCACCCTAGCACAGCCAGTGAATGTGGTATGTTTGTGGGTTGATAAAAAAATGGGTAAAGTTGCACTGTCATTTAAGTTTAAATTAGAGATTATAACCCACATAACGACAGTACAAACCTCCGCTAGACAAAGGAGTCACCCGACTGACTTGGGAGTGAAAATAATTTTAACCCCCCAGATAACTAAAATTGGGCCATACGTGGTTAAAAAGGTAGGACAGCAACTCTTGCTAAATCCATCCTGGTCCCTAAAACGCATAGAACTAGGTATGCAGATCAACGTGTCTGCTATCAAACCCACCTGTTCATCATTTCTCAATACAGCCTATACAGGGTGGTTGGCTTGGCTACATGGACAGATTTCCCCACTTTCTAAAAAGATAAAAAGGGATACCTTAGGGATTTTAGGGACTGGTTTGGGAATACTAAACGGCATAGATGCAGAGGTGTTAGCTAATAGACTCAGTACAGCTACCATAGATTTACAGAAATTAGAACATCCACTTCGATCATCTTTAGAAGCATTAGGAATGGGTCAATGGCTGTCATCTAAAATCTTACCATATTGGGAAGCAACTGAAGAAAAGGATAAGTCACTCATAATAGACGCCTTAGAAGAAACTCAAAGTAACGTATCACTAGCACTGAGCTGTATTTGGGCGCAACTGTGGGTACAGGATAGAGTAGCAGCAATTATTAGGGAGGGAGAAGCAGGCACATTGCCAGCTGAAATTCGAAAAGTCATATGGGACAATGCCACCAAATTCGAAAAGGACTTTCAAGCATGGTGGAAGTTAATCAATTTTACCTATGACTCATTACAGCAAAAATCAATATCATACGTCCTCACAATAGAAAGCGCCTCAGTATATACCATTTACCCCATAATAGCCTTAGGCCTCAATTATGATAAGGCTGTGCTTTATCCAATTGAACATAGAAATTGGGCTCGACAAAATAAGGGAAAATGGCAAACTATAGATCTAGAGACATGCACAGCTCAAGGTCAAAATGGATATATTTGTGAAGGTAATACTTTAAGAGCACAGGATACCTGCTTAGACACAGACCAGAAAATCTGCCACTTCGAAGTACGATCAGGTGAAGATCTAAGAACAATAGTAGTATACACAGGCCAAGGCTGTGCCTGCCTAAGAACTCAGTGTCAGGAGTTGATTATTGATAGTGAAACGATTAACTTAAGAGACCACTTGAATATTTGTGTATGTAACTTCATGAAAATAATAGGGTGTGACTTCAATTATAGCACCCCCATCATTACACATAAAACAATAAAATCAAACTATAATATGTATCGGGACCTAACCCCTACCCCAATAGGAATGAACCTCACAATTATAAAGAAATTATTACAACACGAGGACTTGAAAAATATTCTACAAAGAAATCAGGAAAACGGTCATCGAGTCCTGATCACTGTACACCATGATGCTGAAGAGGTACACCGAGTTTTGGAAAGAGTAAGAAGTGATGGGGAACATAAATGGTGGGAAACATTTTTCGGATGGTCGCCAACTGCAACCGGGATCTTGAACCGAATGTTACATCCCGTAATAATTTTGTTGCTGTTAACCATATTATGCTTGTTTCTAGTTCTGATATTGTATATAAAAAGTCAAAGGATGATTCAGCAGATAGACAATCTCCAGGCAGTTGTCTGGATGCATTAGCAGGTATGCTAAAGAAAAACAAAGGGAGGACTGTAGGAGGCGGCAGGGCTGAGCTGTGTGAGCATGTGCAGTTAACCCTGACCTACTTGTAAGATAAGCAAAAAATCCAAGTTATATAACCTGGGGGTATAACTAGAAGAAACGAGTCAACCTCAAGTGGGATTGGACTAGATGATGCGCCTGAACCAAGAGCGAGCGACCTACAAGAACGAAGACTTGTCAACAGAGACAGTGAGGATTGCATGGCAGGTCTCATGGATAGCGCGTGGCGCTCATGGGATTAGATTGTGAGGCTATATAGCACAGGAAGAGAGGAACTGGGGGGGTCTCCTTAGAGGCACCCAGCTTGAGCTGTCAGGAGTTATGCACCATAGACCAAATAAATGATGTTTTTTGTTCTGAGGAACCTCAGCTGATTTTTTTGAAGGGGAACCTGGGGTCGAACGTGCCTTTAACAACACTATAAAGCAAGACATACTGGAGATGAAACTTTTTTCTTTCATAGTGTACTTGCTTTATGTCTATTATATTTAATTAGAAACAGACGAATTGATTTGGTTTAAAGGCGGGGTGGATGGGACTTGAAAACAGAATCTTTGCCTTTTTCTGTTGTCTCCAAACATAGTTGTTGCAAAACTGAGACTATAATGTGATAATTAATTTTATGTGATAGAATTAATGTGTTTAATAATTAAATGTGATATAATTAACTTTATCTATATAATTTTGAATGTTCTGATTCTTTCTGCAATTTGAAAATAAGTAAATTAAATACCCTAATCACTAAATAAATTAAAGGCTTTATTTTAACTCCAATTTAGATTCCTTTATGTTGGGATTATAACCTGTCATTTCTTTCAGAGTATCAGCAAAGAAACATTTTTTTAAGATTATTAATTTTTTCTTTAGCATAGGTATCTTCTCAAAAGTACTTTCTTCTGTTCAGTGAAATACTGGAGGGGGGGAAAACATGTATTAGAGTAAATTACTGAGAAATGGAGCTTTTGGGGGGTTGCCACTCACGCAGTTGTCATTACTCCTTTCTTAAGGACCTGGTAGATGAATAGGAATTTAATAAACACACTTTTTTACTTTGTTTGAAGAAGAACCCCCCCCCCCCAAAGAACCCAAACAGCCTTTTAGGCAAAGGGTGAGGTGTCAGGATTCTGGCTAGGCTGGTTGCTCATCTTTTAGTGCCACCTTCTCTCCTTCTCCCTGCGTGTGGGCACTCACTGCACAAGCAGGAAACTATTTACTTTTTTATCTTCTGGCTCATTGCAATGAGTTTAATAAGGTTAGGAAGCACCATGGAACAGCAGAGAAAACAGCAAGACTGGGAATGAAGCTGAGGTGGGAGAGATGGCCTTTTTTTTTTTAGTCTTACAGTTGCTTATCTCTGCCTCTTTCATAGCTACGAAAGAACATATAGTTAGTGTATATGTTGCTTAGTTGCTTAACTCTGCCTCTTTCATGGAAGCGCTCTATTCCTCCCCAGTACTGTCTAGATGCCATATCCACCTTGTTTGTGACTCTACAGCCAATATGCTGCTGATCTAGCAGCCCTCTACTCTGCACAACCTGCACCAAATGTATGTAGGTAGCCAGCCTCCAATTTGGCTTTGACTGCTGACCTAGAAGAGCTTGTAGGACCTGCGAGTTCATGTCACTGGTAACAATGAGAACATTATGCTGGATGTTTTTAAACAGAGTGCTTCCTCAGTTGTGGCCTCAGTGGAATAACAAGCAGTGTTTCAGTTTAATCTGGTAATTTACTTGCCATTAATCTTGGCTCACCAATAATTCAATGAAAAACATTATTGAGGAAACTATTGAGAAAAAAGGTAGAGGAAGGTGAAGTGTGGTTGGTTGGTTGGTTTTTTTTTCTTTCCTTAACTCTTAGGCTCCTTGCTCCCCAGCAGCTCTTTGCTTGCACCCCAACTCTTCTTCTAGCAGTAATGGCTAGAGCGCACACAATTTTATGGTTGTCTTGTTACTCCTGAGCTGAAACATCACCTTTGCCTAAACTCTAAGCTAACCTTAGGTAAGTATGCAAGCAATACTTTGAAACTTGTGAATTTGGGAGTTGAAAGAAAACATAGTTTTCTAGGGGTGCTGTGCTGTCTTGTATTGCTTCATCAACTTTGATCACCAACTGATGCTTTTTTAGCAAGACAGAGGAAAATCTATTCTAATGGCTTTTGCTGCACTGATTGTGCTGACTCAGTGATTCAATCTGCAAAGTTAATTGGAGAGAGATGTTAAATTGGGTGGAATTTGAAGGATTTTAGTGTTCTAAGCCTCAGCCCCTCAGGCTTCACACAGAATGAAACACATAATCAGCTTTCAGTAAGCACTAGTTTTCATTAATCATAAACTGTAGGCAAAGTTGGAGCTTACAAATTTAGGTCTTTTATTGTTGTTTCATGTTAATGACTATTATCTCTTTTTCCTATTGTATATGACTCTCTCAGCAACTGTGTTAGCACAGATGGCTAAAATCCCTAGCAGAAAAGTAAGCAGCATTTGTGAACATGATGCATTCAAAATAAATGACAGAGGAGGAAAAATGCATGGCTTTAGAAATTAGGAAGCAGATTAAACTATAATAATGCATGTAAACACATCCAGGAAAGCAGGCTGCAGCTTTGTTTTCAACACAACTCTAACTTCAATATATGTAACTTTCTGTTGAATTTATTGACAGGACAGGAAGCAAGTTAAATTAAAATTGGAGAGCAACTGGTTTAATATCAGTAATTTAGAATGTTGTTTTTTTGGAGCCTAACAAAATGTGATATAATTGGCATAGATTAGATAGTACAGTGAAGAAAAAGAAAGGACACACTTTCCTACAGATCCTAATTACCACATTTTAAGTGAAATGTGACTAAAAGTTACAGCTGTTCACAAGCGCTTCCCTTTGATCAACTTGCGTAATGTATTAACTGGAGTTACCAACAGCCTTAGATTTAAACTCGCCGTGTACTATTGACTTAGTCTGGAAACAATAGACTGAGTTGTTCATAAACGCGCAGTGGGGGTTATGGGAGTACAGCACTTGAGTTTATATGGCGTGTCAGCTGCCACCCTTCTCATGAAGAACTAAGTGACCTGTGGCTAATTTCTTCAAATTCTAAGACCTATATTGCAAAGATAATTCCTGAATGAGCAAGCTAAATTATTATAACCTCTCACCTTTTCTTTAACTTTGTTAGCCATGGCCTAAGTTAAATGCTAAAACTGAATTAATGGCTATAAACTGCAGGCTCCATCTAAATGCTATTAAAGCCTGAAGCTAAAACATATTTTTCTTAAAAGTCAGTAGCTTCTTTCCTGTGTACTTCCCATGGTGGTTCCCTTCCCCTTGCTTTCTTCAACATGTGCTTGTTGAGTGGTTTTAGGTGTGGAAATTGTCTTCATGGTTGCTGGCCTGGAGAAAGTGGGCAGCAAGTAAGCAAGGAGAAACAAAGCAAGAAGAGTGGCAGGAAAGCCAGACACTTCCCTAGGGGTGGGGAATGAAACCTAGGAGTTCAGATTTGTGTTCCTTTATCTAGTAGTTAGTAATGAAAGCTGTTAGAAGCATCAACTTATTTTCCTTCTAGTATTTATTACTACTCATCTGTCATGGTAACAGATGGGAGGTGGTGCACAGGTATGTTACGGTTGTCAGGCGTGCATATGTCACTCCTTCCACGGACTCTCTTGCTTGCTGCTCTGCAGAGGATGAGTGGTTGTCTGGTGGTGATCCAGTGGTGTGCCCTGATGGGAGCCTTAGAGGTTAGGGGATGTGATGAGTATAATGCTGTGAATGGTGAGGAAAGGGGATGGTTTCATTTGAAGAGCAGAACTTTTGTCACGGACAAATGCTTCAGCTCTTCCTTGCTTACATGTGTATTGATGGGAAAGTGTCTTGCACTTTGTTCTCCTCTCCCCTCTCCCTTTCTCCCCCCAGCTGATGAGAAACATCGATAGCTTCACTTTTGTGGGGAAAAAAATTGAGACTTAAGGTTGACTTTCAGAACTACAAAGTTCTGCCGTGTTTCTCTCAGACTGTTGAACTGCTCTTCTGAATATACTAAAGGAGACATGAAGTGCTCTTTAATTTAGGCTTGAGCTTCTCGAAGTTGCTTATAAAAATTGATAGTCATGGCTTGTTCTTTTGCCTGTGAATGGGAGATGTTGTTATGTCTTTATAGGTGAAAGCTGTCTAGAAGGCATTCTGTACTCTAGGAACACTATTTCTGCTATTGTATCAGGCTGCTGGTTTAAGTTTTACCCCAATGTTTTATGGTTTTTGCCCCATCATCCCCCCCTTAACTATTGGGGAATCATACTTGAAAAGCTCATACCGTTTTGTACCATTTAGACTATTTTGTGTCCAATAATGTCTGGTCTAGAGGAGATAATTTGACTGATCTTATTCTTGCAGTTTTCTGTAGATTGCAGTTCGAGTGCTTGATCAGTGACAAGAAAATTACTAACTTTTTAAATGACCTTGAAAAACAAAACTTTCTAAAGCACGATTCCTTTTCAGTATTCATCAAGATATCTTCCTGACCCCTTTCCCCCGCCACCCAAAAGAATTTTTCTGTAGTAGATGCATTGTCTGTTTTACAGCTACTTCTGAGATTTTTCACAAGACTGTCTTTCCAGTCTCTTTGGAGCTTTCATGCCTCTGAACTACTTAAATGCCGTATGTCACCATGAAAGAGTTAATGGGCATACAAAAGATAGAATTAGTATGCCTCTTGGGATTTTGGTAACATACAGAGTTTTATAGGAATCATTTTTCTATAAGAGACCACTTCTTTGACCATTTTACTATTATGTCAGTGCTCAAATTCTTCTACTAGTTTGATATTGTTTTCCAAGAAACTAAAGAAGAAGAAAATAATTATTAATACAATTTTCCTAAATGGTGTCTTGTACTGGTTTTAAATAGTCATCCTGTGTAACAGAAATTAAATGGATATTTGTCTTTTTGCTCTAATAGATGTTAAGCTATAGTCCTACTCTCTTACTTTTAAATAATGGCATTGAATTTTGTTTTTAATTCAAAACTGTCACTCTGTTCGCAGCTCACCACCAGAAATATTATTTCCAAAATAGGTGTGATATGACTTAATCCATTCTTCTGGGTATAGAGAGGAAATTTCCAGGATGTGAGTCTGTTGCAGCAGTGTCTTACATAAGAAGAGCAGCTATATTTTTTTTTTCTTGTTATCTCCCCCCCCTCTTTTTTTTTTTTCCTAAAAACCTTTCAAGGCAAGCTCTTTCTTGCTTCATGCCCACAGCATGTCCTTTCTCTGTGGGGTCGCTTTGCTCAAGCAGCTTCTACTGTGTGCAGAGATGTTCCACAAACAGGATATATTTGCAAGTCTAAAGCAATTATTTATTGGCTAAACATGCAGTAGATAGCTAGAACTAACTTGATGCTATGCTAACCATCCCAGTGAGACTCTTGGTCAGCTTTTGCCAGACAACATGTCATGAGTCAGGTGAACTCAGCTTCTGTGTTTCTCGAAACAGGCTGAATCTCATTGTTGCTGAGTTGCTATCTTCCAGTTTGGTGGGTTTTTTTTTCCTCTGTATGGCTTTATACCTTCTCATGCTGGTGTTTTTCCTCTTGAATTCAGGAGGTATTATCACTGTCTCAGCAGCCTCACCTCTGCCTGTGATTTTTACCTTGTTAACTTGCTTAGTTCTCTCTAGTTTTTCACAGATATTTCTCACAACTTAGCAGTCTTTCCAGGCATCTGAGACAAGGTTGCATTGCTGAGCTGTATCAAAACTAACCCTTGGCTCACAGACACCTTTGCCCCTGGGAGGAGATTTACAAAAAGTTCTGATAGAGATGAGGTAGGGAGAGCTGGAATATTTATTTTCAAATATGGAAGATCCTAACTGCTGCTCCTTCCCTTCCCAATGTAGGATTTCTCCATAGGCAAGTACTTCTGTGAGTCTTCTCTTTAAAACCTATAGCTCTGAACAAATTCTGCTGCCCAAGACACTATTTTGGTCAAGAAGTTTAAGTCCGTGCTTTCTCCGAAGTTTTTGTGTGTTGCCTATCATGGAAGAGTTCTTAAGAATGGGAATGGTTTGTAAATGAGAACTCATTGGGATCAGTCATGCACTTTGATCAATCTTTATTCTCAGTGCTTTGTTCTACGCCAACATTTCTATGACTCTTCCCCACCTCCCACCCCCTAGAAATTCTTCCTTGAAAATGGAAGGTTAAAAAAAAGTAGGTATCAAGGTACATGAGCTATGATTTGCATAGAACTTTTTAAACCCATACTAAACTGAGGTAAAACATCCTTATGAATCTGAAGACTCAATCATTTCGGTTCCTCTAAATTTATCTGGATGTTCCATTTAAGAGAGATCATGAATTGGCATGTTATATGTGATTATTTTATACCTGTGAATAATACGTTGCTGCATGTGACATTAATAGTTCACTGTGTAACACATGATTTTTTGTCTTCTGATAATTTTCTTTGTCTATTACAACCTCTCTGAATTCAGTTATCAAGCAAATCTGTTTAATTTGTTCATGTTAATTGCATACAGCACACATGTAGACATAGCAAGCTGAATATATAATCTATGTATGTTAGAGCCATTTTTGAGTTCCAGTATCAAGCTGGATTACAAATGACTTGAGGGAAAAATAGCTTACTGATTTTTTTTTTTTTTTAATTTGATAGAATGTCTGACCAGACTTTGAAAACTTCTCTTTTTTTAATATTGCAGATTCTTTTAATGTAAATCTTACCAGCCCCCTTAAGTTGCTCCTTAGATTTCAAGCCCTTCAGAATAGAATACCTGCTCTTGTTCAGTACTAACACAGAAATCTTGTATTAGCAGCCTACAGATGCTGTCACAACATGGTAAAGCAATGCTTATTCAATGAAAATAAATATATAGAGTCTGATGTAGAGAGACCATATGTATAATAAATAAAAGATTATTCATCAACATTTCAAGGCAGGAGTGAAGGATACAACCTTGACTTGTACTTGGGCGTTCTGGATTGGTTGCAGTTATTGTAGCAGTGAAATTCTCCAGATGCTTTTAATGAGGGCTATTAATTCTGTGTTCTCTAATGGCATTAATTGTCCAGTACAGGGCACAAATGACTTGCCCTCTGAGAGAAGCTTCATGGCTTGTTACAATCTGTGTGAAAACTTTTGTCAGTTATGCAACTGTGTTTTTATTTTTTGAATTGTTTCTTACTGATAATGGTGTATAGCAACATGCAGACACAGCAGATCATGTTAGTATCTTGATTGCTGTGTGCTTTGGATATCAAGAAGTTATGCAAAGATTCATGCACGTTAGTACTGCTACATAGAGTGTAGTATTAATGCGCATGAATCTTTGCTTAACTTTGCTATGGAATTTTTTTCTTGTGTCACTTTACCTGCTCATGGTATACAATATTTATAGAAAGAATTAATTAAATCTATTGGAACCTTCTCCCCTTTCACTATGGAATTTGTAACCAAAAATTGTGATGAAGGTTATGGTTCATCAAGACATCTTTTGGCAGCACTGCTTCCTTTACTCTTGTGAGAAAGTTTTCTCCCCCACCCCCCCACCCCCCACCCCCCCTTTTTTTTTTTTTACTTTCATCACAGTTGGGTAAAGGAGGACGTTTTTGCCTTGAGGCTATACAGAAAATACTGTTTCAAAACTCTTCTCTGGATGCTGGTCTGCTAATTGTAGAGCTGGTCAGAAGCCGTTAGACCAAAAATGTGCCTACCCTTCTTGAAAAAGGTCAAGAAGCATCTTAGCCTCCTGAGATCAAATCCCCATACGAAGAGTGTTTTCAGAAGGACCATCAGACTTCGCAGACTAGTTCAAACTGAGAAGAGGTAAGGTACTGTGGTGTTTTTAAGCTTTGCTGTATAGTGCTTTCATAGGTCTCTAACGCTTTCATTTAATGAAAGGAACCATCTTAAACTGCTCGGGTAAAGTAGCCTGGCATTACATAAGACTGTGGGGTACAGCTGGCGTAGCTGCCACATTGACTCCTGAGAGAAACACTTTATTGGGAACCTGGATTGATTTTCTTTTTCCCCTTTAACAGAATCAGTAGTAATTTTTCTATAAAGTTAGATATTCAGTGTAGCTTGATGAAAGAGAAATTTGATGGCTTTTAGGTGTGTATAACTGACTTCTGCTTGGTTTCAAAGTGTCGTGTCTGATTTGGATAGTCACCCTGGTTGTACTGTGTGTAGGTAGCATTTGTAGGAATATGGTTTTTCTTTCGAGTGTTGATTTATTTTGAGGGATTTGTGTTAGATTCCTTCCCCACCTCTGACTGGGAATAAATGCAGGGGCAAGGACTGGTTGTTCAAAACACAGTTATGCTTAGTAATAGTTGGGTGGGCTTTTTTGTGTAAAGTACAAAATTAGAAATTTTATTTTTGTGAGCCAAAGTCTTCCTCTTGAAACAGTGGTGTGGTGGGTTTTTTTTGTTTGTTTGGGTTTTTTTGTTTTAAACAGAAGTGAGACAGTGGAAGATTAAACTTAAAGAACTTCCACGGAAGAAGAGGTTTATGCTGCCTTCCGCTCTTTTCTCCAATAACTAAGTAATTATGGTACTAACATGGGGTATAAGTGAACAATTAAATTCCTACTTTGAAAAAAGTGAGACGTTCCATATCTAAAGATGCTTAATTCACCTTTTCAGAGTTGATCTACTTCAGACTAGGGAGAAATGCATTTTTTAATCTCTCCTAATGAAGCTGTGCTAACCCCATGGGTTTCCATAAGAAATGTAAATATCCACTCATTTGGACAGAATTATATTAATATGATGCACTGATGAGGGAAATGGAGCTCTAGAAGTGGGTCTCTAGCAAGTGGGACCTTGAGATCCAGTCTGTATTCCAGTGGGTGTTTAATACATATCCAGAGGGGAAAAACCTAAACATATAACCGAGAATACTTCTCACCAGAATATTGTAAGGTATGGAAATCAGAGCCTTACCCTTGGAGATGGAAACCCTCAGAGGATGCGAAAGTTTTGGGAATTGCATCTCAAGACAAAGTACTTAACCACAGGGTTATTGATTGAAATAGGAACACTCACTTCATGAATTTTGCATGTTGGGTTTTTGGGGCTCAAGTCACAAAGATTTGCAAGTCAACAAAAATGTTTAGTAGCAAGTATCTTAGCAAAATCTTTTAAAATGAACATGTTATGTACTAGAGTGAACAACAAGGCACAGTTAGAAACTACCGTTGTAGTGAGTTATGTATTTGCAAATGTATATGTGTGAGTAAACTCTTGTAAATCTTGCAGCAAATGCTGGTAGAATGAACTCCAAATAATAATGCAAGTGGAAAAAGTGTTTCCCGTGCCTCTGAATTCATTGAGCTCTCCATCACCGGGAATTTCATTTCAAATATCAATGCTGCACGTACCCATTGGCTATATAGGTAAAATCAGAAGGCTTTTGTATTTGTGTTGCATCTTGTTTTGATTCATTTTGGGTTTTATTTCATCCACGATCCAGAAGTCTGATTCGCACAGAAAATGTTGGTTTGCTTCTGCCTAGACCCTGAATGGATCAGCCTAAGGAAAATGGGGTTTAGTCTTTTTCCCAGAACTCTCTCTCAACAGTTTGATTGCAACTCTAAAAAAAAATAAACAAACACATTAGGAGAAGTGGTAGTGAAGGAAACTCCTTGTGTACTTACTCTACATACAGTGAGATGATGAATCTCACTTGTAGGACTCTCTAATGATTAGAGATGATGGGGAAACTTCAGACTGCTACAGGTAGTAACGCAGCTGCCTGTTACAACCATTTAATGGTTGTGTTTTCTACAACACATAATCCTTTTTTCTTTTTTTTTGATAGTCATAAAATACAAGACTTCCTGCGTGTCTTTCACATGAGCGGGAGACTAAGCTTAAGAGTCTACTAGACTGACATACTGCTGACAGAAATAATTTGAGGGTGATTTAGTAGAGCAAAATAGCCTAAACCGACAACATATGAAGAATGAAGTATTGTGAGTTGGCAAGCTGCTCAGGAAATTTTAGTTCAGAGGAGGCTAAATAGTCTATTAGAATGCAGCTGCCTAATCAAGACTCTCAAGTAGCGAATCTTTGAAATCGGCATCAGTGTGAAGCCAACTGTTCAAGATGCTTTACAGTGCTTTGTAGGTAAAATACTACGTATCCTCAGTCATGCTGTGCAATGTTAATAAGATCTATTTTAAATACTTGGATTTAATAGTGTCATACAGTGGATGTGAAAGGCTGACTTCAAAACTTACGTGACCTCCTCTAAATGATGACATAGGATATTGTTAAGCCTTTCCTTAAATGGTGTTAAATATGTATTGGTTCCTGTGATGGGCTTAACCACATGAAGGTGAGATGACAAATCGGCTGGGTAATTCCAAGTACATATTAACCTTTACTTGCTGAAAAGCTCCCTGAGAAGCTGATAACAAATTCAGAAGATAGGCCTAAATGTTATTCAATCACAAATTTATTGGAGCAGGAAAACACTCTTGTATATATTATTTCAGATATTCAGCCAATATATTTTAGCCTAGTTTCATAGACTCCAGTCCTTTTTTCACTGCTGACATCTTTTATTGGATTAGTGTTATGTAACTACCTGTAGGTGTGCGGGTCTTTTGGGGTTTTGTTTGTTTTTGTTTTTTCCCCTAGTAGTGATGTGCGTTGTGCTTTATTTGGTTCATGTAGCTTACCAGATAAATGGCACTTGGCTTAATAGATCCTTATGGATGTGTGTTTCTCTTGGATGCGACACAGCCAGTGGATTTGCCTCCTCAAACGCTTCACCGGAAGAGACCATCTTTACGGAGGTTAAGAGAGTTTGTTCTCCCTCTCTGCTCGTTTGTTGATGTCGGGGTGACAGACAGTGGTGGGAATTTTATGAAGCCATGTGTAGGTCCTGGGCTGTAAGGGCTGGTGTGGTCTGTGTAGGTTACTGAGTGACGTTAGCTGGATGACAAACCTCTCTGGAAAGGTCATTGTTTATGAAAGTGGCACATCTCTGGAAGAAAAGTTGCATTGCCTACTGTAAGTCCTACGTAGGAGGGTCTCTTCCGTATGTCAGTCTTCATGGTTCCCAAAGTGGCAGCTTCTGCTTCATGCAGCACATGCGTATCTCTGATGTTCCCTTCCACATCAGTGCAATAACCTCCACCTTCAGATGAGATGGAACAATGAATAAGCTTTTTTCTCCTTTTTTATATCCAAAGGCGGTGGTTTCCTTTCTTTGTAGTCAAGAGCCAGGATCATCATCCATTTTCTTCTAAATAAAGGTGTAAACTCCGCATTGAAAACCAAGCGTATGATCGTTAATGTAATGTGTACCAGCAAGTTGCCAAGGACAAAAAGAGAACTGCAGCAGGAGGAAGCATGTGACACTGGCTGCATAGGTCTGCACAGGTAAACGGTCAGCTTTGCTGAGGAAAAAATTCAGGATGTATTAATGAGAAAGAAGCTGACTGGTGGGTGCTGACTGCTGACTTCCACCAAGCTGCAAGTCCCTAAGAGTAGATGAATAGCATAGCTACACATGGAAAGCTTCCTGGTGAGGATTTCATCAGCGCTTCTGTGAAGTGCTTCAGATTTAAGTCAAGACTTCTGCTCTCAAACCTTGTGAGCTAGAGGCAGGCGCAGAATAATGTAGACATCCAGCAGATAAGGTACCATTTTTGCAATTTGTAACAGTAACAATTTGTAAACGTTTTGATAGCTCAACTGGTAATTACCGTCATGTTAGACATTAATCATGAAAAGGTCTCCACTACAGTAAAGGTATAAGGTGTTCAACAAAAGGGACAAAACAAAAGAAATCCATCTGCTTTGTCTGGAAAAGTTTATTTAAAATTTTTAGTTGTTGTTTTTATTTATTTTTTTAAATCAAGCATTTTAATATTTTTAACTCATGCTGACTGGTAAGGAATTCTTTTCTTCTGTGTATACCTGTCTGGTGTAAAGCATGCTATAAGAATTTTTCTGATCTTGACCTGATCTAGAGCGGTAGGAGTCAGAAGCATTTTCAGAAGTATTGCAAGTGCTTGTCCTCTTAGTATTAATTTGCACAAGTATTTCCTGAAAGCTTGAATGGGTGGATAAAGCAGAGGAAAAACATTCTTAACTGAAAGGCAAAATAACTATTTTCAGTAGAAGCAAAAATAGTCTAATCTCATTTTCTCTTTCTCCTCCTCTTGATTGTGATAAATACACAGGGCAGCAAGAGAAATTTAGCTCCATTGTGTATGTACCTATGTAGCATCTTAGCAACTAATTGTCACACTTAACAGCAGGATAAAACTTAAAAATCACAGTGATGTGAAGGAAAATTTCCAGCCACTGCCTTGAACAGGTGCATATAAAATGTAATGTAAAGTAGTACAGAAGAATACAACCACATGCAATTAAAATTAATTTATCTACTTCAGAGAATGAATATGGTAACGGTGTTCGTGGGGTGGGTTGGTTTGTTTTTGTTTGGTTTTTTTCATTGCTGAGCATATGCCAAGTATGGTGGTTTTCTTGAGCTGTTGAAATACTACCTCTGCATAAAAACAATTTTGATTGAGTTAATGATGGGGAAGAATTTTTGCCAGAATTGGGATAGCCGTTTCTTTCTCAAATTACTTATTTTGCAGATTTCTGTTGTCGTGTGGCAAATAATCAGTCACACTGAATCTACATGGGCATAAATAATTCTCTGTGCCAAGACATCTTGTTTCCATACAAGCCAGCTGTTTGAAAATTGAAAACCATAAAGATCCCCTTAGCTTATTAGTTAGAGCTTCCAAATACAGACTCTGTGGCTACCCTTTAATTAAGGGAGGGAATTGGATCAGCCGTATGCATTATGCTAAGTTCCACCATAGCTAATAGTTCACAAATATCTTCTGTTCCAAGATTACACTTGGAGCCAGAATTCTTATTTAGAGTCTTAAGCACACTATGTACAGCATTAAAAAAGGCAGGAAGAAGACAGTAAAACCTCATAATGTTAGGTTAGTTGTCCTCCAGGCATAACCTTTATATCTGAAAAGAATTAATGTTTTGAACAGGTTAGTTGGTAGGGAGTTATTCACCTATCTGTTTCCTAAATAAAACAGCTAGGATGGAGTTAAAGGGGACCAAGAGAGCTCTTCAGCGAGATCATTTTCAGTAATCTAAATTAACTTTTGCTCCAAATTTCCTCAGAATAGGATTTTTGAGTATATCTCATAGCTTGAAACTGATGGCAGCACCAAAATTACTATGGGGGTGGGTGGGTGGTGAAGAACTATTTGTTTAGACTTTAAGGCATGGCTTCACAATCTCCTGTGAGTAATTGCTATTAAGTATGTAAAGTAAATATTCAGATAAAAGAATGACTCAATCATTCCTAGCAGCTACCCATTTTTTTTCCGATGTGTGGTCAGCAGCCAGAGGTCACTGTCTGATTGTTTGGGATCTTTTTTTTCCTAAAATGGGTACGAGCATGAACAGACCTAAAATGTTTAGAGTTAGGGTTTAAAGGCAGCTGAGACTCAAAATATAAATTGTACATAGCAAAGAATTTGGTTCATTCGAATATTTGGTTCATAAGAATAGGAAAAAATAGTTTCCTTACTACTGTGGTCACACAGATTCCTTTAAAAGACATGGATGCACCAAGAAATTTTATGGCTTTTGTGTAGAATTAGGATAAAATGACTTAAATCCCTTTCTCTTCTACCATGTTACTGATTTTTATTTTATAGAGAGCTCTCAAACAATATCCAGTATACCTTGGTGCTTTTGGGGGTTTTTCTGGCAATTTATGCAGTCAGCTGAAACATAACTTACAAAAATCATCAAAATCCATGTGCAGCTCTATCCTTTGGGAGAGAAAATTAGTAATAAATCTTATGTAACGGCAAAACCCCAATAATTTGTAATTAAGCAAGCATACAACTTGAACTTTACGCAAAAGGGATGCAGCTGCCAGTGCAGTGATCTGATCTGTCCTCTAATCCTTAAACCAGGATAGATTTTAAATCTGCATCATGATTCTTCAGGTTAGTTGCCATGGTGATTTCTATCACTGTTTCAGGGGACAAGATTTCTATGGAAACAATTTTTATGTAGTCTTTTGTTCTGTATGTTATTCGTCATCCCCTTCCTGAATACTATTTCAGTCCATTGGCTAGATTTGACCAAGGTTATCTTGCAGATAATTGGTTTCTGGCAACTTGTTGTGTTGTATCGTACACTTTGTTGTTTGTTTTAAAGGCACAGCTTGTTTTAGGAGGTGGCGAGAGTAAAGACTATTGAGTATACTGGCAAGTTCACACCTTTTTCACCAATTCCTTCATTTAAAGGTGGCAATCTGCCTATATGGTTCTGTGGAAGGACAGATGTAAATGGGAAAGGAGCGAAAACACTCTGCTGTGTATTTTCCAGGAAAATAAAGGTAAGTGAAGTTGTTGTAAGAGAATGAGCCAGCCCTTAACTTGTGAACCACAAATTCAAACTGAAATTTTGTATTTGGAACCAGGCAAGATTCACAAAACAGCGAGGAACAACTGAAAATTCTACTAACCAGAAATCTAGAATAAAGGTATATAGGAAACTTCATAAGCAGGTTGGTGGCTTTTTTTCTTTTTTTTTGTATTTTGAAGTCACCCAGGCGAACAGCATATGTGATCTCAATGTGACATGTTGGTTTCATGTGGAAGTGGTTGAACTGATTTCAGAGTAGTCACACTCTTGCTGCTTTTGACAGTTTTATCAAATAGTTGTCCTTAGAGAGCTCTGCCTGGCCAGTGCACTAACAGGAGGAGACCTACAAAACATGGGCCTGGTACTGATTCTCTTTGCATTTCACATTTCATACCATTTGCTTAGGAATTAGCCATTTCCTGCAGGTGCATCTGTCCAGTGGTGCTCCCTTTTTTGTCCAGTGATTCTAGTCGTCTTCTTTACTTTCTCATCAGAAAGCATCTTAATTATTTATCATTAAAATGGTCAGTTGAATGTTGTGTTTAAAGACCATTCCTAAAATAGTCATGTACCATTTTCTCCCACCTTGCCATTTAACTTGTAATGCAATGTAGTGAAGCTTTACACTGATGGCAGCTTTTACACTGATTACACTGATGTGTTTTTTTTTTGGTTTTTTTTGGGTTTTTTTTTTTTTTTAGAGGCCTTGTGAACACATTCTCAGCTTGGTTGACATTTCTTTCATATGCAAATATGTTTCATACACAAATTGTTGTGTCCAGTGGCTCTTAATTTTTTTCCAAGTGGCTTTCAGGTTTTTCTCACCAGTGATCAGATTCTGTAAGAGACTTGCAATGTGTTAAGTACAAGGTGATTGCTCTTCAGCCGTTTTTTTTTCTTTTCCCCTCGCAGATTTTGTTTAACGGTAAAAGCCTTGATAGGCTTATTCCAGGTTCTGCCAAGTGGGAAGTACAGTATAGATTATATTGTGATAGTGTTGTCTGAAGAATTTCCTTCCTCAACCCTTCTCTTCCACTTAAAAGCCAAGGGGGGGAGACTGGAAGGGGGCTGAGAATTCATACTGCAGGCTTGGTTTTTGCTGGCCTCTGAAAATGAAGGTCAGGACCTGGAAGTGATTGCCAGCATCAGTATGATGGCTCATGTAAGCAAAAAAAAGTTTCCTGTGGAAACACCTGTGTCTGGTGTCTGCTTGCCAAACACTTCAAGCCTTTCAACTTTTGAATTTTTTGTCTCATTCAGACAAGATTGACAGAAAATGAAAACCCTGAAAAGGAGGATTTGGTGGGCAAATAAAAGAAAGGCTGTGTGTGTCCTGTCTCTGACAGACTGCATGAGCTCAGGCTTTCAAACTACAGATCAACAAAGGGTGGGAAGAGAGACCACAGAGAGACCAGTAAGCTTGATGTGGAGAGGTTGCATGAGCCTTTAAGCTACAAAACACAAATGTGTAGGAAATCTGTATGCTTACAGAACTACTCCTTTGGTAGGTGGCGTTGGAGAGATTGCAGTCTAAATAGAAGATTTTAGGGTACATGAACTGCCATGTGCCAGTGAAATATTACCCTTCGCTCAAGCAAGATGCAGTCTTACTGAGCAGTATAGTCAGCTTTTGTGTGACTGCAAGACTTATTAGCCATTCTTGTTATTCAGATTGTCTTTTAGGTTGTATGTGGCAATGCAGATAACACTGGAGAGTCAAACATCTTGCAATCTTTTTTGTTCAGAAGGTTGCACTGTACTCTATCAATTATAAAAATACTACTGGGTTGACCAAGATACCGTATTTATGTTGCCACTGGCCTTTTAAGGATGTTATTATTGCAAGATACTGGGGGACCATTGCAGAGCATTGTTCAAATGGCATGCTCACAAGATGGATAAAGAGGTAGCATCTTAAGGAACTGTGAAATGAAGTAAATTTAGGCTTTAAAGAAACTACTGTTGAAGTAAGCTGTTTGCAACTTATATACATCCTCTTGTAACTTGAAACAATAGCTACGTATAGATAAAATCATTAGCTCCCAAGAAAGTTGGAAAGCTAGCAGTATCAAAAAATTAACGTATGACTTGTCTTTTTTTTTTTTGTGACCATGTATCTTAAAGACAAAAAAGAAAGAAAAAAGTTTCTGATCCTGTTTACCCAAGAGGAACTGGAATTCCCCCAACACTTATGGGGACTGTCGTGAGCATTCAAGGAGAAATATGACTGACTTCATGTCCTAGGCAACATGGAGTGTCCCAAAATCCTTTTGGCTTTTTGTTCACCCCCACTGGTACAGTCTCATTTGTTCCCCCCCCCAATGTTAATTGTTATAGTTTTGATGATTATGTTTGTCTTGGCCTTGAACTGGTTGCACTGTTCACTTTTATTTCCTGTTTAATTCCTTTTTTTTGAGAGATTATTGCCACAGGTATTCGGCATTGACCAGATTTAATTGTACGTGTATGCCATTCCTCAATTTTATTTTGAAATAATGCAATTAGTTTACAGAAGTAGCGTTGGAGTTCTGTATTGTCATCTTTGGCATATATGGCGGAACTGAGGAGAAGATGAAGCCCTCTCTTCAGCATCTTCCTCTTCTGATGATACCTGTGATTGGCCTATTGAAGGACTGTTTCATATATTTGTGTTGCTTCAGCATTGCAGGGTGCAATAAAATTGTTGCTGAGCTTTGTCTCTGTCTAGAAGTATAAGTGGTCCTGCAACCAGGCATTTGTTCTGTTGTACTCTTCTGTTGCTTTCTTGCACATGCAGACGTAAAGTGACAGCTCTAGATGCTGTGAATGTTTGGAAAATACAACAAAATACACACAATTCCCTGTAAAAGTAGCTTTTTGTCACTTTATGTTAACAGGCAGCGTATTATTCATAACTAGTAAATTCAGTGCAAAATATCGTCTTTTCAGAATGTAAAATGAGGAGACCGACTCTGGAGCTGGTATAGCACTATAACTGTCAACAAACTCAACAGTTGTGCCAACCAGTGTCAGTATAGCTTGTTTTAGATGTAAACAGTGTGAGGAAAAATGCATTCTGAAATTTCATTGTCTTCTTTCTGCCTTACAGTTTGATCATAAAGATGAACAAAAGCTTCGTATTGAGGATGAGTACCAGAAATAAAACTATCATATCCAGAACTGGGAGAAAGTAAAAAGTAAGGTAGCTCCTTCTTCTTTATCTTAACAATTATCTGAAATGTCATTAATTTAAAAGCTTCCATTTAAAATTTAAATGGAAGCTGAAAAGTTTGTCTTCAGTCAGGCAGACTGTTTGTACCTGGTAACTAGTAGTTTGATACCTAGGAAGATCAGGTTGGCTTCTTAAGGCAGTCTGTGTGAAGATTTCTTCACAAGCAGGAACTGATTTATTGATGGCCCATAAACATAATCTTATTACCATTTTGCACAGTGTTTATTTCCATGTGGGTCCTAAATGCTTGTTTTAAATTTGATTAAGAGATCATCGCATTTCTTGCAGAGAAGTAAAAACCAATTTGAATTGAGGTGGCATTGAAAAATTTTTCTTTAAAAAAAGATTACTTATTTACCTTCTACAAACCTTTTGGTTTTTTTGAGTAATGGTAATCTTTAATATTTTTAAATTATATTTTTTAACAAAGTTTCAGTTAATAATTGAGTGTGTTTGCTTATCTCATTGTTATAATCTCCGAATATATTTTTCTTCTTTTATAATACAATTTGGAGACAGATTTTAGGAAAGGTAATGTTCTGGCAAGGAAAGAAACATAAATTATTTATAATTTTTTAACAGCACTGTGGTGTCTGCACATCTTAGATTATTGGGGGAAAGTTGAGAGTTATTGGTGTAAAATAACATTAACTGTTTTGAACTGTGAGAAAAGTAAATTTCATGAAGATATACTGCATTTCACTTAAGCATTTTAACTGGGAGTTTCAGCTAGAAACACTGATCTTATAGGTTGATTTTGAAAAGCCTCAAGGGGGGGGGGGGGGGGGGGGAACCCTAAAACCAAAACTCTGTTCTTCAAAGGTAGTTGAAACTTTTAAAACAGTTCTTGAAGGCTTAGTGTTCACATCATGGCCAGAACTGCGCCAAGTATCATCTTTTCAAAAAGTTTGGAACCTATACAGAGGCTTTTGTTCCATTGAATTAATAGGACAGTATTGCCAAAAAAAGTAAAATGCAAGCTGTAATTGTTTTACTGCACTTGAGTAGTCTGACTTTTTACAGTTACTGTACTTTTTAAATACTTCCTTTCTGAAAATAGTTGTCATGATTTAGACACTGTTCTGCAAGTCAGGAGTTAAATAAAAGGGGAGCGACCCTAAGGAATATAGTAACTGCTGTATCATGGTATGGTCCTTGATGAAAAATAATGAAAAGACTTGATTTGCCAATTATTAATAGACATTTCAGCTGGTGTATAATTATTTTTATATGGTGGTAATACTGGCAATAAGGTACTTTTTCATTGAGGCAAAGCCGTATCATAACAGTTCTGAATTCTTAATTTAGATGAAACTCTGTATTTGGGTAGAAAGAGAGATATACCTGATCTTAGTACTGCAAAATACGCATTATCTGTGAGAAAGGAATTTTCAAGGTTTGTGAGTTGCCACGAGGACTTTGTTAGGAGCCCTAATGCTGATGTGTTTGGTCCCTTCACTGGTTTTCAACAGAAATACTTGTGAAACACGTTAGTTCCTGTGATAGCACGCAGAATAAATCCTGGGAGGCATGTTTGGTAAGTCTGAAATTTTCAGTGGTTTAGTGAAGAGAAAGACAGTGAATCCATAAATCTTCTTATATCCAGTGTGTGGATTTTCTCCTGGAGTCCCTGCTTCTGTCCTTCTCTGGGGTGCTTCTGTTTTGTTTTTTTATATCACTCTTCAGGCCCAGCCATCGTGTTAAGAAGAAATGAGGATGGAGATGCTGGGTGTTGGGTGACAGTGAGGTCTATACATCTACTACTTCCAGACCTGCTGAAGAAATTGATTGTTTAATGCTCAGAAGCTGTCCAGTGGACAGCTATTGGGGCTGTGTAGGCAGGATAGAAATAAAGCTCAGAGGCTGTGGAAAACAATTACTAAATATGGCAAAGAGTTTATCAGTCACTTTGATAGAAGGTGTTTGTCAGCCTGTTGTCACCAACATTGTAGGGTTTTGGCTACATTCCCAACAGCTATTAGAGGATCAAATAAAAGCAAGTGTCCAGAATAACCTTTTACCACCTTCCCTGGAATATGAGGTTCTGACAGTGTGCGTGCCTGGCTGCTGTGGTTTGTGTTTTTGTCACCTGAGAACTGAATTGTCACAAATTAAGCCATGGTATCACTTATATATGTTCAGAAACAGAAGTTAGTTCAGAAAGAATAGCTGAAATATTTGCAGGCAGATCTTGCTGTAAAAGCAAGACTTTAAAGGTCTGTTTATATTTTCTGTGTATATATGAGGTAAAAATAGATACTTGTACACTTGTGTGAACTACTTTGAATAATCTGAGTGAATTCCAGCTTAAAAGTGAAATGATAGGGTATTCATATCCATGTGCGTAGTCCCAAATAGAAAGACTCATGTGCTGCATTATCTCTTTAACGCTGCAGTTACATTGTGTGCCGACATTTCAGTAAGCATAAGACAGCAAGTCCTAAAGAGATGAGAACACAGAATTAAAAGAAATCTCTTGACTCGCCCATCATCAACAACAGTTGTGTCACGTAACATTAGATGATTTGTCTTGCCTTTCCAATTCAGAGGCTATTCCAGAGCTTCAGTACTCTACTGGCTGGCAGTCTTATAATTTACAGCCTAAATGTATTGATGCCCCTCTAATAGTTATTTCTTCTTGTCTTGATAGTGCCTTTTCCACTCTCTGATGTTTGTCTTCCTGAAGCATTTATAGTAAGTGACCACCGCTATTCTCTATTTTATTTTGAGAAGCCAAAACTCATTCTGTTTCTGCAATATTTTCTCATTTTTCATTTGTGTTCTTATGTAGTGTGGCTACTGGCAGGACATAAATATGATGGGCAGATTGTTTGTTGTGATTTTTTTTTTTTAATGATAATAGTGAAATCTAGCCTTCAATGAAGGGAGAAATACCATTCAGATTTCATTTATGAGGTCACATTTTTCTCCTCTCTTATCAAAGTTGTAAGTCCAGATGAATTGAGAAAGAACATATGCAATGAGATTAGTATAAGGCAGTTGTTAGCTCCTTGAATGTACTGGTAGCCAGCACTTCCAGTAATGGAGACATGGGAGCAGAAGGAAGTTGAGATCTTTGATACATACGATAGTTGTTGAACTGCGTTTGAAAAAGCCATAGAAAGCACTGAATACAAGCGTGTTTTATTTGTGCACCACTGTGTCCTCTGCACCCTGAATCTCTCCCGTCTGGGCTCCTGTTTGGATGGACAGTGGCCACCAGCTGAGGTGTGCTCTGGGTTTGCTCTGCAGAGAAGCTGCAGCTGGGGAAAGAGGGCATGTGCCAAGTCTGGTCCCTGTGGAAGGATCAGGGACATGCTCTGGGTTGTAGATACAACAGCTGATCTGTGTGACTCAAATCCAGAATGAATGCTGAAAGTCAAAACTAAAAAACATGAAGCAAATAAGAAACAGAGCTTACTATTAATCATTTTAGAACTAGGGTTTCTTAGGAAGAAGAGGCAATCTCTGTTGTGTGGTGAGTGGTGTAACTGTTTCTAGGAATAGTTCTGGTATGGCTGAGGCATAGTAAAGGACGAGATGCCCTTCAAAGGTCCTTTCCGCCATAAGATTGTCCTAAGGTTAAGAACTGCCAAGATGATCATGGGTGAAGTTATAGATTATTTTTTGTTTATGCTTTTATGAAAAAAATGTAGATGTTAATTTCCAAAATAACATCTTAAGTATTGTAGCACTGACTGATGGAATAATATCCTTCAGGAATTAAGCGCCTTCCCTGCATGTGATGATTTCTTCTTTGACTGAATTCATACTCTGTTCTTCTGCATAACATCTGGCTGGAAGATATTATGTGGCTGTTGGGAGCATCCTATTATATTAGCTCAGTTTTGTCATAACCCACATACCTATTCTGAAAAGCTTGATAGAGTATTTTTCTCTCTTAATTATTCATCCCTGTTAGTTATTCACTGCTTGAAACTTTATCCCTGATGAAGGAGAGCAGTATCAGTACATTGGAAAAGAATCTTAAACTATCTCAATAAAAAGAAAATAACCATCTCTTCTTAATGTGAATTTTTCCCTAATCTGTTACTGAGGGGTTGGTTTGTAACCTGTATTTTAAGTACTGACAAAATGTGGAAAATACTTGAGGAGGGGAAGAAAATTCAATTGGCAATGGAAAAACTGCTTGTAAAAAAAAAAAAAAAAGCTCGCTGAAGTGCTTTGTGTGACAGATGGGCTAAGCGTCATCAGAGTAGGTTCCTGCTGACTCTGTCATGCAGCATGTGGCTACATTGCATAGGCCTTACCTCTTTAAAGCAATTACAAGAACTAACAGGACAGAGATATGAATGCAGTTTCCCATAGCTATCTAGACATGTTGAAGTCACCTAATTAGCAAGTACCCTTTGATTAATTAACCCTGTGAAAAGCATATGGCACTTGAGCTCAAGGTAGAGCAGAAGGACCTTGCTATTTGTGATACAATCAGTGAGAAGACATTCTGGAAAAGTTATGAAAAAAGATTCACTGTGAGTGGACAGTTTATATGTTGACGGCTTGTAGCAAACCATAACCTGGTATCCTTAGCCTGTCGGGCACTTTACTGTTCCTTGTGTTCAGCCATCCATCCTGCAGACAACAATTAGCTTGCCGAAATGAACTTGTCATCATAAGAGGGGTTTTTTTCCACAACCTGTCACCTTGGTCTAATTGCTAACAGGAAAATAAGAAGTCAAATTTCCATTGACTTGAACAAGTTTTGTTTTAGAGCATTTTGGAAAATCCAAAGAATAAGAATGTTTTTTCCCTCCTCCTTAATCATCTCCTTTCTCACACATTCCTTCCAAGAGGAGGAAACACATTAGGATGTCAGTATACATACACAAAAACATCTGTGTTAATTTGACCCTGTGGTCGTTAGTGTACAAAGACTTGTATGTGTAGCAATTAATGAATATTCATTAGCATTAGCAATAAATGAATATTCATTCTGAAGCCCCTACGCCACCACCATAGGTTCTTCTGCCATGTCAATGGCATCTTCTGAGAAGCAGTGGGAGAACCAGGAGTAAAATTCACCACTTTGGTCCACACTGCAGAACCCTGTTGTTCACAGCTGAGTTGCATGCTCTCTATGTATGCAGAAGAAACCTTCATGGATATCTGTAGGAGTGCTCCATGCAAAATAAATTTAGAAATGTGTCTCAGTATCTGTAGTTATTCAATGAAAAATACTTGATAATTGAATGGTAAGGGTAATGACACTAATTACTTTGGATTTAAATAGTCTGCTGTGGTAACTCTACATAAATCTAGATAGTAGCTGAAATCCTTCACTTCCAGGAGGCAAACAAGTGCAAATGGAGTGCTCCCATGCCCTTTCTGGCCGTGGCCTGTTCTGACATCAGAAGTGAACTCTGGCCCAAATGACAGCAGCACCCGCGTGATCTGATTAATAAGCCCGTGGTCCAGACCTGTAGCTGTGGTGTAATGAGAGTTGGGCAGCGTTTGGCAGCAGAGCGGGTAGTGGGGAATTACAGTGTCCTGCAGAGGGGAATTTTGCCTACTGGCGATGGAAATTTTGGTCTCAGAAGGAGTTAGAGCAAAGCGGTGAAAGAGTAAAGGCTGTACTTTCTCATATTGAAGTCCTGAGGAATCCATGTATTATTTCTTCACTATACTTTATTTCCACTTAATTATTTGTCACTGCATTTCTTTTATTTAAGAAGGTAATGTGTAGAGAAATAAAGCATCAAAAGAGTTGGCAGGAAATTGAAGTGTGGAACAAAAAGTTGAATATAAGAAGCTAATGCGTATTTCAGTTTTTCAAAGATCTGATCTTGAAATCTTCCCCCATATAGGCATCATTACCTTCCCTTAAAAACACTAATAGATTATTCACAGGCTTAATAAAATCTAATTAGATCTTTGTAACAGAACATTCTAAACGTTGCGTTCAGGATGTAGGGGGGTGTGCATGTGGTTTTGGACATGCTTGTATGCAGGTGGTTTTACGTAGTTGTTTGCCTCTAAGACAAAGTAGAAGTTTGACAAATTCATACAGGTAGGTATTGCATTTCTCTATTAAAGAGGGTCAGGCTTCATTGAAAAAGGAATGAACAATATCTCATTGTTTAGAGTGGCAGAAAATGGCAATAGGTATAAGCAAGCACAAATATGCCATGTTAAATCCAAGCAAATGGTGCATGCACAAACCACACTGCCTGTATTTTTTAATTAGCAACTTCAAGACTTTAAGCCAAGATACTTTGATGTGCATTGTGTCAGGTCTAGGAGTGGATGAAAATCAGTATTAATTTGATAATCATTTCAACTAATTAACATGCAATAAATCCTGTTTTTAAAGAAATACGAAAGTACACCACTGTTTCTAAAAATCTTCTCCCCACACTTACCAGAAACTAGAGAGATACCGTATTTCATATAGCATTAGCTAAATTTTACTTACTAAAGTGTAACTGTACCAACTGAAATAAAGATGATGCCAGTCACCACAGGGATTATTTGTTGTGTAAGTTAAACCTGTAAAAGATGAATAAATAATCTTTTTATGTCATCAAAGCCCCCAGACAGGTTTCTTTTCTCAGATGGTGATACTGTATTTTTCTGGCAGACTGCATTGGGAACATACTTCTTTGAGGAACTCTTGAGAAGCACTTCAAAAGTGGTTTGCAGAAACTAGTTAATCTTTCTTCAGAATTTTATAAAAAGTGGTCAGATTTACTATACCAGGGTACTTTGTAAGAAAGTTTTGCAAGCTTAGTCATAATATTTGTAAAATATTTTGAAATTTGGAAGACAAATATAAAAGTCCAACATGAGGTAAATATAGACTTAGTATTATCTTATACAGTAGTGTCAATTTTTCATCGCTTTACCTGTGTCTCATTAACTGTAGTAAAAGCAGAAGAGAGGGAGTGTGTGTGTGTAACCGCATGGAATTATTTTCTTGTCCTCTTGCTGGACGCTTGCCTCCCTCCCACGCACACATATCCCAAAAGGTTGGTGAAAGTCTTCCAGTCGCTTGCTGTGTGTAAATACTTATTAGCTATGGACTTTGCAAGAAAGCCTACTGAGGCCTATTGTCTTTTCAGTGAGAGACAGTTTTGCCTGCTCATCTGTTTTATTGGCCTGCGATTCTAACCTTATGCCAAAATGTTATTGCTGTATAAATTAATGAGAACATGTTGTTGCTTCAGCTTCTCAAAACTCCCTCGCTGCAAATGCTAGACACTTAATTGAAACAACACTTAAAAAAAAGGAGTTGCCTTCCCCAAATCTCTTTCATGACAGTGCCATTCAGAACAATTTCTGAAAATACTAAGAGCTTGTATCAAGCTTAACTTTGTGCAGCTTTTGCTTAGCTGATAGAATTAACCTAGATTTTTTTTTAATAGGAGGAAAATACCCCCCCCCCCCCCCCCCCCCCAAGCTGTGCAGTTTAATAGGTTAATAGAGGCACTACTGAAGTTCTTTGAAAACACTGGAAGTACCTCTGTCATATAAAAGAAGATTATCAAGAATGCCAGATGCCCTGTAATGTCACGTAGATTGTGTGCAGGTTTTTGTATGTGTTATTTTTCCTGGAGCATACTGAAAGAATGGAGTTTCATGCTTCACAGCATACTTCTTGCTTTCGCATCGAGTCCTCACACTTTCAGCCAGCCCAGTTGGCTTCTAGTTTTGATGCCACTAGCTTCTTTGTGACAATAGCCAGGACAGTTTAAATTGCTCTCTTAGACTTTGCAGAAAAAAACCCCTTCAATAAAAGCATCTGTTCTCTGCTCTGGCCTTGCAGAGGTTACTCATACACTTGCAGTGTGCAAATAGCCAAGTAGTCATTGAAGTCATAGGACAGGTACAATATCCCCAAATTTAAGTAACAGTGTGAAAGTCTTTTTATAGTACCAGGCACTTGATGGTCAATGTTGAAGATCAGAATGGAACCACTTCATGATTTTCAGTAGTATGCACTCTGTATCCCATTGGAGAAATCAATACTGAAGTCAGTTTGCTTTCAAGAAAAGAACAGGTCAAAAAATAAAGTCAGGCAATAGCCTGACTTTATTCAAAATGAGACCATTGAGTATTTAACTGTTTTGCTCAACTATAGATAAGAAGAATGTCAGGAAAGAAAGCAGATAAACAAATCACTGCTCAGTATGGCTTGCGGTTTTTTGTTTGTTTTTTTGTGGCTTGACTTAATTTGTGCTTCAGTAAGGCAAAACAAGTAACAAAGTTACGGGGTACCATGCTACTAGCTTTTGTTTTATTATCTTTAACTGGTACATGAACAATAGTAGTGTCCAGCTTGTCACTCTTATTTGGACTATTATTACATAGAAATCAGTAGAAATACACTGGGTTTTTAATTTCTTTTTCAACCAAGGAATTTTTCCATTGAAAAACCAACTCAGAAGGGTTGGAATGCTAAAACATACATCTAGAATGCAGCTGTGGTCCCAGAACCCTGTGAGGTTTGCACTCCCAAATGTTACAAAGACATTGGCATAAAGCACGATCTACGGATTGTATTTACCTATACTAAATAAGAAACCAAAGAGAAACTCTACAAAATAACACAGCTCAGGATCTTTTCCTCTCTCTGGGGCATTACAAGGAGAAAGTATATGTCAGTATTGCCCCAAACCTGCAAAACAGGTTCTCATCTTTCCTGCTGGGAGATTCTTGACCCATGATGAACTGTGATGCTCCCCACAAAATATTTTTTGGGGTTTTTTTGTACGGTCATCCTGCCCACAGGCCTACTACCCCTTTGCTACTTTTCTGGCCAGCAAAGTAATTCAAGATCAATTTTAATTATTTTAGAACACCTTTGCTTGGAAAATTCTTTCATGACCCCTGACAGACATAACAGGCCCACATGAAATATCCAGCACCACTTGTCATAGCTGGCAGGGATAGAAAGGATGAAGTAGTGATAGGGGTGGTCACATCCTTATGGAGGGGTTCTGATGATGCTTTGCTGTGAACTGAGAGACTGGATAGGGTAATAGGTTTGTAGCACACTGCAGAAGGACTGGGAAGCTGCTGAAAATAAATCTTCTTATGCCATAGGCTGGATTCGGGCTTAACTTCAGTCAATAACCTTGTTTTCCTCTTTGCTACTTTTATATATGCTTAACAAAAGAAGTTACATTAATAACAAGTCTAAATACTCTTCCTGTGTTGCTTTTACTACTTGTCTTAACTTCTTTAAATCTGAAGTGGACCTTGACTTGTTGGACCAGTCTTCTGCACTTTGATTCTCAAATTTTGTCTTAATAGCTGCTTCTTTCTTTCATGACAAAAACGCGTCTTGTCATTGCATTGCTGTCAATAAATTCTGCTTGTTGACTTCTCTTAAAGAACTGGGTGAAAAGAACATATCAAAAGCTAAAGCCAAAACTGTATAAAGTTTTCACTTGTTCACTTTCATACTTGCCTCAGAATATCATGCCCAGTCACTTTTTCTTACATGGTTTCATTTGTGATGCTCATTGCAAAGAACAGTGTTGTGATTCCTTTTATTTTCTTTACCCCAAACAGCAGCAAATACCCTTGAGGGCTATTTATTTCCTGGTTTTGTTAGGCATTTTAGGGTGTGTAACCTTGACTACTGTGTGGCAAAGTAATCACTATCATTTTACTTGCGTCATGGAGCAACAGAGAGAGGGGTACATACGAAGTTACAAGTCTGTGAATTACTGAATGATTACCTCAGAAATAGTCTGCATTTCAGAAGTATAAACTAGAAAAATTTACTTATTTGAAAATAACCTGACAAAGAGATAACTATGATGTAGGTTTCCTGAAGGAGTAAAGGGCTCCATGCTGAAATGTATTTCTACAGTAATAAGGCTGAAAAGTAATGGGTTTGGATCCCCTCACCCCCTAACTGTAAGTTTTCTGAAGGAGGTGAAATACTACTTTTTAAGTCAGTAGTTTAGTAAGTTTATTTCCACGTGAAAATAATTATACAATAGCGAGGATGAAAAAAATGTTGCTGTTTGACAACAGTTGTATAATTAACCTTTTTTTTTTCCCCCCACTTCTTAAGTGATGCATGACAACCTATGAAATTTGCCGCCAGGAACTATCGTGAAAACTTAGTAGCATTAGCTTGTATAGAATTACATGTACAAATACTCAAAAACAGTAGAGAGAAGACCTCACTTGAATGTATGAATTAACAATCTAAATTTAAGAATACATTTTTTTGCATGGTTCTTTTGTTGCATAGTCTCTGGTTTTTATCTGGAGATTAAAAAAAAATACTGACAGCAAAGTGAAATTTTAAAGAAATAAGGTGTCTAAAATGGCACAATGAAATGTTTAAAGGCATCTCCCCCTAGATTCAGTAATCCTAATGCTCTCTTTCTCTGACAATAAAACAATCAAAACTACACTTTCCTTTTGAAACCGTAAACCCTTGTGCTTTTGTGTATATTAGATTAAATCATTAACGTAACTGATACAATCTTTTCTATACCTATCTCAGGCCTTTCTAATGTGTTGAAGTAATTGATAGGATGTGTGTGTTTGCGTATGAATGTCCTTTTAAAATCAAGACTTGAGAACCAAATTCTCAGCCATGATTATGGAACTGATGGTGTGGAACTATATTAGGCTGAGGAGCAGGATGAAACAGTTTGTTTGAAATACTACTTGAAAACGAATCAGTTTTGGATAGTTAGATAAGAGATTTAAATATATTCTGTGTCTACAATTATGAAAAAGATCTGAAAGTGTTTATGCAGATACAGGCCATAATACACTTTTCTTATGGAGGTCTCCATTGGCCATGGAAGGGTTGCTAACCATTGCTTTAGAATTTGGTGGATACAGTTGTTTTTAGCAGTAATGAATGCCAACCTTCTTTAATATTTTATATTCATTTATGCATTCTATTAATATAGTGAAGAGCTGACTGTTAGAACCAGCATTATACCGTCAATAAAATTTAAAGGAAGCTTTTAAGCAAATTCACCAAGGCAGCAAACTACATAGAGTATTCTAACTAATTTGATTGAAGGAATTGTATTTACTGCCTATGGTTATTCTTTTTTTTTTTTTCCTTTACTGCAAGTCAATTAATGTAAGTCTATATGGATATACTAGTACTCAAGTGTCACCATTTGATTAGAATTTTCAATAATGCGCAATTAATACTGGAAGCAACATCAAATAACAAATCACTGAAAGAGTACAATGTTGTCAACGCATTTCTACGCAATTTAAACAGTGGCATAGGAAAAGTAATTAGCTTGACAATAAACCAAGCTAAGCCTTCTCAATATTTGCTCTTAGGCTGATAATGAAATAATTAGTAGATGAATACTGGGGAATCAGTGCTGAACATGTGTGTTTTTTAAATCAGAAGTCATCAAAATGAGAAGAATGATTTGTGACTTGATAAGTAAACTGCTTTCCTCAAGAGACATATCATGAGAAATTGATCATTGGTGAAAAAATGATAAAGTTGGATCCATCTTTGGGGAAGTATTTGAAGCTATATACACAGAAAAGGGCAGCATCACCATTGAGGGCTTAGAGGAATAACTTCTCCATTGTCCTGGAATATACAAGAGTTCAGGAGGAGCCCTAAAATATTGTGGTAGCGATCTCTGTGGCTGAATACAATTGGATTAGTATAAAAATATCCCCTTCCTCACTTTTTAACTCCTAGCTTTTCCATAAAAAATGACTTCTACCTATGTCCAGTAAATTCTAAGTATAAGACTATTCTAGCAGAGCTTTCATAACATGAGGGTAAAGGGACTTGTATGCCGACAGATACTAGAGGTTTTTTGATCTTATTGAATGGCAGGTGTCTGGTATGTGTGGGCAATGCTGGAATATGAATGTTGCTGTATGTATTTTAGGAGGAATTTAGGGCTAGACTCCCATTTTTTTATCTCTTACTATGGGCTTAATGTATATTTTAATAGATTCATTTTTTATGCTGTTGAGGGTCATAGTCAATTTATAAGTTTCTCACTATGACATGAGCATGATGGACCTCAAATGCTGAGCATCATTACTTACTCAGTGCTATGGCTTTGCACATTGGGTGCAGTTTAGATGTTAAGACATTTGCACAGCAGTTTAAAAAAGATGCTACACACAGAGGAGACTCTTATATGAAAATGGGTTATACAAATTATGATAACTCACGACTGTGACATCTGACATAAATCAGTGTGGCTTTTTCCCTTGCATAAGTAGATCTGATGCTGCTCACATAGTTTATAATAACCTACTGAGGAAGCTGTATAATTTTCAATCCATGATTTGCATCATTTCTGGTAGAACTTCTACCTGTCTCGTTACTGAAAAATCTAATCAGAAATCAGACTTGCTTTGTTGTTCTGGTCTTGCAAAAAGAGTGACTCTGAGGTTTTCCATTATACTTCCAAAAACTTGTCCTTTTCCATGAATCAACCTTGATTTCCCATGGCTAATCGTATTTCATTGAAACTGCAAATGAATACATTTCAGTTGTGAAAGCAGTCTAGTCTGTATCCCCTTGGAGCATTAAGTAAACCTAGCTCAGGTCCCTCTGGCACCTTTTTACTGTGTTTGCTGAACTCTGGCAAATTATCTATTCCTGCTGCTCTGAAAAATCTCAAGTTGTATAACTCAAACAATTTTCTGGTAGCTGTTTCTAGGTGATTTGGGGCCATGTAATTTCTTTGGAGAAAGCAGTTATATTTCTGCTCTGTTCCTAACTAGCATTTCATTACTGAGACTGTCACATGCAGGCAAGGTAAGCATTAAACGCAATGGCACCATACCTGATGCTGACAGCTGTGCATATCAGTGCAGCATTCGGTGACATCTGCACAATTGCTATCTTGCCTAGTTCTTAATTAATCTAATGAGGAAGATGTACTATTCCTAATGTAAAAACCGTCTAGAAATGGTCCCATTGTTTCCCAATTGCACCAGAGCGCCGTGCTTTTTAAATACTCAAATGTTTGCATACCTGATAGTGAGAGATGTTTTTATGCATTGGGTGTCCTAAGAACTTACTTGCAGCACACCCAGTGCATTTTTTTAATCATTACTGTAACTGCCTCTGTGTAATAGGAAATGTCTCTTTTGCCCATTATGTCTCCCCATGCTTCCTTCCCCCAGGTACTGATTTGGATGCAGTTAGAGAATGCCTTTATAGCACAGTACAGCCCTGATATGGAAGGGGAAATAAGAATTCTGGTAAAAAGAATTTTTATACTCATATGATGGTACCCATTGGAGGACTTGTACTGACATTAAGTGTCAAGGTTAAAAAAAAAAAAAAAAAAAGGGCAGAACCAGTACATTCAACATGACGTGAGACGTTTAAAAATTCATGTCAGTTTTTTAGGACAGCAAAGAAAACAATTGAGCTGTTTTACTTCTTTTAAAAAGCATTCCTCCTTCATTAATAATGTTATTTTCTTTAGGAAATTTATTTAAAAATCTTGCAAAACTTACTGAAATGAGGAAAAATAATTTCAGCTGACTTAATAATTACTTGCGTAGTTTGACTATTCAAAATACTTCATTTTATATGATACTTCTGTGGATAATTTTTATTTTTAAAACCTTCATAAGAATCAGCAATAAATAGTGATTTTGTTAGTGGCTGAAAGAGAATAAACAAAATATTCCAGCAAGGAAAAAACAACTTACTGATTTCTTTTGTGATTAAGTAGCTTGACATAGTCTATATCAGTGCAGCACCTATACAGCAGATGAGCCACATGTTTATTTTCACTGGTCTTTGTGTATTTTTTGAAGGTTTGAAAAATAAGACCTTATAGCCCACGTGTTTTGGGGATTCTTAAATTGGGACTATTATATTTCATGCTTTTTGTACATTCAGAAGTAAAGATTAGATACTTTTAAAGGAAAACTGAGCTCAGAAATAGAAGTTGGGCCTTGTGATACACAGCATTTCAACTTTTAGATAAATGCCTGTTAACACAACAGCATAGCATTGAGCTGCTTGGTGCCAGGCTTGTGTAAATCTTCAAGTGAACTTCCAGGTGTTCCTCCCAGACTTGTTCTGTATTGTCAAATACTCAGATTCTCCCTGTTTGTCTTTACATTGTATGACTTAACGCTGTTCTTCGGCTGACTGCCGACACTGTTAGCCCAGAGCTGGTGATACACTCTCTTCCTTGGCGTGATCAGCAGACGAGTGATGGGACCCAAGGTGCTTGGAAGGCAGAGGAAGTGCAGTGTGCTCCAGAAGCCGCTGGAGGTTTGTGTTAGGAGAACCCAGGCTGCAAGGCACGCTGTGAAACACAGCTGCCCTGTTAAATGGTTGTAATCATTGCTTCAAAGTTTGGGGCAGATTTTTGTTTTCTGAAGCCAGGTAGCTTTCCTTTTGAAATCTCTCTGTAGTCATCTTTAAAAACTTGTGTCCACTTTGATTGCTAATCGTTCAGATGTGATGATTCAGTTGGCATGGCATCAGTTGCTGTGCGGAGCATGTCTGGTTTTACTTTGTGATTCTTAATGAGGTATAGTTAGGAGGCAGGTAAACAAAACGGGTTTACAGTTCAAAAACATGCCTTAAATAAGCTTTTTATGATTAGAAAGATCGTTCAAGATATTTGCTGAAATCTTTTAAAAGCACAGAGGAAGCTTCTGTTTCTTCCTAATGGGATGTCCTGATTTGCCTGCCTGTGGAGATGTTTATAAAACATCCATTGCTTTATTATCCGGACTACTGTGTTTCTGTGTTCTTAGAAAACGTTTTTGTCCTTTCACAACAACTGTCACAAGGCAAAGCTGGACTTTGTGGATAGCGGTAACTGGTAACTTCCTATTACACTAATGTTTGCCCAGTTAAGATGTACTCTAAGAATTCTGTGCTCTTTATGTTTATAATATCTCAGGTGGTCAGCTTGAAAATTGGAAGATGTTTCTGAACTGAAAAATAAGGGAGGAACCTGCATGGTAAATTATGTTAATTTGTATTGATGGATAGAAACTTATTTGGGGGATTCCTTGTCTTTGAGGAATGACATTCTGTGCATCACTGTAATAGAATCATTAATTCAATGACACGAGGTTTAAGTTGTACCCATTTTGAATACTTCTGGGTTAATTTCTTCATATGGAGAAGTCGTCCATACCGAGACTTATGTACTATTCGTGCATAATTTAGGAAGAAAGAAGGCTTTTTTGATAGTTGCATTTTTTTCCTGAATTATTGTTATTAGATTTCATTAGGCTTTTTTTTTCTCTCTTCATATCATATAGAAGGCCTGGTCACAAGATTCAGGCCTACAAACCCTTTCAGCCACTTTCCATTATTGACCCTGATTTTCAGGAAATTCTTTGGATTTCCCAGGGACTTTCCTGACACGCCTTCAGAGTTTGGGGCATTCAAGTACAGCTTTTGGATGTGTCAGGAAATGCAGATGTTGCTTGCAGTAGCCATGTATAGGAGCTTAGTCTTAATTAGAAACACTGGATGTTACGGTTCTCCCTTGCTCTGTTTTGTTCCTCAAATTACTTTCAGAATGGTGCTCATTTCAAATGAAGCTTTGCATCCCTGTACTGTCACTGAGGCTGTGAGCCAGGCTGTTTAATAATGTTATTTAATGAAATGCAGACGTTCCACGTCTTGCTGCATTATCACGACGTGTAAAAGCTTATCTTCACACTGCGACAAGGGAAAACCACGTTTCCCCCGCCGCCCCTTCAGTCGCAATGCATCAGTCTGTGTAGTATCAACAACTGTCTGAACATCACCTGCAGCCACTGGGAAGATTGACATGAGCACTGGGAAGATGACAGGAGGTCTCTGCGGGTCTGGGGGAATCCTCTCTGGGATCGCGTACCTTTGCAATGTCAGCAGATGTCGGCAGCCCCTGAACCGACTGCCCCCTTCCATCACCCTGGCCCAGATGCTCCAGCGCATCCTTTGGGATGCCTTGAGGTGGAAGGCTTTTTTCTTTTTAACCTCTTGGCTAACAGCCCTAAATAGGATAATTTTTTATTTTGGCCTGCTTGCTATCTGGATTAAAAAGGACAAATGCCTTTCCTAGGAACCAATGGGAGAAGCAATGAGTGAGAAGTTTAAAGGCTGTAAACACCTAGCTGTGATAATGACTGGCTTAATTAGTGCTGAGCCAGCCTGTTGCTTCTCAGCAGCAAAACAGACTACTAATGGTTGAATTGAAGAAGGATAAATGTGCCTGTCTAATATTAAGTGTTGCTTTTTCCATTAATTTTGTCTAATTTAGCCAACTGCTACCTTTCCAGTACAGCTCAGAGTAAAAAATCTTTAACTGCGTAAATAGTGTACTTCTGTACTGGCACATCTAATCGTGAAGTTTGGTGGTCTGCCCACTGATACCCAGTTATTTGTCAGCACCTCAAATGAAAATGTTGAGTTTTAAATAAAAAGCTTGGTGATACAGAATTTGCCGGCATCATCTCCTCCTGCATTTTAGCAATGTGTAGCAGTATCTGAAAAGAAAAACGCTGGAAGACAGCTTTCCTGGGGGAACCCCAACCCAGGTACCCAAACCGAAGGACATTATGTGCCACCATGCTGACTGAAATAGAGCCAAAGTTGAGAAATTGGGGCTTGTTGACAGGACTCACGCAGCTGGTGATTCTGCACCTCTCTGAAAAACTCGTTCCCTCCTGCCTTCATAATTTGCTGCTAATGAGGAGCACAGATAGAGTAATTCACAATATAGTTTAGGTATATTTAATATAAAAAGTAATATCTTTAGCACAATTAAGTGTCGTATATTGGGAAATAAGTAGATATATTTACATAAGTGATCATATTTCAAAGGTTTAAAAAAGCCTAGATATTTTTAAGAGATTTGATTCATAAGTACATTGAGTGGCTGCTTTAAGGCACTTTTGAAAGCAAAGTATGTTGCTCTGTGAGCCTTATAACATCAACTTACCAAAAAAGACAAATGTTAAGGGAATTTACTAACTTTAGTTAATATCGTGACTAGCTATGTAGCTGTAAAATGTGCAGAAACCATTTCTCCAGTTCCCTCTTGCTCAGTTTTGCAAATATTAAGTAAGCTGAGTACACAAAATATTGTTACTCTCTAAATGGAGATAAACTGTAGCTCTCTTCCTTCTATCAGTCTCGCTTTTTTGGTAATTTCACAAATTGTGTATTCTCCGTAGGCGCTACGAAAATTTGGCAGTGGCTAGTCTGAGACCACAAGATTTTTTTTAATGTTGGATCAACTGTTCTATTCCAAGTTTCTATGGACTGTAGACACTGACGTTTGCTGACTGAGTGAATGACTGGGCCATAGCTGAGGCTGACTCCCTGTGTGTTTTGAGCTGCCTTTTAAAGACATTAGTCTCGTCATTTCAGTCTGCAGAACCCTAGTAAATCCTCTGTTTGTGAAGCTGTGGGGTATTTCAGGTGGAAAAACTTCTAATTTGTATAAATTAGTACCTCCTGGAGGCAGGGCTTGAATTTTACTCAGCAGAGTAAATGCCAAAAATGACCGTGAAAGCAAGGAGAAAACCCGAGATGGGAGAGCATAGCGTGGCTGCCGATGTGGAAGGGGGAAGAAATGGGAGGACTGATGAGGAAAATAAGGCAGGCTGCTCTCGGCTCTCAACTCAGCAAGTGCAGGCTGTATTTTTAAATGTCTCGAGCAGCAGCAAACACAAGTTCCCCCAGGGAAGGGCTGCCATGCCTCCCTTCAGCGTACCAGGCTATCAGACAGTACTGAATGTGTGTTACTGGTACACATACAGATAGAAGCAAAGTGGGTCTGTTGTCCTGGGGTGTTTTTAGTCACGATAGTGCTCATCAGGTCAACGATGTCACTGCTCGTTGGGATGAGCAAAAGTATGATGTAACATATCATGTATTGTTAGGCTGAATGTTTGGGTAGGAAGCACTGGGCTGCATGTGGTTTCATAGTATTTTTAAGTAGTCTTGGGTGACAGATCACATACAATACTTTGATGTGAACTTCAAAGTCAGCTGTCTTTGCTAAACTTTCATTAAGACATACATCTGCCTTCCTGAAATTCCAAAATGAGGGGAAAAACTGCTGCTTCAATCATTGTTTTTCCTCTCACAGTGCAACAATGATTTTATTCAAAATTTCATTTGGCAGCATACAAAAAATGTGCAAGACAAATTCTGTGGCATTTCTGTTACTTTGTATACCTAACTTACAAGACAGGAAACTGATTTGAATAAACAGTAGTACATAATTTAAATAACATTTGGCAAAAATCCTTGGCATCAAGTTTCAGTAAGATACAAATTTAAATGAACAAGTCTGTTAGCCTGCTCAAATGGACCTGTAACAGAAGTCTGCAGACAGATTTGTAAATATAGAAGCAACATTAGTCACCTGTGTAATGGAAAATGTCTAATATCATGCATACATTTATCAGCATAATTACTTTGCAAAAAGTTACCAGATGGCACAGAGGTTTATATAGTTTTCAGATGAATTAAGGTTGTTGGAGCCCAGAGAGAGGCTGTTAAAAGGCAATTCTGTACATAAACTGTGAAATCTAAAGAAGTAAGCAAAAATACTCTTGTTGAGGGAATAGTTAAAATAATTGCAAAATAAGTAATGAAACTCTGAGGATCTGATTTTTTCCAAACATGAACATTAGCATAGTCTTGTTAACATGCTGTTTTCAGGAATATAGTAGAGTAGCAGTTGGAAAAACAGTGTCCCTTGCCTTAAAACATGCACGAATACAGAATATAAGTAATCTGTCTAGTGATCAACTATGTCTGTTAAAACCGCTTTGCTCTATTGATGTCTGAAATTCTCTGTACGACTTTCATTGCTGGGGATAGTGATCAAATGCTGGTATTGTTTAACCTGTTCTACTGGTTACTGAGAATCCTGTGCCGCATCTTTTTGAATGTTAAATAAATCTTGCATTAGTGAAGTAGTGGAGGCAGTGATAAGTTTTGACAGCTGATTAAGCAATGAGGGAACATCAGCGTTTTGGTAACAGGTGCGTGCCTTGTGTACATACTACTGCCAAAACAGGAGATTATTTCATTCAGCTTGTTTAAGAGTTGGCTTGGGCCTAAAGGCACAGACAATGGAAATGGCATGTGAGGATGAGTGTAACAATGCTTATGAGTCTCTGAGGAAGGCTGAAATGAAGTTGTCACCAGTCCTGGCCATTTTTCAGAAGATACTGATGATACTTCTGTGTTGTATGACAAGTACCGGGAATCGCTGCAGTTGACTGGCAGTGTTTCATTCATGTATCTGTAATAACTCAAATACGTCTGCATGTTTTCTTGAAGTTGGGCAAAAATTCAGTGAAAGCAGAGGAAATTCTTGGAAACGTATTTTGTCAAAAATGTTGTGCAAATATTTGGTTTACTGTCCTTGGGGAAAATATTTCTGGCTAGAAAAATATGTATGTAGATTATTCAGAAACTGTTCCAAAATCATGAGTATAATGGAGGAAGATATCTCAAGTCGATATGGACCACCAACTTCTTGACAGATTCAGGTTCTAATTCCTTAGGAAAAGTGATCAATGATTGCATCTGTTCACTGTGTTGGACTAGATTTACTGCAGATTTGTATTACAGAATATGTGAAGATCTGGTAGTCCTTACCCTCTTGTTTTCAGAGTACTATCTGATGGTTTACAATAGCTATATTGATCTAGTGCTGGTTTTTTTCTGTTACATATAACATTTGGGGTAGTTGTATTAGATGGCTGGAGAGACTGTAAGTCTGAACTGAGAATCAGATAATACAGGCTTTTTCCCTAGATTTTTTTTAATTGGCCTTCTGTATGTCTGGAGACAAATCACTCACTTCTGTGTCCCAGCTCTTTCATCTGTTAAAATGAAGCTAATGATAGTGATTTCCTACATTAAACACCTTCAGATCACTAATCCAAGCTGCTACTTAAGAGTTAAGTATTACTTGTTACTAAATTCCCCACTTCTACAATGATCCCTGTGCAGAATGTAAGCCTTGAGCACATGCTTCACTGACTTCCTAAATTGAAATAGACTGAAGCATATGTTTAACATCTGTCTTTAATTGGGGACCTATAGATGGAGAAGAAGCCATGAAGCATTTCGAGGTCTCCGAATTCTAAATTTGCTTCTTTCCAATGCACACCAAAATTCATGTTTGCTCATCCTCAGGGGAATATTTCAAAGCTCATCTTTCTAAGCAGTCTTCTCCAAGATGAGCAGTGTGCACTGTCTGAAAGTTTTATTAGCAAAACCAGTTTGTGAATGTGTTTAACTGCTTACAGTTAACTTGCTAGTTTTCTTTCTTCCTCTGAACTAGAAAAATAGTCCTATACTGTTTATTATATTGTGGGTTTTTTTTTCAGATTGCATCCATATAATTCCCTTCATTAATTCTATTTGTTAATTCTTTGTTGGTTTTCAACTACTGATTGAGTTGATGCTGGTTTGTCATGGATGTCTCACTTTTAGATATTATGGTCATGACAACAACTGGCTCCATTTCATCTGTTCGGTCTCCTCTTATACTGTAACATATTAGACCAGATAATCATCTCTAGCATTAACTAGGTTGCAGTTAATAAAATCGGGAATGACTCTGTTTACTATTACTGCAGTTTCAGATCATATACGAGATTGTTTCTGCCCTGCTTAAATGAGAATGGAGAATTTTAGCAGTTCACATTACCAAAAAATAGAAATAGCAGAAAAGTCACTGTGTAACTTTGCACTGCTGTACACAAAGCAGAAGTGCACTGCTTTGGCTCGATGATACTATCATGGTAGCTACTGTTGTGCTTCTAATACAGAAAGTATTCTGTAGCAATTACTCAATGTTGTATAGGCTGTTGCAGTCCGTGAATTAAGTATTTGTTAAAATTGTGCTATTTTTGTAAAGGACGAAAGAAAGCAAGTTAAATAAAACGCCAAAGTACTGATATTCCCTAGGCTCTAATGTATATTGAGGGATTGTTGTTTGGGCTGTTTAAAGAGTATTTTGTACTTCTAACAGTGAAATGTTTAGTGATACAAATCTGAATGCTTGTTCTAGATAAACGGAGGCCGGATCCTTACACAGGCTGCATGGGATTGGCACTTAATCTTGTAACAGTAGTATGCTCATAAGACACTTTGCTGTTCATTATGAGCATGTAGTAAATGGAGGCTGAGTTTGCAGTAGTCACTTAAACATGAGGGCAAAGTGATGTTCAGATTTGTTTTTTGACTTACATGTTACAGCTAGATTTGTACATATAATTAATTTGTGGGCTTCAGATGCAAATTTTTAGAGAATTATTTGAAAATTGGAAGACATTTTATGCATAGTCAGCATTTTTAAGGACTTAATATTGGTAATAGAATATGTTTCAATATGGGCATTAAAATAAATTAAGATGAAATACCTGCACAATGGGTCTTGAGTGGATCAAAGTTTACTATAAGAAGCTAGAAATCATATGTAATTTGAATCCAAATTCAACTAAATCAGTGAAGATTAGAAAGTAACTGTCATCGTTGCTTTGAGGAATGACTGACATGCTTACAATGTTTGCCAGCTTTTATGAAAGGAATTTACTGCTGCTTTTGACTATTTTGAAAGCACTAATCTAATTGTTAAGTGGGTAGAAACGTACAGACCATCATGCTGCTTACTTAGTAAATGAATTTTTTTGCAGGGTTGCTATACAGAAATGCAGTACAATAAAGCTTATTAAAGTTGCTGTAATGTAACAAAGAGATTAAATGCATTATCTTCAATGTGACAGCTACATTTTGTTCTCTAGGGAGTGTTTTGAAGCATTTATTTCCTGCCAGAAAGAAAAACTTCTGGTCTGACACATTGAAGTTTCACATAAGAAATAACAGTGTAAAATTAGTAGACCTCATCATGAATAATTCAGGATTTCTAATTTTATCTGAGGCTTGTCTTTACAAATTAAGTTAATGGTAAACTTAATGGTAAATACTGATTTGAATGAGATAATAGACTTTTTTCTTCATAAAAAATTTAAATACTGGGACCAATTATAAAAATTAGATGAAAGAGAGCCAAAGTTCTTAGAACTATAAGTAAAATGAATAGTTTATCCAACCATCCAGTAATTGACCAATATGACCAAGAAAAACAGTATTGATTGTAGAGAATGGTTTGAAAGAAGGGTATCTAGTGACCTTAAGTAGTCCCTGTGCAATGTCATTATTGAAACCGTTTGATAGCCTCATCTGGACTAAAGCAGGTGTTTGTGCAATTAAACATGCTAGTTACATTTTTAGAAGAAACTGGACTTCTTATGTACTTCTATCATGTGAAAAACGATGTAGAGTGAAGATACCCAGATACTGATGGTTCTCCAAACCAGACTAGCAACTCCTTATCACACAATTAATGAATTGGGAATCAATCAGAAACCTGGAAAAACGGGGGATTTGTAGCCCCAAGCTTTAAGATCCCTAAAGACCTTCTTCTGGGCCCCTGTGGGAGGAAGTAAGTGCCTTTCAGCATTCCACACGGAACTCCGGCTACTTGCAGTTCCAGAATAAAGCATTCACTGCAAATCCAAGTTGGAATAATTACGGACTTCTGGGAGGGCGTTTCACTAGTTGTCATTTTATAAAGTTTAAAATACCACTGTTTTATATTTGAAGAAAGAAAAAAAACCCCAAAACCCGAACAGCTATGGCTTTTTTACAAGAAGAGGTTGCCATACTAGCTGCCTTTTCCTACATTGTGCAGCCCTTACTAGGAACTTCTTCAGGGCATACTCCTGTTGGAGACCAAAGACCTGCTGAGTAAAAGCTTATCTTGCAGAATGAACACCACAGGCAGTAAGCCCAGAGTCTCAGATGTAGGAAACTGAAGTTCTATGCCTGTTAATAGAGCTGGTACCTCATTGGAAAGACGTGAACAGTTCTTTTTAGAGTATGAAAATAACCTAAATAAAGCCCTTTGCACTATTGCAGAAGCATGTGAGAGTTTTAGAACATGAATCACAGGTAATGTGATGGTGAGAGTCTTATTTAAATCCTGATGGGACCACCACGTGCAGCTGAAATGAAAATAGTATTGGTAAATTCCCGAACCTACTGTGAACCTACTGTTCAAATCTTGTGATAAATTCTTTTTGTTAATGTGCTGTCCTGGGGCACCAGTTACAGCATGTCAGCGGGCGGCATGGCTGTGGAGGCTTCTGTGCTACTATGGGCAGGGAGAGTTCAGCACTGCTCTTATTTACTGGTGTACTATGTGGTGTGTTTCAAGGAAGAAAATTATGTCTTTATTTTTGTTCCTTGTTTGCTCTTTTTTTTTTTTTTTTTTTTTTAGTGGCAGGAATATTAGTTGTCTGCCCTATTCCCTGATCTGAGTTAATGTAGTCAGCAAAGTTAAGCACAGAGCTAGGCTCCCAGGGAGGTGAAAGACATGTCGCTTGACTATCTGTCTCCCAAGACTGGTATTTATTATGCAAATAAGAACAAGTTGCATGTAGAATATTTCCATGCCCTTTGCTACTGATATCCCTTTCTGTAAGAAGGTGATCTGCAAAGCCTGAAAATGTGCTTATACCATGTACACAGTAATGTCAGGTTATGTAGTAAAAATACGGGATTTTAAATGTGGGAGTAGTCTGGTTGGAAGTCGGTAAGATCACTTCTGCATTTAAGCCTTTATGTAAATGTGTAGAAGAAAAGCCTTAATTATTGGGTAGGTGTGTGCATAAATATTTATATACTCATGTTAATGCACGTACACATATAAGCTTTTATGCAGATATAACTATGGAATATACTAATACTTAACAATTAATATTAAAATGAGAGAGAGAGCACAAAACATACTGTCTCTAAGTAGTCTGCATAGCAAATGCGCAAATAACGAAAAATCAGGCTTGGGAAACCTGCTGGCAAATATTTGAATTCTCTTTTGGATCTTCTATATTCTGAGCATGTAACTGTAGGTTTGTTTTTTATGTTCCCCCAGCCCTGTGCATTTCAGTACCCAGAACAGCAGTAACCTGAGTGTGTGATAGCTCTTGAAGTCCATGTTCTGTTGCTTTCAGGTTGAATACGCTCTGAAATCAATGGAAGGAAATGTATAATTTTTATACATGTTTAATATAATTCTATCAGAAAAGGTCAAATAAAGTGGAACACTTCATTTTCAGTGATCTCATGTTTGTGGTGGCAGATGAGAATTATGTTGATTAGATCAAGCTGGTAGGCTGGGATGCTCTTGCGATGGGTAGGCATGTTTGTGCCTCAGTGAGTGTGTGGGGAAGATACAGAACTGTCATATAAATAACATGAATACATTAAGCTATGCACTTAACCTACTGCTTGTAGATTCAATATGCTCCAGTTAATTACTTTTATGTTGAACTAGAAGTTTTATTTTGCAACAACTGAAGTGTTACAGTCCTATTTTCTATTACTTGGGAAGTACATAAGGTTACAATAGGGCAAATTCCCTGAAGCCAGTGATGACATATGAAGGAAAAAGACAGGGATGGGTTTCACTTTATTGTGTGATTTAGGATAAGCATGGTCTCATAAACAAAATTAACAGTTATTGGCAAAAGATAGTGGGTGTCGTATAATTTCTTGTCTCTTTCAGATGTTGACTATCTGAGTGGAGAGAACTAAATCAAAACCATTCAAGTCCAGAAGATCAGAGCTTTCTGAAAGTAAACTCTTTTGATTGTCAGTGACTCCCGCTTCCTCTTTTTTTAATCTGGGGTTCAAACAGTTGAATGTCCTCAATTTTGCTTTGGTTTTTGGATTCAAAGTGAAGTCTATCTGGAAAAGCTTAAGATCCCTAAGAAACCTGTGCTGAGCTGCAGTTTTGTCCTGGCTCGCTAATGTTGTAGACATTGGACCTCAGATCTAGCAAACTCTATAGCTTAATAAATTGTAGGGGGTGGACAGCTGGAAATTTTACCAACCTATCAAATTTTGCATGTTGGAAGTTGCAGCATATCCCCTGGATAAGCAAAAACAGTTGTGTAGTTTGCTATATATTCAGGGAACCAGTTCCTCTTAGGAGGGGAAATACAGTTTCTCTGAGAGACCCACTCCATCAAAGTACTGGTATAAACTTCTTTTATCTACAGTGACTGTTGTGGAGATCTCTGGCTGCCCCCTTTTCTGCCTGCACCTACAAATCACTTCATGCTGCTGAACAGATGTGGCAGATGAAGTGGAGGAATAGACAAAACACCAGAAATCTCAGGGTGAATCGTACCATTTGTAGCAAAGATAATCTGACCTGTGTATATTGCAAAAGGAAATATTTTGCTTCCTTTGAAACTTCTGCAAAGTTTGAAGAGGTGCAGTTTTTTTAGCATGAGAGATGAATCACCTGCTCCACTTTGTTTTGCTGATAAAAGGCCAGAACCTGTCTGTTACCTGGATGGTGCTGGGGGCCGCAGAAAGAGTGGAAAAGCTGCCAAGTTTAGCTAATAAATTCTTATTTTAGTCTTAACTGCTTTTTTCTGCCGGACTAATTCAATACATACCAGCAGATAGCTTTGCCTACTTCTCTTTCACAAAGCAGTGCTCATGGTAGCTCTTTTGAGCCATGATTTAAGAAAGTATATGGTCATGAGAGGGGGCTCTGTTTAAACCAGTAGTGACCAACTTCTGCATGGTTAGTGGCCACTTTTTTTCCTCTTTAGACATTAAGAACAAAGGCATCCCCAAGTGGGCCCCAAACTTTACCCAGCACAGGCTGTATTATTCTTGGCTCTCGGGCATATGTAGATTTTCACAAGCATCTTGTAGGCTAACAGCTCTTTGACTATACTAGCAGAAACTGAAAAATTAACAATAAAATAGATAAGTGGATTTTGGAGTTGAGCACACAATAGTGTATCGTAAGGTTTTACAAGTATAAATCTTGATTCTTGTAGAAGGCTTGGGTGTATAAGCTGTGCACATGACTACTGGTAAAGATGGTAGAAAGTGAAGCAGTCCTAGAACTACCACTATAGTTCATTAAAATCAGCTATAGTGACTGAAGGCCAGTAGTTGTTAATGAAATTACATGATGGGAGTCGTGGTGTAAAACAACGGTCTACAGTAAGTTTTCATTTAAAGTGAAAATTTGAATAATGTAGCTCTATTTATTTGGATAATGCTGCATTAAGTCGAAATTTGACATAGGAGACAGACAGAAAGCAAACAAAAAAGAAAATATACCAAGGAAATAGGTCATAACCAGACAGTTATAACACTGTCAGGATCTCTACAGTTTTCTACAGTTGGTCAGTGTTTGGTTTTGTTCCTGGGGAAGACGAGGCTTTTAAAAATAAATAAATAAATGTGCTCTATAGAAGTGAATATCCAAGCTGAATTCTGCTTTGTAATCCACCGTTCAGTGCAGAATATGAACTACAATCCCGGTCCAGCAGATATAAAGCTGTTAACACTACCACTCATACATATGACCTTATTGCAGGAGTTTGAGCAACATACAGAAGATCTTCTGTATTTGTATACATAGTCTACCTATCTGGCTTTATGTGGATGGATTGTAATGCAATTCTGGAGCGGGAAGGTGTGTCTGACCCAGCTCTAGGGAACAGTATGACTGTTCTTAAGCCCCCTTCCTTCAGTATTAGTTGCTCCTGCTGTGGGTCCTCTGACCTTGCTGCACAGGATTTTGTGGCTGCTAGCGGTTGCGAATGGGCGTACCAGACTTTCCATATAGCTTGTAACCACTGATGGCTTTTAAACAAATTAATGCCAAGCAACATAAAGATCTTATTACAGGAAGTGAAAGCAATTGCTCGTCCCATTGGGATATTGAGCTCACCATCTCTTTGAGGTTTAATCGGTACCTTAATTGCAGTTTAACTGGTATGAAAGGCTTTGCACTAAAGCAAATCAGAAATTCAATGTATATATTTTTCTGTGCTTCCTTTACCTGTCTTAAAGCCCTTTAAAAATTCTGAAGGGAGTTGCTCTTTAAAAAAAAAAAAAAAAAAAGGCTTAATATTTCACTTTAGCTCAGAAGGCACAAAACATTGTGTGTATTAGGATACTTGTGGAATACGTACTTGTCAACCTGTGTGGCCAAAATGTGCAGCCCCAGTGTCTTCTCAGTAGATGCAACTGTGTTGTGCTGGAGTATTCTGTGGTACTCGTATGCTATTATGCTTTGTTATCATGACTGAATTTTAACTATAAAGGACCTGGGCTTGATCCATAACATAATGGAGCTGAAACAAGTTGTGCTGATGGCAGGTGCTCCTTCAATGTGCTGGCAGCAATGTGAGGCTTCTGCCTGGAAGGGTGTCTCGGGTGAAGGGAAAATCCTGGTCATCGCGCAACTTAGGTGGACTTCTAGGATGAGCCTAACCTGCTACTGCAGTATTTATGGAAAAAATCATAAGTGTTACGGCTCAATTTTTTTTTATACTTCATGTTGACAGTGAGTCTAACTTTAAGATTACCGAAGGCTGGAGTCTATTAACACTTTTTTTTTTTTCTAGTAGTATATATTTTGTGAACAGGAAGGTTCAAAACCACTCAATTTTACAGTAGTAGATTTTCATAGGAGGTTATTAATGGTAGGTGATTTTCAGAAGGTATGGACTTGAGTTATTATTCTGTCAGACCTTAACTGGCTTAAATTTCTGGGTCTCCCAAATATGATCCCTCAAAACTTACTTTTTCTTTTTTCCCTGAGCCCTTGACCCTCACATTAGGATGCATAAGGCTTCGTTTGAAACAAATTACTTTTAAAACCAAAGCTCTTTTCAGCCCCAGGAGATGTACATGATTAGAGAGTTACTAAGCACTTTAACGCAATCACTCGGGCTATAAGAAAGAAATATATTAATGGAAGGAGATCGGCAAGAATCAATAATTTGCTGGAAGACCTCAGAGCGAGGGAAAAGAAGTCCCTCCAGCTTTTAATTTTGGAATTGGCATTAAGATGTGCTGAGTACTCATCATCTTCATGAGATTTGCCTTTCGTTATTAACAGTGGATAGGATAATTTTGTTTGTAAAAAGGTACACGTGACAAGGATGGAGGGAAAAACACAAAGATTTAATTCTTGAAATAGTTTGAAAAAGCCCCTGAGTTGATGACGTGTTTTAAGTAAGTTCAGTTGCATAGATGAGACTGGTTAAGGTAAGCAAAACATGAGAGACAGCTGCCTATTCTGTGGCCATGAACTTTGAGTGACATACCACAAATAATGTGGTGTCTCCTCCTCCCAATACAATTATCTGTATGATCTAATAATTACATGTCTCATATAGCGTAATTTGGAGTTTTCTGAGAACGTATTTCCCAATACTTCTGCAGCTGTAGAGATGATCTGATAATAGAGAATTCGACCTAAATTTTCTAATTTGGGCCAGAGTGCAAAACTGGAGTCTGTGTCATTTGTGCTTTAGTGCAGGGGACCTGTTCATGCACATGCACATATATTTATGTGTACAGATGTACATATGGGATCACACACACACGTATATGTATTTTTTTTTTTTTAAGGTTGCAATCCAGCTGTATTTGGCCCCAGAAAACCGTTCTGGCACAAAGAGATTACAGAACCACTGCACTAAGTTCCCCGTTCCTAGCTTTAATATTTTATGTTTACACCTACATAGGGGGTGCACATGTGATAAGCAATAATTTACCGTATCGCCACATTGTGGTTGAAAAAAAGAATTACTCCTATTTTACAGGTAAAGAAGTGAGAAACAGAAACATTAAGGACTCCTGAAATCGTTTGGAAGTCTGTGACAGAGTCAGTACTAAAAAATCAAAATTACTGAGTATCATTTCAGTATCTTAACTATATAATCCTTTCTACATGTGAAAAGTTCTCTGTTCCCTCTTTCTGGAAATGTTCTACTAACACATGAGAAGGTTGTGACAGACTTCACACTGTCAGAAGGAGTGACAGAAAAAGTTATGGAATGTGGTCTAATCTCCCTTTATTATGAACTTGTTCAAATATATAGTCTGAGTTGGTTTTATCTCCTTTCTAATCCTTCTGTCGGATATGACTATAGGTTACTAACTCCACTGGAGAGGACTCCTTAATGGTATATCTGTACTGGAGCAAGTTCTTCCATTAGTATAAACACACTGACTTGTTTGTTTGTTTGTTTGTTCTCTTCTGACCTGTTTCTTAGGTTTTGCCTGACTTGGCATGATCTTATTGTTCCTGCAGTAGGCAAAACGATCACCAACAAAATAGTAGTTAGTGTCACTAATGTACACAGAACTCATCTAAAGGTATTAAAATGTATAGGAGATCATGCAAAATGACTGCAAAGCATGCATATAGGATGACTTAGCTCCATAATATAATGTGGTCAGCTGTGATGTGGAAGAAGGCTGCCCCCAACCTGGTATAGGAGCATGCTTATTTTTCGTGACAACTCAAAACAGAGCCTTTTACATCTAAAAGTACAAGAAGGATTTGGTTAGAACAGGTAGTTAGCTGGGCTTTGGCTAGGAAAATGGTATAAAACTCACTACTTACTGAAATTTGCTGCACAACCTCTGGCTAAAATAACAGATTAGAATAATACTTCAGAAAATTCCTAGTCTAAACAGACATTGTTTTTGTAATGCTCAAACGCTTCAAGGCAGTAACAGACTAGATCAGTAACTGCAAGACTGCAGAGATCCAGATTCATACGAATATGCTTATTTAACACTCCGTAGCAGCCAAATTGGGTCCACAGTGAGTATAAACAGAGATCCCATTGATGAATGGCTTCAGTATCCCCTTTGGGCCAAGCCTTCTTCCTCTCAGTCTTGATAAGTAGACTTCCCGTGCATTCACCCAAAACCACTGTTCTCAACTGTAACCTCTATTTTATTTATTTATTGCTATATGGAGAGGTTTATTTGTGGAAAGCAGAACATAACTAGTGTTGCACTCTTTGTGCCCTGCTGTTATTTTCTCTCTTAGAAGAATATTCAGCTCTATTTTTTTACTTTCTCTATGGTCCCCTATGCTCCAGCTGTGTTTTTTTTAACACCTAGTATCACTTTGCATTACATTCGCTTACAAATCAGTGTGCATCCTGATGACCTACATTAAACCTAATAACCCTTCTTGTAGCCAGAGAAAATCAAATCAATACGAGGACGCGAAGGAAGCACAAATTCCATTTTAGACTTGAATATAATAAATAGAAACAGATGTGTCACAGAGGTTACTGAGTTGAAGTTAAACCTACTGAGCAAAAACCTGGGAGCTCCAAACTGAATCTTATAACAATTTGATTCCTAAGGAAGTGGAAGGAAATCAATAGAAAGTTAGTCATCCATTTTCTCAGAGGCCCTACTTCATTTTAGTTTCTGTCTTCCTGGCCAAGTTTCTGTCGCTATTAGGTGGATCAGACAGGCCTTTGTCTAAACATAAATAAGAGTTGTTCTCACCCTTGTATCTCTGAAAGCTTTTTCTTATGTTATATATGATCGTCACGCTGATGTTCAAATAGGCCACTTTCTAATTTGACGACTGCTTTAGCAGAAATGGTGTTGGTATAGTATAGTTAGCAGGTATTTAATTTCTCTGTTCTTTCTCATTTTGTGCATACATGTTCCCTCTCTTCCTTTTTACAATGTACACACATATGTACATACATAAAATCCTTTGTGTATTATAATGCGCAATGGTACACTGTGACGTCAAGATCTTAGTTTTATCCCTGCATTTCTTCTGGGCTGGCAAACATATCCCATAATGCTTTATGTATGTTAAGAAGGCAGAGATAAACTAATTAGAAAAAATCCTCTCTGCGGAGTACAAGAGCCCTTTTGGCAGCAGAAGGAACAAAATTATGTGCAGATTGGCTCAGCTGTGGTGATGAGGATGTTAATGGAGCATGTTGTGGTGCAAAATCAAGCTCTTTTATAGCCCTTTGTGTGGGGGTGTTGGATCAAGAGAAAGGTGAAGAGCAACTGGATGTGCTCTTTCACTCTGTTTTCTGACCTGGATCTCCCCACGTCACATCCATGGCTTGTTTCTGTTCCACTGGAATATGAAATTCTTTATACGAAAAGACACATGTAGTAGACAAGATACAGGGTTTGCAGCTAGCTATATGCAGACTCTTTGTTGGTTTGGGGTTTTTTTCCCCCTCTGGAGGTAATGAGGCCATCTTGAAAGTTGCTGCAATCTCCTTTCCTCTCTGGGGCTGGTAACCCTGAGTCCTTGTGTGCTGGCAGGCTTGTGCAGCCTCAGCAGCTCTGCACGTAGAGCTGAACTTCTCTGAGTTAACGCTCTCTTCTCAGTTAGTTTTATCATTTACACCGTCAGGGTTGAAATAATTTGTAAAAAAAAAAAAAAGAAATCAACAGTTAAAAATTTGCTTTTCAGCTTCCCTACTCTTCTTAACCTGAGATTTAATTACTTGCTGTGATGTTTTTAGTGTAAACGTTGAAGCATTTGTGTATGTAAAGAAGGATCTTTTCAGCACAAACACTATAAACCGGCAAGGCAAATAGCACCTCAAGCCAGAGTAAAAGGTGAATTTCATGCTGTTGTTGCTATTACGTGCTTTTCAGACTTCGGTAGCTGAGGTAAATTTTCCATTGCAAATCCAATTTTCAACATCTCTGAAGAATAACAGTCCACTCCAGGAGAAGGAAAGCACTGATGGTAGATTTAGGGATCAGGTAGAGTTTTTTGCTTCTTTGTTTATTTGGTTTTGGTTTGATTGGTTTTGCTTGTTGGTTTAATGAAAAGGTGGGGAGGATTACTGTTATAATTTTTTACGGATTTTTTTTTTGTGTGGAACTTGCAAATTTCAAGGTTAAGCCCTGACCTTGTGAAGTTAATGTCAAAATGTGGTATTTAAAAAACATACCTTTTTTTTCCTTTTGAAAAAGCCTTGTTTTTCATACATTTGAAATAGCACAGGCTAATGATGCCACGATTATTTTATTTGCTGAGAATATGATCTTGTTGTTCACTATTTTGAGTGTTTGGTTACAACCTAGCTTCATAATAGGAAGGACTGCATTCTTCTGAAGTAAGAGACAGTCTGATTTTGCGTTTTAAAAAAGAGTGACAGTTTAAGATTAAACTGCAAATATTTAATATGTGAAAAGTTAAATGGTAGTAACAATGGAAAAATGTGGATGTGAGACTTCACTGTGCAATGTAACTGCACTGATCTGGAACTGTTGCTTTATGTTGTACTATAACAATATTTTGTACCATTCTTGCCAGTGCTTTGCTTTGTACATCAGTAAATCTTAATTAATACTAAGACAGATATTTCCCAGAGCTCTTCTGAAATTTTTTATTTAATAGACTATAGTGCTCATTCAAACCTTTTGATGGTCTATGTTCTGTACTTCTCCCCAGCAGTGGCACATCAGTTTCTGCTGAAAAGTAACTGTCAGCAATAAAGTAATTATCTGGTTTTTTTGGTTTTGTGGGTTTTAAAAATAAATAATAATAATTAAAAAAACAAAACCAAAACAAACAAACACACCCCACCCCCCCCCACCCCCCCCAAAAAAAAAAAAACACCCAACCAAAACCCAAAACAGAAAACATGAGGCTGGAGGAGGTATTTGCTCTGTTTGCAGAGGGGCACATGAATTGTGTAGCGTCTCTTAAACATTATCTTGTGTGTATGTTTCTTGGGCTTATCTTTTTAAGTTGTTGTGGTGATGCATCAAACTGTCTTGACATTTGGGAGGTTACTGAAGAACGATGGATTTTTGCCATTCCCTTTCGTTTAAGTAGCATAAAAAGCTTAGTTCCATTTAACATCAGGCAAACTGAGCTTGACTTGAGTAGTTGAGCTGCAGTCCTTTTACAAAATGTAAGAATGTGGCCCTCAAGATCTTCCACATGCAAAAGAAAATTGTTGATAAGTAGTGGTCTTTGAAATATATTTGTATTTCACATAAGGTAAAAATAGGTATCCATGGTAATTTTCCAGAGAAAATAGATATTTTTGATGGAGAGGCGTAAAAACTATGTTGATAGAATTCTAGTCTCTGAATTTTAAGCTGCTCTTTATACTCATGGTATGTCATTCTGAGCTAATTTCACTTGGAAAAGCACTGATTTTTGTGCTGCACACAAGTAAAAAAACCTTCGAACTGTAGAGAGAAATATAAAGAGCTTGATATAGCACAGTGTGATATCTTCTAATAACTTATTCAGACTAGGAAGTCCCAGTACTAGAGGTCTGCAAATGTATTATTTCAGTTTGAATTTAATTTTTTTTTGACCAAACTAAAGCTTTTGGGAATTCATAAAGATTGTGGTTTTGTGTGTGTTTCTGTAGAAACGAAATCCTGAAAAGCAACTTGGGGGGAAAAAAAGATACTTTTTTCCAAAAAAAGGAAACCCTACCCCTTGTTTTGTTTTCTTATTGCTTTGAAAATCTAAACTAGGTGAGCCAGTAAGGAAATTTTTGATATGAAAACAAAGGTGAAAATTTTTCTTTTTGTCCCTCTTGCCAACAAACATACTGGAATGGACGGCGTTTTTCCTCAAAGCTTTTCCTAACGCATTTTATGAGGAAAGCATCCGATACTGACATAATCAGAGAGAAACTGACAAATTGCTAAATTTAATGCATCTAATTGTATCCAGAGCCGGTATTTCTCACAAACTGAAATACTCCAGGGAACTTCTGGAAAGCTTGGCAGCTGGCAGGGAAGGGAGAACTGGCAGAGGAGGTGGCTAGTGAAAGTCATTGCTCAGGGTGCCAGAGCAAGTGAATGGGGAGAGCCTGGGCTGAAGGGCTCAGATTGCGTTTCCGGACAAAGAACTGGGCTTCTGGATGGTATTTGTATGTTTACAGGATGTCTGTCTTTGGAATTACAGTGGCTAAAAAAAGCTGCTTCAGACTGATGTGATTGTTAAGTAATCTCACTGTAGTCCGCTGAAATCTGTGGGGAACCTGGAGAGTCCATGCTAACAGATTTGAGGGGATGATGGGATCTACCACACAAAAAAATACGCTAGTTTCATTTGAAATGGGAGGAGAGGAGAAACCTGCAGGTGAAGTAGAAGTGTGCTCACTTGATGAAATAGCATTTTTACTAACCAACTTTATAGTGCATGTTTTCTCCCTTTGCTAACATACATTAAAACTGTTTACCGTAGGTTCAAATTTACCCAGATCCAGAAACTTCTGTACAAAACCCCCCCATTGGATGAAATCCTGCTTCACCTAGTACCCGATAGCATTTTTTCCCATCGACTTCAATGGAGCGGGTTTTTTTTTTACTGGATATATTTGTTAGTCTGTACCAATGTAGGAGTGAGTAGTAGACCTAAGTCATAAATCTTTCTCCTTAAACTTTGACAGATAATAAAGTATGACTCATTTTTTTAGTTAATCTTTTTTCCACTGCTTCTCTCTTCTCTAATTTTCTTTCCCTTTTTTCATTTTAAACTTTCAGACACATAGGTTGAGTTACTTAGTGGGCAGAATATCTTTCCATAATTGTGTCTTCAAAAGCCTATTTCTCAGCAAAACATGTTTTATATTTCAGTGTTTCCTTCCTGACTATGTTGCACAATGTAATGTAGTGTAGCTGATGGACTTATTTAAAACTTTGGCACAAACTCACTATAGTTTTGTTGCTCTACAAGTCTGACTCTCTCCTGTTAGATTGGAGACTCAAGATGAAACTGAGCAGGATAGTTATGATGTTTATTGATTAAGCAACACATTTGTAAGAAATTAATGATAACTGAATTGACTAATAAACAAACTGCTATTAGTAGTAGTATTGATATAGAACTATATTTCGATAAAGAAATCTTATAAATGACATGAGCACTTCTAAGTTGCTATTCTGTTTCCTTTCGGCCTGCACTGAGTATTAAGGTACAAGTCTATTCCTCCTAGCAGATACGTGCCCTTTTACTTCACCTGCCCACACAGAGTCTTTCAGACGTGGGCCTGATGGAGGGTTGTCTAGCTTTTCATCATGGGCCTCAATTCTGTTATTGATACCCAAACTCGGTGTTCCTGATGCTAACTTAGGCAGCCAAGCTAAGCAGCAGCTACAGCTATCCAAATGAAGGCGACCTTGCATCCCAAGACTCCTTCCTCACCCTGTGGTTCACAATAGCTGCATTTCATCTGTTATTTGCTCTTTGGACATAATTATCTTGCTTTAGCCTCAACTGCCCTACCTAGTTCTAATTATGCCCTTGCAATTTCTTATCTTGTGCTCAGACAGGTTGTAAACCAGAGCAACAGTATAAACCATTTTGTGCTCACACCGTGTCTCCCTGCCCTGGAATAGTTTTTGTCAACACTCCTGGTTCCCATCACGGGCTGTCATTACCTTGGAGGTCTGCAGTTTCTGCAGCACCTCTTTCTTACAAGTTTGTAAGTTTGATATCTTTTAAGAACAGGAGTTAATAACTGTTTTCAAATTGATTAACCTTTTAACTCATGTTAGATGCTAATAAGAGCTGCTGTCGTCATCATCGTCATTTGTGCCCTTTAAAAAGGACTGAAAACTTGTGTATGTTTTCAGTATCCCTGTCATACAGCACCAGCTAAAAATGAAGTTGAAAATCAATATAGTTAAGCAAGACTGGGCATATTAAGATCTCTGTGTAATTTCTCTGATCTCTATGGATCTGAATGCATAATTGTCATTAATATTGATAGAAGTTACAGGCTTTAGCTCAAGGACGTAAGACCCAATAGAAAGTTAAATATTCATAAAACGAACGTCATAATTAGCATTCCAGGCAGTGTGTTATTAAAAATTCGTGACTGTTTAATTCCTCCTTTAGCTGTAATAGGAATCTTTTCATTATGTTTTGGGCTGGATTCACTGAGAGAAACAGTTATATAGAGGGAATTCTTAAAAAGATCCATTTTATCTTCAGTCTGTAGCTCTCATAATCATTAGCTGTTTCCTCTATCCATCCATCAGGCTCCCAGGACATGTGTGAAGTGGGATTGCTGTAAAGATTTCTTTGCCCTTAATCCACTTGCTTGGTTTTTACTAAGGGAGAAGTTCTGTTGCCTGTGATTTAAAAAAGCATTTCATGTTTTTTGAGGTTGACAGTGTACACTAGAGTGTTAAGTGTTTTGAAGACAAGCATAGAGGTATTAGATTGTCCATGACTGATGTATAGCATAGATCAAATCCATGGCATTCTCACATGTTAGACTGAGGGTTTTTTTCGTAGGCTGTAACGCAGCTAAAGCATATTTTGTATTTTTATGTAAGTTTTATTATTTTAAGTACAGTTGTAATAGCTGGAGCTTGTACAAATTATTTTCAGTCAACTCATTGTTGTGAACAAGATCATCTAATACTTGATCTTTTCCATTTTGATCAGTATCAACATGTCAGCTTTGATCTGCTTCTTCCACGCTTGCTGTCAGGGCACTGCACAGGGCACTGTATGTGGTATCCATGGAATTTCCTTGCTGGTCTTTTTAAAATCAATCTATGCCTGACTTGTATGAGATCAGCTGTTTGGAAAATGTAGGTGAGTAAATTGAGAGTCCCTGTTAATCTTGCTTGCACAAGGTGGTGAAACAACAGCACGTAATCTCCTTGGGTTCCTACTTGTTCTCTTTCGTCTAACTGACGTTAATGATAAGCATGTCATTTGTACGTATTTAAACTTTGCCAACCTGTAAATTATTCACCAGATAAAATGCCAGTTTTACGTGAATATCCCTAAAGATAATTATACCATCACAGAACAGGAGAATAATGGAAAAGTTCATTATAGCACAAACCACCCAAGTGCTAGAAGAAATTGAGTTCTTGTTTGTGAACTTGATTAGACCTGCAGATTTTCTTTCACTGTTGTTCTGTCATGTGAACTTTAAAAAAAAGCAATCAAACTACTCTGTAACGTGTGTAATTAAAAGTATGCTGATGATTTTGTAGGCTCAAATCCCGTGGATGGATTGAGAGAGATCAGTTTTCTTTGATCTGACTGCAGATAGGAACTACTTAATCTAGAAGGAAAGTGTAGTCCAGAGTTTGAGTTTTGGACCCTTGTGAAAAGACATTGTAGAGATCTGTAATACAAATTATAAGATTTGTATGAATGAACTATGAATAGAAAGTTAAGGCTGTGGAAGCACCAGAAGAAATAATGCAAGAAGGATCAATGAGGCAAGGTTTGATGGCACCTAGAGCAGCAAGATCACAGCACAGTTACATGAAGGTTTTTGAGATCTCAAGATTGGGAAAACAAAGGACAGAGTGAAATAATGGACAGACAGAAGCTGTTAGGAAATGATGAAGGGAAGATAAAGAACAGGACTGCAACCATCAGACATCCAAATAAAGAGACAAAAGACAGTGGGTAAATAACTGACATTGTCTTACTGCCTTAGGGATAGGACAGAAGGGAGAGTCTAAAGGTCAGAATCCCTGTCAACTCCGAAAAGGTATGAAAAGCGCGACCATATTCTCTCCTTTGTAAGAACAGCCTTTGAGACATGAAACGTTGATAGCCTGTGTCTCTTTTGCTCTGTGACAGTATAGGTGGTGATGGACAGACTGCTTCAACACGTGTGTTTCTGTGCTTGCAAATGTGTGGGTGTGAGAAAATGAGTACAAGTGATTTTATTTAATTCATTATTAAGTATGATAATCTTCCTCTCTTACAGAGGCTTTCCTACATTCATTTAGCTTCGTTGTCACAATATTGCTATGATATTCCAAGGAAATATTGTTATAGCCTCAAAAATTGCCCTGGTTGATTTCTAAATAATTACAAATTCTGCTTTACTGTTGGGGAATCAGTGCAGTATAGACAGCTGAATGCATCTGAAGCAGATTTATGAATGACTTCTCTGTAATGTCTGTAATGCATTTTATGTAGTTGTATCACAATTACAGTTAAAAGGTGTGAAAGAGTCAAAAGCATGCTATTTCTCTGAAGACCAGTGAAACACTTTTTTCCCCCTCCTTCCCCTTTTTATTCAGTTAAGCTATTTGTTGAGCATCTCTAGTTACAATGACTTTTAAAAGTGTACTGGTACATCTGGTACAATCTTCTAGCTTGTAGACTTTTCTCCTATTTAGATGCATAATCACAGAGCTCTTGCTGCGAAATGTATCAAATATGGAATTGGGCTTTGCTCCTTGATTATAGTTCTCCAGTTACATGATAATTACAGGTTATGATTACAGGTATCAAAATTAATTATAACATTTCAGTTACACTGTTTTATACAACGATGCTGTTATTTACATGACATTGTAAAAATGCTTGGAAATATATTGGTAGACAAAAGCAAGAAAATTTCCCTTCTCCTGGAGTCTTTGCTTGGGATTCAGTCAACATTTGAAGAGTGAGGATGTTTGAGGAAGTAAGAGTAAGAGCATAGAAGACAAAATAGATTCAGTCCAGCTCCTGACCAGAGCAATGGCATACTGCTTTTGGTTGTATGTGAAGATCAGCGTTTTTGATAGTGAGGTTGATGAATGAAGAAGTGGGCAAGACGAAAAACTTATTTCAGAACCTCCAGTTGTTCAGAGGTACCTGTTTGAGCAAAAATCCCAGACAGGCTGGGCTTGCTTTGGTTACCTGGAAGTTTGGCTGGGCTTGCTTTGGTTACCCGAAGTTTGCTACTTTCCCTTCTTCAGCTACTTGGGTGCTCTTTTGATGGAACTACAAATCCATTCTGTGTAAATCCAACACACACCCCCGGTGCATGTTGTCTCTGTTTCTTTTCTGTGTTTATTCATTCTCTGTTCTTTGTGTTTAAGTGTGGTGAAGACCATAGCATCCCTATATTTAGCATTTTATTTATGTTTCATTATTTGATTGACTTTTTTCCTTTATGTAATATTGTCTTATTTGCGTGTGTTTTTTAAAGCCAGCTATCATTAAAATAAATGAGAGTACTTTTACTCATTTGAATGGCAGTTAGTGTCAAAACAAAATTTGTTAGAATCTATTTTACCTTGTAATGAAACTTGCAATGCTGTATTTGCTGCATAACCGAGAACATGATGAAAATTAACTCCTGCACCTGCTCAGTACTTAATATTCATTCTTGCATAAAAATATCTGGCTCATTTCAAATATTCTCCCCACAACACCCAAAGTCCTGTTCTGAGGACGCTTGGTAGACAATTTCTAGTCATTTTAATTTAGGGCCTCTCTTTTATTTAGGGAGCAGAAACAGCCTCAACTCAGGCTACAGTCATGTTTTGTGAGGTTCCAGTATGCAAACCCATTTAATGGATTTAAATGTTTTTCTGATACCTCGTTGTACTAAATTTTAGACTGCTGATACCTGAATCCATTCAGACGGTGACTCCGAAGATCTGTTTATAAAGCAAGCACCAGCTCAACCTTACATCTCGTACTGCTGCTACGAAAAAACAATAGCATTTTGAGGTTAATGAATCCTTTCTCTAAATGAGATGTCACTAAGCAGATATTAAGTATATCAGTCTTGACAAGTTTTTATATATTTTAATCCCAAACCACGGTTACTTGCAGAACATTGCCGATTACATGGCATTTCTAAATACATCTAATCCCCAGAGTCACTGAAGCTTGTGACACATTATAAGCGTTCTTATTACATCTGCAGAACTTGTCTGATTTTGCTTTGCCAGACTGTGCAAGCAGATAACAGTCTGCAAGGGCAATGATATGTCTGTAAAGAAAAGTGAGTAACAGGGAGAATTGAAATAATATGGGATGAAACAGAGATGCTTTTGAACCGTATCTGTGTGTTGTCTTGAGGTCAGATTATGCACATACGTATGTGTAGTATAAAAAACTTGAATTGTATTACTGTGCCTGACTTAGTGTATTTGAGATTAATAGAGTGCAAACAGAATTTGCACCTCAGCGGCCTCCAGTGCAGCTTAGGGACAGAGCAAGATGTATAGTGTTACGAACCCATTTAGCAGGCTTGCTGCAGGCGCAGGGTCTTGCTTCATCACAGAGCACATCTCCTCAGGAAGATTTCTGGGAAGATTCTGGGACAAACAGAACTTTCTTTTAAATGGTGCCTTTGCAGCTCTATGGGCACTGACTTTGGGTTTAAGATGCAGTTTTCCCTTGACTGCATTTTTTTTATAATCACAACATGACTGTTTTGTTGTTAAAGGGAAATACGCACCCTTATCTCTTGCATTGCTGATGACTACTCTTTTGTTTCTGGATTTGCATGTGCTGTGCTGTAGGAAGGATGCTTTCTTTTAATTCTTCCACATGCAAAACAGTTGTTAAACTACTCCTTTACCCTCAAGAATGCTACTTTCCCCCTTCAGTTTTCAAAGTCTTCTTTAGTTTTCTTCTGGTTGATAGTTTTTTTTCTTTTTAAACCCTGGTAGCTGCAGAAGCATCTTGCATCTCTGCTACCTCCCTGCAGTTTGGCCAGGGATTAATTCTCCTTTCTGTTGTTACTTGGGAAGGTTTGTATATAGCTACGTGCGTTTACTACTGCAGCTTTTAGCTTTCACTCAACTTAGGCGGTTAGCTGCATTCCCTTTCCACCAAAGTTTTGGTATGCTGCTCTGCAGCAGGTTTGGACTCCAATGCTTTTACTGTGTTAGCCAACAGATCCCTGGGTATATTAATGTTAATTCATACCTCTCAACACTACAGTTGAAGCTTGTAGTAGTAGTAGGAGTAATATAAATGAAAAGAAAGAAATCAATACCAAGGAACCCATCTCTTCACATCATGATCTAAATCACACTTAGAGCAACTTCACTGATTTTGCTCAGAATATATTGAGATTTCATTCCAGAATCTGTTGTTCTCTCTAATTAAAATTTTAAGCCTTTTTTCCTCTTATTTCTAATATTAGTAAGAGCTTGGTAGCCCATAGCATGGAAATTAACTTCTAATTAACCTGTATTTGGGGTTTCTGCAATGCCTTATTAGTCTGCTTTTTATATACATTGGTAATAAGTGAATACGGAACCTGCAGCATTTGTTTTACGGGGGGCTGGTCTAACTCCATATACAGCAAAAATTGAACTGCATTTGTTCAGAGCAAGCAGGTAAATTTTTGTACGTACTCAGTTTGGGAATGAGAGAGAATGAGGAGCAAAGGTGTGATTTGAGGGGTTAAAGTGACGGTGCTCGTCTTCCTGATAGCTTGCTGAAGGCTGTAACTTGTTTCATGTGTGGTTCATAACCAAAAGACCATAATTACCCTTATGAGAAGAGGAAATGAATGTTAGCCTCGGTTATCACCTGTAGTACATTGCATTTTAGGAAGCTGGAAAATGAATATATGCTAGAGAATGTCTCAACTTTCAGCAGTGGGGTTCCCTAATTAAATAACTGGACAAAATCACTTGGTGAAAGGAGGAGAGAACCACTTTCCTGAATGTTTTCTTAGTCCTATATGAAGATTTTAATTAGTTTTAGGAGCTGAAAACTTCTCTGTAACTGGAAAATATTTTCACTACATTTCATGTTTTTTAAAAAAAAAATTATTGGGGGAAGTAGAATTTCTGTAGAACTTCCTGTCTTATTTCCTCTTTTTCCCTCTTATCCTTCATTCTTCCATGAAAATTGTAAAGCAAATTAAAATATTGGGATATTTTAATACATTTTTGCTGTAAACATCATCTGTTTCTTAAACCTAGGAAAACTTCATAACAAAATATATGTTGCTTTATACGGAGAAACAGATACATACGTGCACGCACACACACAGCATAAAATGCCAGATAATACGTTTCATGCTGGTGAGCAGCGATAGGACACGAGGAAACGGAATGAAGCTGCATCAGGGGAAGTTTAGAGTGGACGTTAGGAAAAGGCTCTTCACTGAGAGGGTGGTCGGTCAGTGGAACAGGCTCCCCAGGGAAGCGGTCGTGGCACCAAGCCTTCAGAGTCCAGGGAGCGTCTGGACGATGCTCTTAGTCATACGGTTTCATTTAAGGTAGTTCTGCGAGGAGCAGGGAGTTGGACTTAAGGTTCCCTTCCAACTTGAGATATTCTATGATTCTATGCTACAGATGCTATTTGATTCAACAACAGAGCATTTATTTTTTCAAAAACCATGCGATAACCCCTGGAAAATAAGATGGTTAAGGACTAGAGGGAAGTATTACTAGACTAAGCCAGCACAGTTTATCATTATAACTTTTAGAAGTCATAAGGTTTTCTGAGAAATTCTCCTCACTTCTATTTTATCTGTTTAGTATACCAAGGGAACTGTGTTTTGATGGTCCCAATAAAACTCTCCTTTTTTTTTTTTTTTTGTCAGTAAAACAAAGCGTGGAACAAAGCTAAGCATGGCACAGGAGTGGACTCTGTACCATCTGCTGAACTGTAACTAGATTAGGAAAAGTAGTCCTCACGATTGGAGGGTTGTTGTAAGATGTCCTTTGAATAGAATTAGTTTTTGCCCAAATTAAATTATGCACATGAAGAATGATTATAGGCAAGCCCCAAGACTCGAAAAGATTAATCACAGGCCTATTATTAGAAGCTTCCTTTGCATAATCCTATTAGTTTGATCATATGTTCATTTTTCCCCATATGTGTGGGGGCATATTTACTAATTTTGTGTAATTGAATACACTGCCATTTATTTGGGGTTTTTTATGTTGGTTTATTTTAGCTTTATTTGCCAACTTCATTTCAGTTTCTCCTCCCTCTCCAAAGATGGATTTACTTTAGATATTACACCGAACAGTTAATTATGAGGAACAATTGACTATACAGAGCATTAGGCCTCTTCCCCTGCTAGTGACTGTCTGTATTGGTACATAGGGGTCATTAAAAAGCAAACAAGTGTAAAAGGTTGAGTTTGGTACCTTGAGATTTATCACTTATGATAAATTTACAATTTTCACAATGTCGCTAATATGATTGGCTCTAACTTCTGCCTTCAGGTGAAAAACAGTTTATTTGGCTGACACAGTACATTTCTTAGAAATTATGCAGAGAGTTTCTCTTTTAAAAAATGAATCGCATTGAACACCAGATTTTAAGCATTTGGCTTTCTCAAGGCAAGGGTATGAATTTGTTGGGCTTACTCTGTTCCTACCATGGTTGGCATCCTCTGGCTGTCAGACTGGAGGTAGATTTCATGCAAAACTCTCATTCAAGATGCTACAGCTTGTGGCATGCTAATGTACCAGAGACAGATACTTGTTTGTAAAGAATACTAATGGCAGCATTGGGGGGGGGGAATTGGGAAAGTAATTGGGTTATATATTCAGTGCAAGATACGGATGTGGACATAATGAACTGGACTGGTCATTAGCTTCTTAGTATATGGAAATCATCTGTTGTGGGTGCTTAGACCCAAGGTTTTGGGGGGAGGAAATTCAATATTTTAATAATTGTATCACAATTGTACAAGCAAGGAGTAGAATTCCTGTTGCACAAATGCAAATATTTTCTTAGCTTTTGATGGCACTTTCAGCCGTAATCTGGAATTACTTTTTGGAAGTAAATATTGGATCGTATAAATTGGAAGGAAGGGCCCGGACTCCTGAATGGCTGTCACAGGTTGAGAACACTCCATGTGACAACTGAGATCACGCTGAAAAGGGGGGACATGCACAGCTTGGGCTGGAGCTATAAGCGACTGAAGAGTCGCTGTCCTTTTTGTGCTTCCCATCAAAACAAAACTGTGTGTGGCCCTTCAGAGGTAATTGCAGGCATTGCTCTGAAGACCTGTCTGCAACAGCTGTTTGACACTTAATAATATCTTGAGCTTTCCATATCCCAATCTGTATATTAATTCTTTTTACTCGAAACTGTCATTCCTGGTTTTGGTGCAAAATTCTCCCCTTGAGCATAGTCATGGTCCCTCATCTGTAGAAGGACTACTTTATTCTGGTGCTATTTCTTTTCTTGGGGCTGAAGTAGATAATGTGATGCAGAAAACAGCTCTGTGATACACCTTTTTCCCCCTCATTCTTTCTTTCCCCACACAAATAACTGGCCTTCTTGTTTTCGCTTAATAGAATGTGCCTACTTGCAGATGAAAATAGCAAAAGATATAGCAGGATTAATCAGAATGTAATATATCTGTTTCTAAATGATTGTGTGTTTGTCAGATTTTTATGTCAGGCAGAATAAAAGCCATAGGTCTCTAGCTCTTGAAATTTCAATGATTTCTTAGGTAGTAAGGTAATAACTGAATGTTGTTAGCTTTGGGGCAGTTTGTTTCCTGAGTGCACTCTAATAGTAAAAAAGAACAAACAAAACCCACCTTGCTTATTATAATCTAAAAAAATGTTTACAAAACTCACCTGGCTATCCATCAAACCAAGAAGATTTTCTGTTGTGTTGCTGGTGAATAGAAACTGTTGGCTCATATAAACAGGAGCACAACATCTATTCCTAGTCCCCAGCAGTAAGATTGAACAATTCCCAGTGTAACCTCTCTGTTGCCATCTTATCAGTCTTCTCGGCATATATAAGTCACTGCTGAAAGAATACACAGCTTCTCACCTTTTTTCAGGGTATAATTACAAATATGTACTATATAGGTTAGGTGTATACTGTAGGTATAGGTAGGTACGGTTATATGACACATTATTCTTAAGTGAAAAGGTAAATTTGTTAATGTACCAATAGGAAGGAGGAGTTATTAAATGAAAGGTAAAAGGAATTGTACTTTGTCTTCTAGAAATGATATTTTTTTTTCTCTTCTAGAAAGGGCTTTGAAGTTGTTTTTTTCTTTTTAGAAATCTTTTTTGGTTTGTGTTTGGTCTGGTACAATGCAAGGCCAGGTCAACACAGTTCATGTTGATAATAGCATAAGCAGTTCCATACAGAAGTATGTGTTTGTATGTAGTTCATTAAACCAAAAATGTTGGTGTTCCCCCAACTGTGGGCACCTGGTTGGTGCATTTTCTCCTCCAAAACATTGCCTTTTTTAAAAGAATACCAAATAAAAGAAAGCATTCTAGTGATGGAGAGACTGTACCCTGGCTGGTTTTGGTGATGCAGCAGTAGCTGTCACAGCCAGTAAACAGAAGAGCTGTTCAGTAGCTAGCTAGTTTTCAAATACCATCTACAGTACAAATCCTATTTAAGAGGTTAAATTTCCCCAAGTGGTTGGAGCTGGTGGGAAGAAATCTTCCATCATTTCCATCTTGGTCTTTGTGGCAGGGGTTCCTGCTGCCTGAAGAAGGAACATTACATCTGGTGTGAGTGAACGACTGTGGAATGAAAGGGTGGCGTGTAAGACACCATCCTGTCCTGTCAACTTTTTTGTCCTCTGTTTCTGTCTGTTTGTAGTCTTTTTCTGGTGGAGTCTGGGGTTGATTCCCCCCCCTGCTTCTTTTGCCTTGGAAACAAAGAACTAGCCTGGGCTCTGCTCAGGGCACTTCAGGAGGACAGAGGCCAGTTGTCCCCTTGTGGACCAGCTGAAGCAATTTGGTGCTGGAGGTCAGGTGACAAGAGATTTATCTTGGAGTTTAAATAAAGCTACTATGTGTAGTTCCTGGTTCCAAACCTTGTTGGTTTTTTGGGGTTTTTTTTTTGCCTTGGAGTTGAGTGTATGAAAACTAAGACTACTGTTTCAGGCAGTCCTTCAACGTAGGATACTTACCTTAATGGATAAAACCTACTCGCAAGATTTTGATGAGACAAAGTATAGAGCACCTCCATAAGAAAAAGGGCTAATTGCTTTCTTAATTTCCCTGTGCTTGCTGTCCTGAAGGAAGCATTACTGCTTATCTTGAAGTGTCTCTGGCTGAAGCTTCTTGACTTGAGAATTCAAAAGGATTTTCCTCTTCTCCAAGTCTTTCTGTATTATTTCATTGTTGTGGATGCCTTGATTTCTTTTCTGTCTGCCTAGTAAAAGCTCTGCATTGAGAATGATCTGTCTTCAGTTTGCTGTTCTTTTTCATTAAGGCAAAGAAATTGGTTTTGTGTGCTGGCTTTTCAACATACTCACATACCTGAATGTATTCCCTACTGTATCTGGCAATGAAATTTTGATACGTGGAGCCATACTGAATTAGTATTAACTTCAGCTAACTGAGTGAAGATGTGGAGCAATAACATAAGCTTTAGAAGTCTGGAGGGCGCATCGTTATCTACGCTCTTGTTCTCTACGCCATCCCGAAATGCATACCTGTGGCTTCACTGTTACACTGGATAAGCCATCTATAGCAATTCTTGCCTGGATGTCAGTCCAGAGACTTCTCAGTGATTATGTAGATATACCATAAATTATCTCTATGTGAACTTCTAAAATAAGACAAAAACTGGTGGGAGGGGAGCAAACAAAACAAAGACAAAAACAGTAGCTGCTGTCCTTGTCAGATGGCAGCCTTGATCTTGGGGAGGGAGGTGTGCGTGTGTACAGAATTGAAGTCCTGGGTTCCTGCATATCTGTGCTAAATGTTCTGATAAATAAGTATGGGATTATTGAACAATATATTGTATTGTGTGCCGCTTATTTTTTCAAATAAATCATGTCCTCTAAATCAATATTGCTGGAGGTGCTGTGCTGTACCTTTAATAGCAGGGTGGAATAGAGATATCTGTAAAACAGTTTTGTGCTTGCCTAATCCTGGTGGGACTGGAGAGCTCCCAGGCATAATTTAGGGATTTCTGTGAGGCCGTTCTAATTTAATTTAATTATGACTGTCTTGTTAACTTCTGCAGCAGAATAAGAAATCTTTGCAGTATTGCATGGTGCACATGCCCAAGTCTAATGTACCCTTGAAGGTTGTGATTATACTTGAAAGTTATTTTCTTACTGTAATGAAAACACTTACCAGTGTGTCAAATGACCATTTTGCAAATTGCACATTTGAAATATCAGAATTTGGTGGGTTGTACTTTACCTTTCCCTCTACATAGGTGACTATGTAACTCAAGCTGTAATGACCAGATGACTGAGGGGTTTTTTTAATTTGTCTGTTGTATTTGTTCAGTAACTAAGTGAAGATAACGTGTAGAGTAATGATAGTTCAGTTTCCCCAAGAGGCGAATTAACTCTGGTAGTACAAGGGCACAAAGGGGACCTGAATCTTCAAACTTGAGGGCATGAGGAAGCAAATCTGTGACTGTGTGGAGCATTTACACTAGAGGGAAGCCCCACCACAACTGTAAATAAGACTTTTAGAACTGTTTTACACAGCTGCGTTAAAGATGGCATGTCACAGTGAAATTTGCATGACATAAAATAATGTGACATTAAAAGATCTGCTCAGTTTTCTAGCAGCTATCATCACTAGAAAATTCCTGGAATTGGTAGGGAACTAGTGGCGCTGCTTGCTTGTTCTGTTTCAAACTTTGATAAGAAAAGTAGAGCAAACCTTAGAGACGTCCTCAGCTGAATTACCTCTTTATTATTATTTTAATAATTTGAGGTCATTCTGGGTATACTATAAAAAAAATACCAGACAGAACTTATGTTTCTTTACACTCTTTGTGTGTGTTTGGTTTGGTTTTGGTTTGGTTTTGGTTTGTTTTGGGGGTTTGCTATATACTCTGCGATTTTTATAGGTGCTGAACATTACGGTAACACAGATTTCGGTAGGAGTAGCAATAGGTTGACATAAAGAGCTTCTAAAAATCTTATTTTCTGTGTAGCATGAAGTTTCTTGGGTCCTATACTGTAATCAGTGCTCTACAAGGAGGTGTTTGTTCACATCCCTTCACATCCCCGTCATAGAGATTCCCTTACGTACAGGCTTGGTCAGTTTGCTCTGCTTGTATGGGTCTCTTCCACGGCAGGGGGAAAGAAAAATGAGAGGTAGAGGGTTTTTTTTATGAAAATTATTTAATATGGAAGTATAATTGTGAAACCTCACAATTTAGCAGCATGATTTGTAGGTAGTGAAATATTACTTCTGTTTTATGGAATTAGATTTTAAGTTGATGTATCTAAAGGAAGTAATGTTTTTTCCTCATTGATGGCACAGCAAGATATAATTGACATTACTATTTTAAAGGATGAGTGAGTAGATCCTTGTGTTGGAGGTAGGAACTTTATCTTGACCTTTTTTTTGTAGAAAACTTCATGCTCTAAAAAACTAAGCTAACGGTATTTGTAAAGACTCAACTTGCTTTGAAAGTCCAACTGTGGAAATGTAGCAGCTCAGAGGGCCCTTGGAGATCTTCCAACTTACCCATCAAATAAACCTTTTATTTCTCTTAAACCAGCTGTTAGGAAGCAGAGAGAAACATGATGTTTAATGATGCTGATTAAAGCAGTAATCTAGTGTCTGCTTTATTCAACATATAAAGATGCGCTGATGAAGCAGTGATAAGCAGTCAAATTACTGCCTCAGGTTAACAAACCTGCAATCAGTTCTATTTTTTTCCACTCCTCTAGTAGCTGTTTTTCCTTAGACTCCTCGAACAACTATATTTTAGTCTAACCAGCTGTTTAATCATTGTAGTTTAATCATTGCTAGATATTCAGTGACAAGAGATTTCAGTGTTTGAAGGCCTGACCTTGAATTTTAAAATCACTGATTTTGATACAAACTGGGTGTGTAAGGAATGATAACTCAGATGTTAATTATGATTGCTTTAGCATCTGTGAACCACGGCGAAGTCTTTAAAAGTAAGTTGATTGCATTTCACACAAGTACAGTAATCTGTCCAAATGTATGAAATTGCAGGCTCATGGCCACAGATGTTTTAATTTAGTATAATATGTCAAACAGTTTTGAGGTCTTCCTTTATGTAGATTTGACTGCTGTAGTAGCTTTGGTTTTTGTCCTAATTTCTCAGTAAAAACTGTCCTTGAATTTATATTCTCTAACAGTGTTTGTGTTTTGATGTAGCTACTATTTTTAATCCACATCAATATAATAAATATAGTCTTCTGTTATATTTTCTTTTAAAAGAAGTCAGTCTAATCCCTCTTTTCATTTTAGTAACTTACCATATGGTTGCTGTTTTGTTTCTATATGTGGATTAGGTACTAATAATATAAGAATTCTGTATATTCAGATCAGTGGAGGTACTTCTTGATACTTTCCAACTTGCCTTTTGAAAAAGAAGTCTGTATGAACAAATGGCAGGACATTGCTGAGAAGTATAGCTGAAATGTGTTGTTATTTCCAGGCAATTTAAGAGTTTGAGTGGTCTAGCTGGCTCAGTCCAAGGACTTTCTCCCAACCCCATTAAAAGGTTCAAAGTTTCAAAAGATCACCCAGTTTCTTTTCAGAAGTACCATCAATGCAAATGCATAAAAACTGACTTTTTGGAAGAAAAATAGGCACATCAGCTGCAAACACTCTAATTAAACTTGGTTAAAAATCTTTTTTAATGAAATGGAAAGAAAATCATGTTTCTAGACATCTGGACAGCAGAATGCCTAGCAACTGTTGAGTTAGGCATAGACTCCCACCACCCTAATCCCCATTTCATGCTTAATGGGCTAGAACCGTATCTAGGTAGGCTTGGCCATCTTTACCTTTCCTGCTTATCCAAGGTAGAGCTGATTGCAAATGCAGAATAGCTGTTGTACCTTACTCTGAAATGCTAGGACTGATGAGTGTTCTGATACCTACATGTTGCATCAGGTTATTACATTAGAATACAGTATAGGCTTAGGAGATACTTAAAATTTCTGTGAAAGAAAATTAAACAGTGGAAGATCATAGTCTTCATAGATTACTATAGATTCATACTTAGTAGCCCAGAAACCTTAATGTCTAAGGTGGGCACCTGAAAATTTGTAGAAGAATGGAAAAAAAGAGAAACAAGTTTGAAGTCTAACTAGACTCTATAGGAGCTCTGCTTACTGTATTTGTGGGTTCTTTTTTTTTTCTTTATTGTGTTTGATTTTTACATTCTTTAAGAATTGACCCAGAGGTATGATTTGTCTCTATGGTATTTCGACTTTAATCTGCGTTATATAGAGCCAGGTTTGCAAAAAAAACTCAGCTGGTCTATTGCATGTTAGTAGACATGGAACTTCCAATTTAATTCAAAGTTTTTTTCCAGAACATAATAATGAATTTATGTTAATAAAATAACTTCTCAAATATCAAATGCTTAAATACAACTTAAATAACACAGAAAGTTGTCCCACACAGCCAAACTATTTTCCGTGTTTGAAATTTCATTCCAGTGGGATGATGGAAATGGGTAAGGAAAAACCTAATTCAGTCTGTTGCTCTCCTGCCCCATGGGGATCTGATTTAAAGCTTTTGGAAGTTAACTGGAAGACTTTGTCATATTTGATTCAGTGAAGTTAACTCTGTGATGTGAACTTGTCTGAGACTATGAATTAATTACTTGTAGTTTACCAAATAGCTAATAATTTTGCGAACTTCTGAACTGGTTATATAGGAACGTAGGCTAGATACTTTCAGTCATTGATGAAGTCTTTTATTGTGTATAATTGATTATTGCAGTCTTCTGCACCCTAGCAACACAAAAGATCAAGACTAAGAAATGGATCAAGTTAAGGTTTAGGACACGTGTCAGAAATCAGACATGAGGGCTACTTCTTACATCACCTCCCATCCTGAGAATTGTAATAGTTTTTGAGATCTTCAAACTCTTCTTGCATGGAAGTCAGCTCTTGACTGCCAGCATCTGTAGTCTCGGGCTGCTCTGAAGTCCACTGTAGTACAAAAATACATAGAAAAATTTTTTGCAGGGAAGCCATAGACAGTCATTTTATGCCTGATTCTTCATGGCAGACAGGTTAGTCGTAGTAAAGGCTACCCCTTCGGACAGGCGTATTTTACTTCTAACTACTCATTAACTTCCAGTCAAATGTAATTTAAGTTGTGGCAGAGGTAGATGGAAATCTGCCATTTCTTTGACTGGGATTAAGTTGATCTGTGGCAGGTTTTTTGTGTGTTTGTGCTGTCAGCCAGGTCAGCTCTGTGGAAATGCGGGAAATGTCAGACTGCTCCTGGGATGGGAGATGGGGAGTAAATTAAAAGCTGCATCCCTCCCACCCCCAATTAAAACAGAAACACTTTTTGCACTGAGAAAAACAGTATCTTGCATTTGGAAAGGCAGGCAAGAGCAGGGTGATGTAGTTTTTACACAAGGCATGGTTCATGGTAGCCATTCCATCCGAAATAAAACTTCGGGGTCGGGTGTCACACTGCAGGTCCCATGGGCTGCGTCGGCAGCAGAAAGGGACTGTCAGGCAAAAAATCCAGCGACCGCTAAAGATCCTTCATGTGACTACGAACTTTCGTGGCATCTCCACCACCTCCCAGGCTTGTATGGTTTCTCCAGTAATGTGCGTAGGGTGGGAAGGTAAATGACCACAGCCAGCTTGTTCTTGGCTGCATTCCTTATGATCAGTCTTACTCTAGCACACATTTCAATAGTCCTTGTCACCAGAATAGTACAAGATGGCTGCTATTTATGAGTTGATAAACTAATCCATGTCCTATTCCCTTGTTCAGTACTACTTCGCTGCATAAACGTAAGACTGTATTATGCAATGTGTAGTCCACGGCTGGATGCGTATGTGTCTGGGTATACAGGTAGCTGTGGTACACAGATGCTACTTCTGTCAGCGGTCATTTCAGATCTTGTTGTCTACGCGCGCTTAAGACAGGACATTTGTGAGGATAATTGATTTCCAAGCAATAAGATCAATAAAGCTATGCCAGTTGTTTAATAACATCCTGTTGATGCCTTACATAATGATTTATTTTTTAACAGAAATGAAAGAATACATGGTTTTTTGGACCCTGAAATGGTATAGCACAAACCCTCTGGTGTTTGGTTCTGTTTTTGTTGGAGGTCAAAAGTTTGGAAATACGGTAGTCAGGTTGTTTAATGTAATAGAAACTAACGTGAAGATTTCCGAAGAACTGAAGAATTGTTTGCAGCAAAGTGAGCAATGCCGTTCTTGTTTTCAAGGATGCTGGCAGCAAAAGCAGTCCAGTGTAGGAAGTCAGACAAGTTCTTTATTATCATTCAATGCAGGCTGTGCTGGAACTTCATATATAGATGGCACATGTTTTCCCTGCAGTGATATATTTTTATATGAAATGCTGTTCATACTTGTGGCAAACAACTTAAAATGCAGTCCTTTTTAATGTAGCCCATCTGAAAAAGTTTAAAAGGAGAAAAAGTTGACTGAGGCTGACTGAAACTTCTTTGGTATACGCATTTATGTTTTTTTTCTTTAAAAGCATTGCATTTATTTTGAAGATTAATTTACCTTAATTACTTTTGGAAATAAAACCAGGACTTATTTCATTATCTAATACTAATCAAGTTTGTGTCAATACTTAGATCATCAAATCTGGATAAATAATTTTAAGTTGCTGTCCTGGTTTCAGCTGAGATAGAGTTAATTTTCTTTATAGCGGCTGGTATGGGGCAAAGATAACAACTGTATATAGCAATTCCAAATGAAATAAATGGACAATAATGGTTGGTTTAAGGCAATGCCAGTTCTTATTTACCTTTCTCATTTCATACAGGAATGAAAAATACGAGGGATAAAATATTACCTCCCTGGACTCAACAGGAATTTTTTTCATTATAATCTTCAGAAAGAATCTCTTGTACTAAGGCGTCGGGGTGCCTGTAGGGCACCTCTCCCGCTGCCCTCCAGCTTGGCAAAGTACAGTGGCCGGATGAAAATCTCTGCTGAGTGTGGGTGTAAACGCTACCTGTAAATGGATTACCCCAAATGCTGGAGAGGTGGGTGTCACACTCCAGAAGAGGGGGAGGTGTAAGCTTGTAGCTCACGCTTCATGTTGGGGGCTTTGTGCATGTGGCTCTGTGAGCGTGATTAGGACTTCTTGGGATTAGTTAGAGATGAGTATTTAGAAAATTGTAGGTATTAACGTTTCGTAAATGTTGAATACTGTGGTTTAGCTGTTTTGTTGCAGATATTGATCCTGAAGGTATAGTTCACCGATTCCAGTTAATTTTGCCATTTAATGAATCAATAGACCGCTCCAATTCTGATTGGACTTTAAACCCCAAGAACCGAGCAGTTTTTCCCTGCGGCACTGAGGAATCTTTCATTACGTTTGGTGAATGTGCACATAATAACATTTCTGTTTTTAAAAAGTCGAAAACGGCTTAACACAACTGTTTATACTTTAGCTTTTATAGCTTGGATATGGGTTTGAAAAGAAACCGATGAGTTCCAAGCATCATGTACTTTAATGCTGCATCTTGTAAGCTTCAGGAGTCCAAGGACAGTCTTCAGTCAGTCTTTTCACATGTGGTACCCTGTGTGACTTATTAAAAATAGGGTAAGTCAGTCACTTGAACAGACCATTCAACATGGTTGGTTGTTCAAAGGATCCTAGAGCCCATTGCTTCAGCTATATTAAAGTGTGCAGTATGTGTTAAATTGCAGTGAGCAATGATGGTCACACTAGGAATTAATGGGAACAAAAATAAATGAATTTAAATTCCAAATTCTATGGGTCACTAAAAGTTTTCTTCATATCAGGGTAAAGTTACCTAGCAGTCATAAATTTTAAACATATTAAAAAGAGGTGAGAATAAGCATACAACAAAACACCAAAGAAAAGAGCAGTTACCTTTTTTTTCTGGTACCTGCTATAAAAGGGGAAAGAACAAAATCCTAAAGGAACTTGCAGAAAAGCTAAGCTGAAGAACTCCTTAATAAACAAAATGTTGGGAAAAAACCTAAAAAAACCTATGTAGGAGCAATCAGCTCTGATCTTGTAAAACTGTGGGTAATGAAGGGTGACCAGAAGTATCCACTGATCTGTGCTGCACCAAACCCCTATGCGATTACTTTCCAGTCTCCTACAGTAAGCTTAAATGCCTGGTAGAAAGTCAGTGGTCAGAATAGGTTTTTTTTCAAGGATGAAAAATCAACAAATAAAATGATCTGTCATGGACATAAGTGGCTATGGGTGGTAGAGATGTAATTCTGCCTGGATCCTGCACCCATCCAGTGAAAGTCCTTGGTGATTTGGATTAACATAATATACATATGGTGCAGAGATAAAGTGAATTATTTTCCTCTCAAAAGACTTTGGAGGAGCACAGATTATAAAATTAATGATTGCATACTTTAATTTTCTTTGTTGCAATTCATATACACAGAGTCCCTTTCGTAACTTTAGTTTTAGGTGATAATGTCTCTGCTGCCCTGCTTTGAAAGGCTGTTTCAGAAATTCACTTCTCATATGGCTAGAAATGTAATTTCTTTTTTAAATTATTAGAGAGCAATTTCTATTGATTTGGTCTTGTGCTATTGTTTATACTTTTAAAAATTCTGATTAGTATTATTATAGTGGAATATAATATATTAATTTTTACAGATGCAATCTGAAATGTTCATACAGGCCGAGGAATAATCTTCACCATAAACCATTCTGGTGCCAGTTTTTGTTCTGAGAAGATTTCTGCCACAGCAGAACTACATTTAATTTAGTTTAGTGGGTTGATTTGAGTAAGAATTAAAGTTGCATGAAATCTTTGGACAAAAAAGATAACTTTTTTCACCAGAACAGATGTTCTCTTAAGTGTATCTCAACTAAAATTTAACTGAAATGATGTATGAAACCAAAATGCATGTTATCTTTAAAAAATGTTATGAAAATGAAATTTAATTTTGAATGCCTTTTTGTAAGAGTAAGGTATACTGTTGTCTTTGAGACTTCAGTAGTACACCTTCCTGTAAAACTAATGATAAAGATATTAAATCATTACTGGTGACTTCTCTCATAGTGACAAACAACTCATGCCAGACTGGTTGGGTTAGTGCCCTTCCCTTTAAAATACAGAAGCAGAATATGCTCATCCACTGCAGATGTCTTAGCTGCATCTTCATTATTGTTCTCTGCCACTTCAGACTTGCTGCAGTTCCTTGCGGTAGGCAGCCAATGGAGAAACCAAGCACTGGAAGGTGTTACCCATCGTTGAAATCTCAGGATGTGATAGGGTGCAGATGGGTAAGTGAACAAACGGAAGGGGGGTCCGCAAAAAAGATTCTTGCAGTAAAATTATACAGCTACATGACATTTTGTGACCACAGGGCTTCCTGGAAATTCAATATATTTAGCAGCTGTGTTATCAGTGGCCAGGCCTGGAGCCCCAAAACTGCTCCAGTCTAGAGGTGTCCGTTGCTTGTGCACAACTTCTGGGAGATGCCTGTGTTGGTTAGCTGTCTTCCAGCTCCCCGTTGCCCTCCTGCCTGCACTGATGCTGGGCTATCATTACCATCATCATCTTTTTAACTGGTCTGACACTGCCATGACCAGAAACATCTCTGATGTAGCCCGAGTACGCTCCTGTTCTCTTGTACTGTAAGGGTATGGGTGTGCTTTTACTTCTGCACAGACCATTAAAAGCATAAAGGAAGGCTGAGATTCCTGCCTGTGTTCTCCCCTCCCCAACCCCGTTTTCATTTTAAAGACACAAGAAAATAAAAATAGATAATAGAATAGAAGAATCCATTGTAAATGAATTGGTGAACATTTAAGAGTTAACAGTTCGTATTTACGTGTCATACTTACAAAGTGGATTTATTCTTTAAAAAAGTGGTTAATGGATTTTCTCCAATGGCTGCCCATTCAGTGTTCCTTAAAGGAAATGAGTTTCCTCTTGTCCCATGAAATAGTTCACTTGTTGGTTCCCAAAGCTCATGTTTTGGGTTATACCTCAAATTGCATCAAGCATAGGAAGTATCTGAATATGGAAAACAGAGTTCAAGAGTAGGTAATTTTAATTATCTTTATTCTTAATTATTAGTATTTTATAAATCAATGGATGAGCCACATTCAGTGACATTTTTGTGATTTTGATATATGGGGGTCATTTTTTTCTAAGGCAGAAATGTTATCTTCCATTTAAAACAACAACAACAACAAAAGCAAACTTTTGTTGTATTTTTCGCTTAATCTTAGGACAAATAGATGGGTCTGGAACTCCTCCAGTAATTATGGATTACTGCATATTGCCAATTGTTCTTGTGTATAAAATATTTTCAGCTTTTATAAATTAAATTTTCTTTGGATTTTGTTGGTTTTGCTGTTGCAGTACCTTAAAAAAAAAAAATCTGTCTCTCAAAATGACTTTACTCTTTCTGATAATCCAGTTGATGAGGCAAATGTATAAAAATCCCACTAATGTAGGCTGAGACATGTCCCAAAGTAGCTTGCTTCTCTAGTCAGAAAAATCATAGAGCACTTAATAATCCTTCAGCCTTCTTGAGAAATGTGTAACAATATTATGTTTGCTCAGATAGATTTTATTTAATCCTTTCAGAATATTGTATTAGGCTTCGAGGGTGTATTTACTCTTGTGTGTTTCCAGTTAGCAAAGGATAAAGTTGGAAAAAGGAATTTAGGTTAAATTGACTTCTAATAGGAAACTATTCTACAGAAACTCAGAAGCGCATCTGCGTGTGATGAAGGACTACGTCACTTTGACTTCCAGTCATGTAAGTGACTAAATTCTTCTTGACGATATAATTAGGGATGTGCTACTTTCACACTATTAGCATATCGGTTTGTTTTTTCCCTTCCTCATGTTAACTCTCCTCCAGGAAGAAGCATTAGTTCTTCAAAGTATGTACGTGACTTGATTAACTGCTTCTGCAGCGTTAAAGTGGCACTCGCCCTGTAGCAGCCAGATACAGAAAACTCTCTCTAGGAGCAGGTAAACATGAAGCAGTCCAGAGCAATCTTGTCAGTTTAGTAGGTTTGAAAGATGCTTACCAAAACTATAATCAAACTTTTGAAGTCCCTTGATGCTGCAGAAGTGAGCTACATATCCCAACAAAGCAGTGCATGAAGTAGTTTCAGAGTAAATTATTATTTTTCTGTTGACCTTAACCATCTACAAATGGTACTTTTTCAAGGTCAAACTTGTATGGAAATCGTGATTCTCTGCTAATATCAAACGGGTAGAAAGCAACCCTGAACAGGCAGTAGGAGACTCTGCATAAGATTCTAATGTGATATACATCATAAGCGAGTACTGTTAAGTTGGCTGCAGTATGTTGTACTGTGGAAATGTGAGAACAGTTGGTTCCCAGAGAGCTATGGCTCTTGGGAAGTTCAAACTGGCCTCCCTCTGCCCCAAAGTGGCCAAGCTGGCATTAAGTGTTCTAAAGTCATTTTCTAGGAGACTCTTAAGAGTTTGTTCTAATTCTGCACACACGCACATGCGCAACTTGTGTTTTCAGTTGTCATGATTGAAAAAAAATAGTAATTTTTTTTTCTTCCCTCCTCTAGTGGAGAACTAATAGCTTCATACAGTTACTTAGCTGAAAATGGCTGGTATTTGGTACAGGATTTGGGGAGGTATCATAAGTACTTGCCATATGTTTATAACTTTCCTAGGCATCATCTGGCTAGTAAGAGGAACAGGGCACAGTATTAGATAGCCCCTTGTTCTGGCCCAGGACAGGTGTTTTTTCTGATGTTGACAGGAGACTGTAAACCTTGCCCAGAGATGGATCAACCCTGTCTATAGCATTTCTGACAACTGTTTGTCAGAGTTGGTTTCTTTTATTATGACTTCGGTAATGAACTTTGCCTGGATATGCTTTGGAGAGCATCTGCGTTATAGTCTTGACTTTACACTGTTAGCTCTTCGAGTCATGAGTAATAGGCAGTGATATGCCAACAACACGTTTTGCTTGTCTGTGTATTAAGGCATTCTGTAATGTTTAAATTCCTTATTCCTTTCTGCTTGGTGACCTGGAGTGAAAAATGCATGAATAAACAGAGAAAGAAATTAATTCTGGTCAGAATAAACTGGAAGAAAATCTGCTAGGCAAAATTCAGCACTGGAGAGAGAGTATGAAAAATAGTAAACATCTCTTGTTAACATATTGTTATCATGAAATCTTGTCTTGAATAGTAATTAGTACTTAAGGGGAAAAAAAGAAGAAAAAATGAAGAGCTATTTCGGAACTGACTTTTTTAAAGCAGCACAGACTCTGTTAACCTTTGTGGGTTAAATAGCTAGTGGAGATGCTGGCGGGAAAATATAATTTCTCTTCCGAGAGCCCTCAGTTCATCTAGTTAATTGACTGCGCTTAGATCAGGGACCAGCCTCAAGGATTCATTGCCAGTGTTTGCTTTCTGGAGTTTCTGCTTCTCCTGTCTCGTTCCACCAGCTATTAGGTGAACAACGAGTAATGCATGCAGGGATAGTCGCTTTGTGGTTCTCTCCCACAGGTTTCTTGAAAAACTGACTTGGCCATATTTGTCCTTATTTGTATGTTTTTCTGGTATCGCACTTTCTTTTTATAACAAGAGAACATTAGAGAAGCAAACATTCTTCGCTATAAATGTTGGTAAATGAGCAGCAGAAAGGAAAGACTGGATGAAATTGGATATGTCTTCCTGTTTGTAGAGTTTTGTAATAAAAAGGAAAATTCTTAGGAAAAATTAATTTAACGTAAAGATTTGAGAAGTCTTTACATGTAGTGACATTTTTCTTCTTTTCGGAGGAACGACTTTGTATTGTAATGAAAATGTGAAACAAGGATCTTTGAGTGCAACACTTAATCCTTATTATTCTTGTTGACTGTCTTTCAGAATGTATTGAATCAGTAGGCTTTTGTTTGCTTTGCTTTTTTAATCAGAGCACTATATTCACTTAAAATCTGTTTGGGAAACCTACTGGGACAGTATTACTCTGAATCAAACTGATAATGGAAATTGATGAGCGGAAAATAGTACAACGTTGATGTGAGTAACAGCCTTTAAAACAATCAAAGGAAATTTCAAACACAAATGGGTTTTCTAATCGTGTTTTCTTTAAGATTGCTTCATATACAAAAGGAAATAGCACATTATTGAAGTGTATTGCATGTCTAACTTGAACCAACAGCACAATTTACCTTATGTCATTAAGTCTTACACAGATAGACAGTATTTTCCCACAAGCGGAATATTTACTTCTGCTTGAAATATGAAGTAATAAGTCCAATAGAAGTAGGAAGGTGTAATATATTGTAAAGCTATTTTGTGTACCAACAGAATTTCCAATAAGCCTAGCTTTTGCATTTAGCAGCTCTGCTGTAAATAATTTACAATGATAATGGATATTGCAAGGTTTATGTTGGACAGAAGGGAAAAAAATTATGGCTATGGGTCATAATTAGCAGCAGACTTGATATATGGCTATTTTTTTTTAAGGTATGTGAATTGTAAAATAGGTGGTAAGAACTCTTAAAGTTTAATTGCAGTCTTAGCAGTGTACTTGCTTTTGAGGGAGGGATGCCTGGAGAATAAAGGACAGGGTTTTGTTTACACTTTTTATGAGAAGGTCTGACTTTGAAATTAAGAAAATGGTTGTAGCAGATTTTTTGCAATGAGCACTTTGAGTTGGTGGTGTGTGCTGCCCACTTGGAAGGAATGAAGTTAGAGATGAGAATTTTGTACTTAACAACAAAAATAAGGTGCTATTTTTACTGTTTAGGGGCTGATTTAATTTCATGTCCATTAAAGCATTTTGAAGTGTGGACAAATTGTAGATTAAATTAATTAGGAATTATTTGGTTTCTCCACAATCAAATTCTTTATTGTTGTAGTGATCCTTCTTGGCACAAGCTTTTATTTTAAATTATTTTTTTTTTCCTCAAAGTTAAATGTCTAGAATTTCACAGAGAATTCTGGATAAGGTTTTAACAATAAATGAAAACATTAAAATAGCTCAAAATAACTGCTGTTTCCCACTGTTTATTGGAAATGCATTAATTGAGGAATCCTAGGGCAGCATTTATAACTATAACGTATGACACCATTGAGTCATATTTTATGACACCTCTGGGTCATGGTTTGCCACTGATTAATCTGTGTAGCTGAGATCTTGCTCTCTTCAAGGGCATGCAACTGACTGCCAAAAAGACAAAAAGTGGTGGTATCAAACCATGGGTAATATCTGCCTTCTGTTCTTTAATTGGGGAAAATTTTCTTTGAGAGATGCTTAGTTAGTCCAAACTGATGTATTTTTGCTTACCTAGTGTTACATTTTATAAAACATTCCTTTTATATCTATATCTTTAATTATTTTATAATCCAAAATTCCCACTATAGTCTTCCATACATTTGAGATAAAACTAATTACCCAAACCCTTTCTAGATCTTTTAAATTTGCTACTTAGATTAAAAAAAAAAAAAAGCTTCTGTTTAAAACGTTTATTACAGTACTTATTACTGCATAGGCAAAAGCATGTATCAGTTCTTCCAGGTTCATGGACTCAGGTTATTTTGCCTTGAAGTGTTGCATAATACCTCTTTGCACATTGTTTCAAATTTGGTTGTGGTACCTTCGTTCCCTGGTTTCCCACTCCTGTCTACCTTTGCACTTGTATTCCACCTTATCGTTATTTTAAAATACGATATTTTCATTTAATTTGAGCTCTGTTTACATTATCTTTAATCTCCATTTCTAGCTGTGCACGTTTTTCTAATTTTACTGCTTATAGCATTAAAGCATTTTCCTAGTTTCATGAATTTCTTTCACACATTTAACCTATGGCAATTTTGATTTTTCTTTTCATTGTTACGGCAGTAGTAGCGTGTCAGTCCTGTTCTGCTAATAAGAATATTAATCACATCTTTGCTTATGCCAGGTTTTATTTCTGCACAATACTGTGATAGCATAATGATCACAAAAATGTCTTTCAATGCTGCCTTGATAGTTATCTCTACCTTATAAAAAAATGCTGAGTTGTCAGAATGTGCGTCAAAAACCATTTAGATTTTTTGTGGGTGTAGTGAGAACAGTACTATTTCACCTCTTTAGGCAGTAACATAAGTTGACTGGTCACTATAGTAAATAACGGTTTACTATACTAGGTGTTGTGAAGGAATGAATAAAGCTAGATTCAGGAAAGTTCTGGTCTACCATATCTGTTGTTATTTACATAAGCAACGCTTCCAGCGCTAAAGGACATTTCTCCTTTGCCTGAGTTCCTAAATTGTTTGCTTAATGGAGTAAAGCAGTTTGTAGTTTCTCGGTGGTTCGGGGGATTGTTGTTGTTGTGGTTCTTTTGTTGTTGTTTTTTTTTTTAACCTCTTTAGATGTAGCAAAGACTTTTCTGCTGAGTTCTAAGCTCAGGCAAGAACTCTTGCAGAAAATTCTGTTATATGTATTTGGGAAGGAAGCAGCAGGATTCCAAAGTTCAAAACTAGTAAACAGGTTTTTCAGCTCTTCAGGACAGCAAAACAAGCCATATATGAATAAAATCCATTCAGCCATTGTTTCATTGTGTAGACTCACCACTTCCAACTGAAACGTGGGACAAGTGAACATTTTATTTACATGTAAAGAATTTAAAACCAGCTGGAGTTTCACGAAGCTTTGAAGAGAGATACGTACCTTTTGAGGAGAGGAGGAGTTCAGTTGTGAACTTAATTATCAACTCTAAATCCACATGTTGATTTCCGTGTAGATTCCTCTGTCTTTGTGGTTGGAGTAAGGGAAAAGGCAGTTTGCTGCTTCTGTAATGTTGTCCCCCGTGAACCTCTCGTTTACTCAAGAACCTGGTGAGAAGAGCTGGGAAAGTGAAGAGATGAAAGGTACTGGCAGATGGGTATTTTACATCTCCCAGTCCTGTGGTATTGCTGTTATAGGGACCTTAGTTTTGGACAAATGCATGGATCATCACATGAATAGCCTAAAAAAGGGACCTCGTTGGGGTTTCTCTGAAAACCTGCCAAAGTTAGAAATGGCAATGTTGAAAGGCGACACGCGTTCTTCCATGAAGAAGTAACAGGTGGGAAAACTAGTGAGAGGGGCTTGCAGAATAATGTCACTTGCTGGAGTCTTTGAAGGTCTTACTATAAAAGCAGCACATTTCTTTATCAAGATTATTATGGGCTCTTTCATGGGTATTTGTACACATTTGTTTGAGGGAAAGGTTAGGATGAGGGTTTTAAGTGTTCGTGAAACACTGCTGTTTCTCTAAAAATTCAGTGTCACTCATTTGAAGTGAAATCTCAAGAAGATGGCGAATTTGGCAGAAACTCTGGAAAAGCAACAATGGAGAAGTTCCACTTTTAATTTAGTGTGACTTCACTGACAATCTCTACTTCTTTAACCTTATTAACTGGAAGAGACGAAACCACTATCCAAGAGATAGCAGAGAAAAATTGATGGCACTTTACTCCCTGCTAATATCTTTGTGAATGAAAGAGCTCTTTTGAAGACAGAGTGCAGTAATCGGATGACAGATCCTGTGATAGTCGGGCACTTTTTAATGGCTTGGATCCTGAGGGGTCACGGCTCCGCAGCTGGAGAAAAGGTAGCATTTCTGGAGGGACCTGAGTTCTCCTGCCTCAGAAGTCATCTTCTGTTCCTGGATGACTGCTCTGTAATTGAGTTAAAAGAGCAGCTGTGGTGGTTCAATAGAGACGTTTTTATATAGAGTAGTACCATTAATTCCTTAGAGGAACAAATATTCTGCTGGCAGAATGATGTTACATGGTACTGTCTTCCCAAGTCAAGGATAGGGAACCAATTATAGAAGAAAAAGATGAGAAGTGTGAGGAAATGGCTAGCAGCTCAGTGAGCTGCAGTCTCAGTGTAGCAGAGTTATGAAAATATTGACTTTGCCAGGCCTGGATAAAAACAGGTCTGGAGTTAGCAGCCTGTGGCTATACTCTAACGGTGCCTCTCTCCATCTATCAGAGGTGTTCACGATGTGCTTATTTAAAGTGAAATTCTCTTTTCTCCTTAGATTATGCTTTAGCAGACTTATTTCATGCCGAGCACTTCTGTGGATGTTTGGGGTTTATCTTTTAATCCTGTTTGTTTGCTTTGCTATTCTCTTTCTCACAAGCTTTGCTATTCATAATACTGCCAACAGTAACAGCAGAGACTTCAGTGCAGGTAGCTCACCAGAAAGTTCTCCTGGATAAGTAAGTAACAATTGTAGTGAGGTTTGTTCAGGTTTTCTCAGTCATAACTGATTTAAAGAAGGTAATGACTGGCTATGGTCTATTAAGGACCCAGGCTCCTAAGATTGCTAGCTGCCAGCAAGTTGCCTAAAATTGTACTTAGTCATGCACCTTTCAGTACTTCCTATTTTCTTCCCTTTTCTGGGTTTCTGTTCAGTATTTCTATGATAGACTCCTTTCCAAACAGCAGGAAAAGGTACTTTGGTCGTGTTCAATCTCTGCAGGCAACAAGAGAAGCTCGCTGCTGAAGGGTGCAAACATTTGATGAGTGTCTGACTGCTCCCAGGCATCCAACAAGAAAAGACTTTCACTGCAGTGTGGAAAGTCGCTGTGATACTGGTGAGCACTACCCTGTTCATGAACGTGTCTGGCTTTTGGATAGCGCTCAATCTTTTGGAGGTCCCAGCAGAATATGAAGCACACGAGGTTACAGCTGTTGATCTGCAGCCCATGTAAAGGAGAGTTGCATAAGCCACAAGGAAGCTGAGCCAACCCGTTTGTAAAAAGTTTTCCGCTGTACTTATGACTTTAAAAGTAAATATTTTTTTAATAGATTGCACTCTGTCTCCTGTACATGAATAAAACTCCTATTCTGATCAATGGGAGGTTTTACTGCAGAAAGTTAAAGCAATAGCAGGAAAAACTGGTCTGAAATGATTTTGAAAACACTGTCCCTCTTTTCAGAGATAAATGTAATATACTCCAGAGGGTACAGTTTCCCTTTATGAAACATGCATGACTTGTATTAGCTGCTGTTTATTGCGCCTGTGGTTAGTACTCAAGTGCTAACTGAATAATTTAAAATTGCAGATGTGAGCCATTAACTCTCCTATCTTCTACAGTTTTGTCAGAAACTGACCTCTACCGAGTCTGTCTGCAAAACAGACAGAGGGAAAAATAATAGTGAAGCTTTGGTTGGTGCTTCCAGCTATTCTGTAACCAACTTCTCTTCACTTCTTTGATAAATACAGGTGGCTTGGGAAAATAAAATACAATTCTTATAGGATTTCTATAACCTTTTATCAAAAGCTTGGTCTCAGCACAAGACCTATAAAGAGATTGATTAGTCTTTTTAAAAAATATTTTAAAATATTAACTGTAGTTTTGGGGGGAAAAAAGGGCATGTTTTCCCTTGTTTCTGTCAGTAGGTACTGGTATTCACCATAGTAACAGGGAGCACCAAAAATTTGGGACAGGATATCTTTTCCACTTGCTAAATAATTTTGGTTTGTGTACTTATTCTTTTGCTGGTGGAACATGCTTTAGAGGCTTGAAATAAGGCTCGATTGTTGTAATCAACGCTTAAAAGAACTTTTGGAAGTTTCTACTCCATAGTGTGTCCAAGAATATAATTGACAACTTGCTCACTGGGGACAATAGTCGTGCCCACCCAGTGCCACCCTTGCATTTGTCTGTCGGCTGCATAATGATCATTGGCCTTAAGGTTGTTGTGTGCTTCTTGGCTTGCTTGCCTCTTCAGACATCCGGCATTTGTCTTGGAGGGAGCAAGGAATCAGGGAAAGTCCTGGGACACTCAGAACATCTTAAATGTTTAAGGGCAATTGCCCTGTAAGATGATGTTCACCTGTTATAAGTTGCCAAGTGGTGACACTGAGGTAGGGCCAGACTGAAAGTCTTCCTAAGCGATAAATGCAGGCTGCCCTATGTGCCTCTCTACTTCTGTTTTTTCTATTAGCCTCATTCACAAGCAGTACTAGTCTGTTATTAACATGACAGGCATTGAATACAGGTGCAAGCACATGCTTCAAGATGAACTTGGGAATTGCTGTTCTCCTATGACTTGAGGAAAAATAACTTTGCTCTTGATACTGTTGTAATAGTGATGCTTAGCAACCAAGCTGAATGATAATACTGCAGACGTGACCGCTGCGGTGTGTGCTGAGCCCAGGCAGTCAATCTGTCAGACCGTATCTGCTGGGGTCTCCTGGCTGATGTGCTTAGGAGCTGGAGAGGCTCGGAGCTGTAAATTACTCGTTCGTGGCACGTACCACGAAAGAAGCGCTCTAGGGGTGAGAACTGCTCTGAATTTCATGCTAATTCCTGGTCACACTGCTTGTTGTGAAAGTCTGACAGGATGGATGTGAAAGTCAAATGTAACCATAGTATTCAGATTTCCTAAGATCATTATTCCATGATCTCATGGGGACTACTTAATACTGTTATTCAGCATTATGACTGTGATTTTACAAAACCGGCAGGCAAAGGACAGATTACATTTTTCTGTGTGACTTTTTAAAGATAAGATTCCTGAATACATTTAAGCTCGACAGCTCAGTGCTTTATTCCTGCCCACAATTAGAGCAGTGGCTGCATGTGAAATAACAGAACAGGCTGTTAAGAATAATACTTGGTGGTTTATCTTCTGAGGAGGGCAAATGGGCAAAAAGACGTGCCATCCTCTTGTTTCTCTTTTCAAAACCAGGTCTAAAGTGGAAGTTGCTTTAAGATGTTGTGGACTATAAAACGATGGCTTTCGTAAGTTATATACCTTCAGTTAGTTTACTTTATAAATATGTACATATAAAATACGATATAAGCGTAAGATATATACATATCTATAACTAATCTGCATTTAACCAGCAGATTTTTTTAGAGGTTGTTTTGCTGTTCTGTGAAAAGGTTGTCATCTGTTAACCTCTGCAGGATTTTTTCATAAAGGTGTCTAATTACAGAGCAAAAATAAGATTGTATTAGCATTTGTGTCGCTTGTTTTCTTGGTCTTATGACTCATTGCGTTGGCTGTCAGTGTCTTCTGACCTGGCCACAGAACCCAGCCTCATCAACCTCCCTGGCCCATCCAATGTGAGACTAACCATGAAATGCGACTTTCTGTATCAGGTTCTTAGGTCACACGAAGAACTTGTGTGCATGCTGGAGGACAAGTCCAATCTTGTTGGCCACGTATTCATGATTTTTGGAATATGAGTAATTATGTAGTGAAAAGTGCACTGGAAGGAAAAACGAGCATGCTATTTCCAGAGCAAAGGCAGTTCTCCTCTGGGATGTGGATAATGTGCAAAGTCATCTTGATGTACGCAGCCCAGCCATTCAGATAGGTCACTGAAAGGCCCTCAGGCAAGAGCAGTTGAAGGGTACCACAAAATCTGCAGCTTTTAATAGCTGAAGTTCTGGACCAAAATCGGTTTCTTGTCTTATTTTAAGTCCATGTTTTCCCATCCTGGAAAGCAAATTCTTAGCTAAGTTACTGTTTTCAAGGCCATGGTTACAAAACCATAGGGAAGAGAAGCGTTACTACAGATGAAAATAGGCTTTATTACACATTCCACAAGTCTTTTGTTTGTGCGACTACCCTTGTGACACCTTCATGCGGTAGTTTTATGACATGCTTTACCGATTTGGAAAGCTGGTGTCGTGGTTCAACCCCAGCCGGCGACTGAGCACCACCCAGCCGCTCGCTCACTCCCCCCAGTGGGATGGGGGAGAGAATTGGAAGAGTACAAGTGAGAAAACTCATGGGTTGAGATAAGAACAGTTTAATAATTTAAATAAAATAAAGTAGTACTACTACTAAATAATAATAATAAAAAAGAATATACAAAGCAAGTGATGCACGATGCAATTTCTCACCACCCACCGACCCATGCCCAGCCAGTCCCAAGCAGCAGCCCCCCAGCCAGCTTTCCCTCAGTTTCTATACTGAGCATGATGCCATATGGTATGGAATAGCCCTTCGGCCAGTTGGGGTCAGCTGTCCTGGCTGTGCCCCCTCCCAGCTTCTTGTGCATCTCCAGCCTTCTCAGTCGGTAGAGCTTGAGAAGCTGAAAAGTCTTGATTTAGTGTAAGCGCTATTTAGCAACAACTAAACCATCCGTGTGTTATCAACGTTATTCTCATCCTAAATCCAAAACACAGCACTGTACCAGCTACTAGGAAGAAAATTAACTCTATCCCAGCCGAAACCAGGACAGCTGGGAAATGAAAGGTTACAGTAGATTATTTGTCTGAACTTCCACAGTGAGTTAGAGAGCACTTGAATTACTGTCTGCTTGTTTAGATAGGCATAAGCTCCAGAAGAACCCGAAACTAATAAGCAGAAAAACAGTAGACAGACTCCCATGTTACCCCTTTTGGCACTCACTTTCCAGATGTACAAATCTGCATTTTGAAGTCAAGTTCCAAGAAGCTTGACTGTGGTAATAAAAGCAGTAGAGCATCTAAAGTTTGGCAGCTCAGATCCATTCTCACCATTTTTTGGTAAGACTATAAAATATTTGTTTAGAGAATCGTTTTTATCTTCCTCTTTCCTTTCCTTTCCTTCAGGTAAATTAGCAGGTCTTCTGACAGGGCAAGAGAAATTTGACCTACTAGCATCCAAACTATGCAGGGAGCGATAATGTGAAAGAACTGTAGAAGCAGAGAAATGCACAGGTTCCGAGGTTTCAGAGCTTCTTCCTCTAAAGCAAGGCCTAAGAAATGAGTGGATTTTAGTGAGGGGGAGGGAGTCCAGCTGATTTGGAATAAGTAGCAGGGTGGATATGTCTGACACAAAAATGACTGGAGCAGTAAATTGAAGGGGCTTGACTCTGATCAGAAGCTGCTATGTATGATGCTATCCTAGTGAATGTAGCTGGCGTGAGAAAACTGAACGGAGAGTTGCAAAAGTGAAAATAGCTATTGCTGAGCAAGATACGAAAATAAAGCAGATGAGGACAGGAAGCAAGACTTTTGGAGCTCTCTGCTAGTTGTGACTTTCCCCCCATGAAAGATATCTGTTTACTCAACAACTGAGGTAATTTCCTGGTGCTTTTGCATTGCCAAATGTATCAGTAATAGAAGATTGTTTCCTGTATTTCTTTTTTTTGTGATGGAATCCATCCTTCTGTAAAGGCTGATTTCTGAATCTTGCAGCATTTTTTTTGTTTTGTGACACATGCAGATGCACAAAAAAAATTTCAAGGATTACAGTAGCTTCAGAAATCTCCCCTGCCTCCTAGCAGTTTAAATGACCTAAAGATAGCAAGAGTTACCACTTAAACATAGCAAATGATGCTTTTTGGCTGAAACTCGGTGAATTCAGGAAGCAAAATCACCCCAGGAATTTACCTAAAGCTTGATGTGAATCAAAAGTGAGTTCTTGGTAGGATGGGTGTAACAAACAATGCTTGGTGAAAATGACCATGCAATGAAAAGGTAGCTGTGCATTCCCCGAACAGGGAAACAAGCAAATTACTTGAAAAATTTATACTAATTCAAAGCAGAGTAGCGTATATTGTCTATGGGAAATTTTCTTTTACATACTATGTAAAGAGCTTAACTTGAAGTAGAATTTTGTACATGAGTGGACAGAAAATACCTCTAAATACTTAGGAGAAAATGTGCTCTCCACACTCAGGCATTTCAGCATCACAGATATTGTGTGTAATGTTAACTTAATGGTGATGCCACTTGGTATGTTGTAGTATTGCATTTTATTTCCTCTCCATTGGTTTTGAATAAATGAGTGCTTTTATCTTCACTTACAAAGCATCACTTCTATTATACCTAGTTGGTTTTGCCAACAGCTTGCTATTAGTTGCAAAAGTAACTTAAAAACCAGCTGATTCTTTTAAGAATTTATTGATAACCATCAACAATTACGTAAAATGAATTTCTAGGAGAAGGAGGTTTCTAAATACAGGAGTCTATCTCATACCACTTTAATAGGAAAACACAGAATAAACAAAACAATCAACTGAGATAAATTAGCAATTCCCTTGGAGTGCAGCTCCAGCCAGTGACATGAGTTGGTTTTGTCTCTAGGTCCCTTTTCTTAAAAGACTAGTTGCTTTACTAAAGATGTCACCAGAGCAAACACATGGTGGCAATATGAATGATGCTTCAGAAAATTCCTTCCAAGAGTACAAGAGCTCCACCTTTAAAATGTCCTACATAACCTAAAAATCATAGAAAAATCAATGGAATTAAATTTCTAAACAAAAAGTTGCAAAGAGGCTAGGGACTTAGTTGCCCCACTGCTGCTTTCTGTGTCTGAGGCTAAAGGAGGACTCTGAAGGTCAAGTCATTTTCTAGTTAAGGAAGGGTCTGGATCATGTGTCTTTGTATTTCTTACCACAAGTACTGTAACTCATGAAAATATTAGAAATATTTAGCATTTTCTAAAGGTGAAGACCAAAAATTCAATAGGCAGTTAGTTTTACAGAATGTACCGTATTTTTTTTAAGAAAATGCAAAGGAGAATTGTTTTCCTTATCCTACAACAAAGTCCAACATACAGCATTTTAATGAGAGGTTTATGTTTCAGTATGTTATTGCATGTAAAATGGGGAGTGAATTTGCAAAAAGTGTGCAGCTGCCTCATCTTTATAACAGCAGTAGTTGACTCTGTAATACAGTAGATGCCAGCAAGGCCACCCTTCAGTTTACCTTAAGTAGCGTGTTCATAAGCCCAACCATTGACTATCCAGTTATTTATGGAATCTGGAAAAGATTTAGTTGTGTTACTCATCTTAGAAATAATACTGACTTCCTATACTGTGTAATACGTAGTAGATTTTGAGTCTTAATTTCAGGACAAAGGAGTTTTCATACAACATAACGCTACTCTGAGCTAATGCATTTTACAGAAGCAGAGTACAGCTCTTTTTAAAGAAAAATCACCTTCCTTACTAAAACATGAAGCATGCAGTAAAAAACAATGAAAATAATATTTTGGTTTACTCAGAGATAGTTAGATTACTTAGATGGATGTAGTTCCAGTAAGATGATAACAGTTCATTGCCTGTAAAGGATCAAATTAAGTTGCTGATTTAAAAAAGGACTAGTTCCAAATTAGCTGGTTTTGTGATTAGCTGTAGTTTTCAAAAAGTGTTAATCCACCAGGTACTAGATAAGAAAGGAAATGTGCAATTTATTTTAATGTAAAAGGGTCAAAGAGTGAGAATAAACAAGTCAGGAAAAAATTCCCTTCCATTTTGATTTTGAGCTAATATCTTTAAAGGTTGTTTCCAGTCTGATTTGTCCTAGCCCTTTCATAAAGAGATGATGGGGGATGGAGGTTTATCAGCACTTTAGGTGTCAGTAAAACTTTAAAAGGATTGTTGTTTTAAATGAGCAGCTGTGGTAGCAACACCATCTTTTTAACAATTTAAAAGTGCTATGGAAGCGCGCGCTTCAATGGGACAAAGCGATGGCCATCTTCTTGGTTCGGCTGATGACACGCAGATAAACCAGCCAGTAAGTTGTTTGTATTGTAGTGGTTTGAGATGAGACTAAGAATTGAAGAATGTGATTTCCTTGTCTGTGTCTGTCCTTTTGGGTCAATAATATCAACTTCCTTTGAAAGTCTTAGCATTCTGGGTAGGTTTGTCATCATCTTCAGTAGAGCCAGGATTTTTCTCTTCTAAGTGTGTAAAATGTAGTCTTGCCCATTAAAGGCTGGGATATAAGCCACTTTTGCAAACACTTAAAAATACTTAGATGAAATTCCATAAATTAGTTTGAACGTGATAAATATTGTTAACTTTTTTATTGAATGGGCTCCATACCGAATAGGAAGTATTCTGGTATACTGTGGTAGTGTTAGTGATGTGAAACGTGGATGTTTTCTTTATGACTTTGAAAACATACTCACATAATCACTCACATATCCCATAACTTCTTACTCCATTACTCAGCTGAGAAAACCTAATGTTTTGCAGAGACTGAAAATATATTGGCTTATTTGCAGCTGTCATCATTTATACTTTTGGGCTTTGTCTTTAGTCTATGGAATAATTTGTTCTTCATTGCAGTCTGTAGAACTCTGTTCCCCTGAAATCGGACTGAAATCATAATGATGTTTGGTTGTAAAATTGACCTCACAGCATCAGCTCAGAAAATTCTTCTATGTTGGTTTTTGAAATTCAGACATTAACTTCTGAGACAAGCAAAAATTAACTAGTACTAATAAAAGTACTGAAGGGACAAATCAATAAGGGAAGGTGGAAAATTTAAATACTACATTAATAGCTCATACTTTAATTTAGATTCACTTAATCTGGAAAGGTCAAATAACTGTTTTTGAAACTACTTCTGTCGGTAAATTACTTTAGTAAAATCATAACCTGGGAATTCATTGGGTAAGGTCAAAATACTGGCTGAACCAAAGACAGGATTGGACATTATGAGCAAATGTGCAGGATAAAATCATGCTTTCTAGAACTCATTTTGGGCCAGGAGTACTTCTGCCATGTATTCATGAATTTAATACATGCTGACAAATGAATAAGAGCAGCAGCAATGAATATAGAATTTTTTTTCAGGCTGTGCCCACGGTAGAGATAGAACCATTTTACTTGAAATGTTTTCTAGTTTAGCTGGCTACCTATGCTAGAATTTTGGTTTGGTCTCATTCACATTGAAGTAGGTATTTTGTATCGAGTTGACATGTTCCACATAACGAGGACCTAAGATGGAAATGATTATGATTTTATGAGGACAACGACATTATTTAAATAGTCAGAAGTTTTCTAAAGATATTATACGAAACTCTAAATTCTCTTTGATATTGTAGTATGTTTTTAGGTATACTTAGACAAAACAAAGAAAACAAACGAGACTTCTCTGACAGGAAATCTAATAACTTTCAGAGGTAAGAGATAAGGCATAAACCATGTTTACAGTCTTTACTACCTAAGAAAGCAAAAATTCAAGATTAAAAGTAGTGATTAAGACCTTATTATCTATTTTTAGATATATACAGGCAATAACCACTTCATGATTTAGCAGATAAATTAATATAAAGTCAAGTTCTCTCTAGGAGTATTCAGAGCTATTTGTCTATACTCCAGAGATTTTAGACTTCATATTTTAAAAAGAAAACTGTACAAAGTATGCATTATTCA